>NC_040086.1:14930625-15240000 GCF_003369695.1 Bos indicus x Bos taurus | reverse complement strand
AAGCATCAATTCTGCGCTCCACTTTCTTTATAGTCCAACTCTCACATCTATACATGATCACTGGAAAAACCATAACCTTGACTAGATGGAATTTTGTTAACAAAATAATGTCTGTGCCTTTTAATATGCTATCTAGGTTGGTCATAACTTTCCTTCCAAGGAGTAAGCATCTTTTAATTTCATGGCTGCAGTCACCATCTGCAGTGATTTTGGAGCCCAAAAAAATAAAGTCAGCCACTGTTTCCACTGTTTCCCCATCTATTTGCCATGAAGTGATGGGACTGGATGCCATGGTCTTCATTTTCTGAATGTTGAGTTTTAAGCCAACTTTTTCACTCTTTTCTTTCATATTCATCAAGAGGCTTTTTAGTTCCTCTTCACTTTCTGACATAAGGGCGGTGTCACCTGCATATCTGAAGTTATTGATATTTCTCCTGGCAATCTTGATTCCAACTTGTGCTTCTTCCAGTCCAGCGTTTCTCATGATGTACTCTGCATAGAGGTTAAATAAGCAGGGTGACAATATACAGCCTTGACGTACTCCTTTCCTATTTGGAACCAGTCTGTTATTCCATGTCCAGTTCTAACTGTTGCTTCCTGACCTGCATACAGATTTCTCAAGAGGCAGGTCAGGTGGTCTGGTATTCCCATCTCTTTCAGAATTTTCCACAGTTGATTGTGATCCACACAGTCAAAGGCTTTGGCATAGTCAATAAAGCAGAAATAGATGTTTTTCTGGAACTCTCTTGCTTTTTCCATGATCCAGCGGATGTTGGCAATTTGATCTCTGGTTTTTCTGCCTTTTCTAAAACCAGCTTGAACATCTGGAAGTTCACGGTTCACGTACTGCTGAAGCCTGGCTTGGAGAATTTTGAGCATTACTTTACTAGCATGTGAGATGAGTGCAATTGTGCGGTAGTTTGAGCATTCTTTGGCATTGCCTTTCTTTGGGACTGGAATGAAAACTGACCTTTTCCAGTCCTGTGGCCACTGCTGCGTTTTCCCAATTTGCTGGCATATTGAGTGCAGCACTTTCACAGCATCATCTTTCAGGATCTGAAATAGCTCCACTGGAATTTCATCACCTCCACTAGCTTTGTTCATACTGATGCTTCCTAAGGCCCACTTGACTTCACATTCCAGGATGTCTGGCTCTAGGTGAGTGATCACACCATCATGATTATCTGGGTTGTGAAGATCTTTTTTGTGTTGTTCTTCTGTGTATTCTTGCTACCTCTTCTGAATATCTTCTGCTTCTGTTAGGTCCATACCATTTCTGTCCTTTATTGAGCCCATCTTTGCATGAAATGTTCCCTTGGTATCTCTAATTTTCTTGAAGAGATCTCTAGTCTTTCCTATTCTATTGTTTTCCTCTATTTCTTTGCATTGATCGCTGAGGAAGGTTTTCTTATCTCTCCTTGCTATTCTTTGGAACTCTGCATTCAAATGGGTATATCTTTCCTTTTCTCCTTTGCTTTTCGCTTCTCTTCTTTTCACAGCTATTTGTAATGGGATGTCATTTATAGGGATGGCAGTGGTCTTGAGAGAAAAAGCTAGGATGATATTTTATATTAGAAATGTTAAGTCAGAGGAACAAAAAGGGCGACTGAGGAAGCTGTAAGATACAGCAATCTAGAATTCCAGGGAGAGGACAGGACTGAAAATCAACTTCTGGGAGTTATCTGCATAGACAGTGTATTTAAAGCTATGGGACTAGATGAGATCAAGGGAGGAAGTGTAGACAGAAATAAAGCTCAAGGACTAAGACCTAGGAACCAGCTGCTGCTGCTGCTGCTGCTAAGTCACTTCAGTCGTGTCCGACTCTGTGCGACCCCACAGACGGCAGCCCACCAGGCTCCCCCATCCCTGGGATTCTCCAGGCAAGAACACTGGAGTGGGCTGCCATGAACCAGCAAACAACAACAAAAAAAAGAGAAGGCACAGCCAGTGAGGCAGGAGGACAATGTTAAGGGTGGATGTTAAGCAGAGGTTACGTGCTCAGAAAATAATTCATGTGTGTGAGGTAGGCGGCACTGATTAACTCAGATGACGGAGACTAACTGAGGGAATTTATTCTCCCCACCTCTTATGGCAGCTGTGGCTGAGTAAACTTTAAGCAGATAAGCAAAGATATGATACAGTTTTCCATAAAAGTAAAATTTTAATAACACAATAATGAGTTCTAGTTTGTACCAAAATAAAAGAGTCCAGTGATAATCAAGTTCGTGCAGGGTTTTTCAGCCTTGGCAGCCCCACTGGCATGTTAGCCTGAATACTTCTTTATTGTAGGGGGCTGTGCTAAGCATTATGGGATGTTTAACAGCATCCCTGGTCCCTGCCCACTAGATGTCAGCAGTGCACCCCTTCACCTCCCACTGCCAAAGGACCCGGGGTCAAAATTGTCCCCAGTTGAGAACCTCCAAGTTAGAGCAAGCTGGCAACAAAAACCAACTCCATGTTAAGCGTCCCTGCTGAGAAATGCAACTGCCACTCACTGCTGGTGCCCTATACCTGTCTTCCTCTCTTCTCCAGGCTCTCACCAGCTCACAAACTAGGAAGAGTCGCATTGTATTCACTATCTAGAGTGAAGGAAGTAAGCAATTAGTGCAACCTGTCATAAAAAAATGTTTCCTGACTTTTTTTTCAATGAAAAAGATATGCCCTGAGGCAATTCTCTGGTTGTCCAGGGATCAGGACTCCGCACTTTCACTGCCATGGCTTGGGGTTCAATACCTGGTCAGAGGACTAAGATCCTGCAAGCTTCACGGTACAGCAAAAAAAAAAAAAAACCAGTGTGCTCATCTGTTGGATGGTTCCTGCCAAAAGATATGCCTCGGGTCTGCCCACTTCAAAAGCCACCGTTTCTGCACAACCTCATTCATCACAGCACTATTCCCAACGGTCAGGAGGGAGGAACACCCAGCGGCCATCAACAAACGAATGGATAAAAACTGGTGCGGACATACAATGGAGTGTTATTCAGCCTTCAAAGAAAGAAAAGTCTGGCACATGATACAACATGGATGTACCATGAGGATATGACACTAAGTGAAATCTGCTAGTCACAACAGGACAAATACCGTATGACTCCACTCATACGAGGTTCTCAGAAGGGCCAAATTCAGAGAGACAGAAAGCAGAGTGGTTCTCAGGGGCTGGAGTTATGGGAGAACTGGGAGCTTTTGTTTACTGGGTACAGAGTTTCAGTTCTGCAGGATGAAAAAAGTTGTAGAGATGGGTACAGTTGCAATAGCTACACAACAAGTGAATGTACTTCACGCTACTGAACTGTACACTTAGAAATGGTTAAGATGGTAAATTTTATGCTACAGGCTTTTTACCACTTAAAAAAAAAGAGCGTACATTCATTCTGGAGTCAGACTGGGTCCAAATACTGGCAAAATACCCAATGAGGCACTGGCTCATTGTAATTGCTCAGTAAACATGAGCAGCTGACTACTGCTGTTCAGTCACCGAGTCATGTCTAACCCTTTTCGATCCCATGGACTGCAGCACACCAGGCTTCCCTGTCCTTCACTATCTCTCAGACTTTGCACAACTCATGTCCATTGATTCGGTGATGCCATCCAACCATCTCATACTCTGTCGTCCCCTTCTCCTCCTGTCTTCAATCTTTCCCAGCATCAGGGTCTTTTCCAATGAGTCAGCCCTTTGCATCAGGTGGCCAAAGTACTGGAGCTTCAGCTTTAGCATCTGTCTTTCCAATGAATATTCAGGGTTGATTTGCTTTAGGATTGGCTGGCTTGATCTCTTTGCAGTCCAAGGGACTCTCAAGAGTCTTTTTCAGAACAATTCAAAAGCATCAGTTCTTCAGTGCTCAGCCTTCTTTATCATCCAATTCTCACATCCATACATAACTATTGGAAAAACCATAGCTTTGACTATATGGACCTTCGTCAGCAAAGGTGGCTGACTCTAAGTTACTATTATTACTAAAATTAAATCAAGTCAGTGTGCATGTTTATCAGGAGCATGGTTTATATGTGACTTTGGTGATTGGGAAGGGAGTCATAAAGAAAGTCTGGTTAAAAGAAAAAACACTGTTTCTGGGACTAAAATCATTTTACTAATTGAGTATATTAAATACAAAATAAGTTGATCTCTTTCCCCTCAAAATCAGGTCCTTTCCTATGGATTTATCTTGTCACTTAATTATTTTAAATATCCAGATTCCTTTTGTATTACTTTTTAAAACCTTGAAAAATGTTAAACAGTTTAAAATATTTCTGTATTTGTAATACAAACATAGACATTTCTTTCCTAAAATGATCAACTAACCATTCTATATGTTACTTTATTTATATGAAAGTTTTTTTTCATTACTGACATTGGCAATTACTTGATGAGTCCTATACTGTCCGTAACTCTAACAATCATTCCCTGCCTTCCTAGAATATCTACTCAGAATGGACCCCAACTTTAATTGTTGTATTTGTGTGAAGGACTCTTAACACAGAAAAATAACAAAATGAAACCGAAAAGTAACAGAAACACAAAAGAAAGCGAGAAAGAGAAAACCAATCTGTCCACTTTTGGTGACAAGCAAAACCTGTATTAGAGTCTAGGTTCTTAGCCCACAGCTGAGCTCACCAGTCTTTACGACAGAAAATGGGTATTCATTCAGCAAGAATAAAAATTAAAGAAAAGTAGAAATGATGAGAGCAGACGAGGATTTATGAACTGTCCAACCTGCATGGGATTAATCTTCAGAGAGCGTGCGAAGCACTCCACGCATTCTTTGAACTCCCTGCTTCGCAGGTGGAGGAGGCCTTTGGAGCGCTGGGCTCGAGCACTGCGGTGTCGAGACAACTCCCAGGCCTGGTCATAGTAAGAGTGGTCTCGAAGGACATCTCCGAGCAAGCAGTATAGACTTGGCGTTTCCTTTTTCTCCAGCTCTTGCCTCAGGATTTCTTCTGCCTAGAGATAACAACAAAAATAAATAAATTGCTGAACAGTGACCAATGCCTATTTTTCAGCACATTATAGTCTTTTGTGTCATATGACCCAAAATTTTATTTTCAAAGTTTGAAATGATCTGCTTATTTCATGCATCTAGGACACAGACTGAAAAAAAAGAAACAACAGAAGATAAATATGCTACAAAGTAACAGAGGAACAAGAAGTATAAGGTGGGGCTTCCCCGACATGGGTTCGATCCCTGGTCTGGGAAGATCCCACATTTCCCGGAGCAATGAAGCCTGTGTGCCACGACTACTGAAGCCTCGAAACCTGTGCTCCACAACAGAGAAGCCACCACAATGAGAAGCCTGACTGCCATCACTAGAGAAAGCCCTCCCACAGCAACGAAGACCCAGCACCGCCATAAATAAAAATAGATAAATAAATTCTTAAAAAAAAAAAAAGAAGAGATGAACATGCTTTGCTGGCATGTGAATCCTCCAGGAAAGGCATCAAGGAGAGATGACTTCATGATACTGGGGGACATCATTCAGCTCCCCGTTTTTCCTGCTCCCTTGTTCCAGCTGTCACCACTGTGACCATTTGTTAAAGCAGAACCTTTAAATCACCTCCACCCAACAGGAGTGAATAGTATGTTTTCCCTTTTTTTTTAGAATGCTTTGCTCAGGGAGCCTGGGATTGCTGAAAAATTTACAAAAGAAGGAAGAGTGTACAATTTAATAGGCATTGTTAAACACCTGCCTCTTAATCAAACTACACTTTGCCTCACAGATAAAAATCTGCCAACACAAGACCTATCTGCTTCCAAACAGTCCATTCACTTTAGAAATTACAGACCATCCTCAATACACAGCTTGGGCATTAGTCTCACGTGTCCACAATTCGGATTCACCTTGTCACAAGCCAACTCAGGACTTGTTACAACATCTTACCCAATTCCCCCACCCATGTCCAATTCTGATTAATTTCAACAGACAGCAAGAAGCATGGTGTTAGCTCTACTTTCCATCCTCATACAAATAGCTTCACATAAACAGCAGTGGGGTCACCAAACATGCCAAGAAAGCCATGGGAGTAGCTAGAGGGTAAAGCTATCCAGGAAGCCAGCCTCTGGTAACTAAAAGGGTAGATCAGACCCTGCCTACCTTGAGTGGCTGGCAGTCTTAAAGTCTGTGTATTTTATTTTCAACATATCTGTAATTCTTGGGCAGTCTACTTTTTGTGAGAGTTTTTAAAGACGGCTGTGTTTCTCAAGGTGTCTTTGGATGCCGTCTCTTTTGCATTTTTGATACAGCACGGGTTATGCAGGTCTTTTAGGCCTAGTCTGAAAATGAAACTAGAATTCATAAAACAGATTCTATGGGAAAACAGTTCTAAGTCCTAAACAGTCAAAATAAAAATGAAGTTTTCCAAATATAATTCATGTAATTCCTTTATTCATAGATAATACAATAGCTATTAATGTATCTAACTAATTCTATATTCAATAAATTGATTTTTCAATGTATTTTATATTCTCTCTATGTATATATGTATATGTATTCAGCCAAATTGTGCATAACAGACTGTACCAACAGGATTTTTACTACCTTACAGTGTAGTTGAAGGCATTTCTTTTGGCAGCATGGCACTGAAATTTTATACCCACACTCTCTCACTTCTGCTCTAAACTGTTAAGAGTGGATTCTGTGGTCTGCAATTAAATAATGACCATTACAGTAACTGGGTACAGAAGTGATTACAGTCAATACACTCCTGAAAGAAGTGAAACTTTGTGCCTGGTGATCTGATCTGGTTAGATTTGAAAACAATGGGGATCCAGTGATTATGATAGGGTTTAACATCAGTAGTCCATGACATCCAGTGATGAAGAGACTGCTTAAATTATATCCGCAATAATTTAGAGTGAAGAACCTATCTAATCAAGGCTTTTGCGGTTTTAGTGACAGGACCCTGTGAGGGGGCACAAGACTGTTTCTAAGTGTGCTGGATAGCACAAAAAAGAAAATGACACTCAGTGTTTTAAATCCTCAAGATCAGAGAACCAGGCAATTAATTTCCTAAAAGAATTTCTTCTCCCAATAGCTGCCAAGCTGGTATAGCCAAAAGTCAGATGGAAGGGCTGCTCTTGTAGGATTGTTGAATTATGATATAGAATGAATTCAGTTTCATGAGTTCTATGTAAAAGTTAGGGCATTTGATGGGGTTAATCAAATCCGCTTTGTTGTTCAGTCGCTCAGCTGTGTCCGACTCTCTGCAACCCCATGGACTGCAGCACACCAGGTTTCCCTGTCCTTTGTTATCTCCCAGAGTGTGCTCAAACTCATTTTCATTGAGTCGATAATGCCATCCACCATCTCGTCTTCTGTCACCCCCTTCTGTCCTGCCCTCAATCTTTAGCCATTCATTTTGTTTCCTCTATTGCCTGTTGGCTTAATTTTCATGATTGCTCTAGGGCTACTCATGTGCATCTTTAATTTATCTAAGTTCATTTAGATTTAATATTGTATCATCTCACCTTTCTCATGTCACAAGCTGTCTTCCTAAATTTCTATTCCATAGAAACAATGAGATAAAAGACTGCTATTGTTTTAAGCCACTGTATTTTGATGTGGTTTGTTACATACCAATGATAATTTTAAGTTGTTTAAAGCAAGAGGGTTACTCTAATATCAGTTACTTCATCAAGGCCAGGAGAAGGGGCCACTGATTACAAAAGAGCCAGACCAAGAATTTAAGTGGGGACATTTGGGATGACTCAGATAAGAGAAAACCTCCAAACTCTATGGAGTTTCCTACACCAGCAGATGCAATCCTCCTCTGTGTGATAAGACAGGTGCCACCTGTCTTACCTGCTTAAGAACAATGTAACAACTATACCTCAGGGAGTTACCTTGCAAGAGCGTGCCAATTCTCCTAATATCTAGCACCGCCCCCCCACCCCACACTGTCGCCAAACTTACAGACATATACACAAAAAGAACTGCAAGATTTTGTTACTTTCTAGAACGAAAATCTGGAGACCATGGGAAAAAGATTCTAAGGGGGCTAGACCATAGACAAAGAGGATCGGAATTTTAAATCAGCTGAATTTAGACACTCATCAGAAGACTTTGGTTGACAGTGCTTGAGTAGCTGGGGACGGTTCCAAACTATTTGCTCAACTGCTTGACTAACATCTAGACACAAACACAGCCAAAACTAAAGCTGAGATGCCAAAAATGCCTTGGTGTAATATGAAGAAAGAATCAAACAACTCAGAAGAAAAAGGCTATTGTTAATTTATCATTTGTGACTTGTTCACCCACCCTACCTGTGTGTCCCCATGAAGGTCAAGGGGTTATTTCTTTCACTCTGACTTGGAGAAATACATTGTACATGAGAGTACCAGCATTTTGAAAAGTGCTATAGCAGATGTCCAGTGTAAGCTGAGAGGTAAAGCTGAGAGGTCCTTCTGTTGAAATGAGCTTCCTGATTTCAGTGGGAATGATTAAAAGCCAAGGTAGTAGAGACTTACTCATAGCACTGAACCTCTAGATGAAAGATGACCATTTTTCTTTGTAACAGGCATAGCCAGAATGGTAGGTAGAATGGTTAGACTTGCATGGAGCAAAGGTGATGACCAACTGATCATGAAGGTTTTAAACCAAACTAGATAAAGAGCCAACTAAGGACAAACTTGATCTTTATAAGACTTTAAAAAAAAAAAAAAAATCTAGGTTTGGAAACCAGGTGTCTGACCTGAATAACCTCTAAAACACTGACCTTCACCCAATTCCTATCCCTGAGTCACTTCACAGACTCAGAGTCTTTTATAAACATACAAATAAATAATAAGTAAGCAACCCAATACTAGTGAGAAAGGACCCTGTGATAATGTAATAACTATATACCATAATTCTTCATCCCTAGTCTTCCCCAAAAGGTAATTATAATCATTGACCAGGTAATTGTATCCTGAGGAAAAAGAAATACCTCCTCTTTTCAGGGTTGATTGGCTCTTAGTTACACTAAGTCCTGAGGACTCAGATTATCACCATGTTGACTTAGGAGGTTTATGGGAGTTAGTCCATCCCACTGTAGGCCTAGGAAGTTCTGAACCCACCCAGTAGTTACTAGTTGAATACAGAGGTGAAATTACATATCCAGCAAGAAGCAGAGCCCACGGTGAGGGCTACTTTGGAATAAAGGGCCAAGTGAAAGCCTTTGAAGCTGTTTTTCTCATTAAAAGAGAAATTTCAAACATATATATATCTATGTAAATTACAGAAATGTGTGCCACTACCAAAAACTGCAAAGTGTGTGTGTTTGCATGTGTGAGCAATTTAATCTGCCCATTTAAATTGAGAACACAGACAGGTCCTGGGAAATGTCATAGATTATTATAAACAAAATGTAATGGTGTCCTAATTATAGCTACTGTTCCATTTTACTGGAGCAAATCATCACAGTCCCTGACACATGCCAAGCAGGGACTGATAACAGCAAATATGCTTTTCTCTACCCCAAAACCAGACAACATCAAATGCGGTGGGCTTGAAGTAGCACAGAAAGAAATGGACTTTCCCTATCTCTTCTCAGAATTACATGGACTTATAGTGTAATTTAGTCTGCATGGACCTTGACTGTTTCACCATCCCATTAGACCTTAACAGTCTTGATGACATCATGCTAATAAAACACAAGAAACTAAAAAAATTACATGCCGATGTCAACCAAAAACTGGAAATTACACACTCTTAACACTGTAACTTGTTATTAAGAAAATTTTCAGTTTGTAAAAATTTATTTGATACATTCCCTAGAAGGAACTCATCTATTAAAATAACGTATGTAAAATAAATGTTTGTATTTTATTTTTATTATTTCTAGTTATTTTTGTTCTTACATCCTCTCAGAATGCTTCACTATCTGAACCTCTTTTGAAGAAGCTATAGTTTTCCCTCAAATCAGAAATTCTTCATTACCTATGTAACATAATCTCTAAAATACTCTGGGCATGGGAATTCTCTGGCAGTCCAATAAGTTTGATCCCTTGTTGGGGAACTAAGATCCCACATGCTGAACAGTGTAGTCAAAAGAAGATAAATAAATACAATACAATGCAATACTCTGGACCTATTAGAATTTGGCACTTTCCAAATACGTAAACTTTCAAGTAAAAGGGTTAAACCATTGCACAATCATATGTACAGGATTATGCCATGTACTTGCTTAATCTGGGAAGTATGTTTCCTAAAATCTCTTTTCCTTCTGATTTCATGTTAGAGTCGGTGAGAAGGGAAACTTGCTAAGGATTTGAATGGCAGAAGTAAAGCAACAAACATCCTTTACTCTTGGAAGGCTGTCATGGATAAGTGCATGTCAGTCGCTCAGTCGTGTCCGACTCTTTGAGACCCCAAGGACTGTAGCCTACCGGGCTCCTCTGTCCATAGAATTCTCCAGGCAAGAATACTGGAGTGAGTTGCCATTTCCTTCTCCAGGGGATCTTCCCATGCCAGGGATCGAAGCCAGGTCTCCGGCACTGCAGGGAGATTCTTAACCATCTGAGCCACCAGGGAAGGCCCTTGTCATGGTTAAATATGACATCAAACAAGATGCAGAGATGTCCTGCAGATCCCAGCTTGACTATGTGTCCTTCTTGTCTCTCCACTTGCTGGCCATGCCAATCAAGAGTAACCCCTGGGCACACCATTAGACACTTTACTGGGGACCACAGAGCATTGCTATACAGATCCAACAGCTTTCCACAGATCTCTCCACAAGTTCCTGATGCATACTCCCATTTCAATGGCTGGCCATTCCTGGCTTCTCAGATTTCCCTGTAAGTTCTGACTTACTTGTGCCAATGCTTCAAGTAGATGGTGAGTCTTTCCCTGATCCTCTTACTCCCTCTTTTACACCTTCACTTCCCTTCCCACAATCATGTGGGAAGAACCTAATTCTTTTAGCACACCTCTTATTCCCCAAAATACTCAAAGTGGCTCTGCTTTCATAATCAAAACCTCAATATTATATGGTCTTTCTATTCATTTTTGTCTTTTAAGTGCCTTAAGTGTCCTTCCATCTGATAGTGATTCACAGATTAGTTTTATTCAGCACATTATTAAATGTATTATTTCACTTAATCTCTATAATAATTCTGAGAAGTAGATAATAACATCTGCATTTTGAAGACAAAGAAATACAAGTTTAGACTCTTTGATCGACTGGTAAGCCCCAAACCAAAAGATAACAGTTGAAAAACAGGACCTTGATTTCAGGTTCAATACTTTTTCTATTTCACATGAGCAAAAATAGTGGTGTAAGGATTTCTAAAAATTCCTTGCACCCGAAAAGCAGTAAGAAAACTGACAAAATGTTAGAATGAACTTTTTCAGAATTCTGGAAATTAATCAAAGATTTGAAATAATCAAGAGAGTGTTTATGCAAGAAAATGATCAAGTTTTATTAAGGAAAGCAAGCTTTGTGTCATTTTAATATGTACCATTCCTATTCCCTCTTCTCCAGCTCTGCACTGGCCTTGAAAACCAACAGCATGTTATCATGGTGAAAATTAACAGCCAAGCAGCCACCAGAAGGAACAAAATGGATTTGGAGCTCCTATGAAGTCTCATTCTCAGAAAACAGTCTGGTGGTTACCTGGAAGAGCCCACTTGCAAAGCTGTCTTTATTTAACCTGACTCTGAACTTGTCCAGTGACAAAACTTTGTCAAAGACAATTAGAGACAATTGATTAATCTTGCAGCTGCCTGAGGTGGTAAATAACACCTGGGGCAAACAATAGGCTAATCAAAACACTTAAAAGGAAAATAAGGGAATGAGATATAAATAAGGGCTTTGAAAAACTCCAACATATTGGTGGGAAACTAGAAATCCATGCATATGTGGGGCTATGCACATGCTCAGAAAATATATGAGAAGGCTTATGCGCTTACCTCAGGCTGACCTTGAGGCTTTGCACAAGCAGTTAATGAATGCTAAGGCAGAGGTGTCAATTGCCTATGTGTGGAAAGCATGTCCCAACACACAGACATCCCCAAATAAAAAGGAAGACAACACATCATGTTAACAGTAACCAAAAAGAGAGCTGGAGTGACTACACTAAGACAAAATACACCTAAGACAAACCTTGTTACTAGAACAAAGAAAGGCATGTTTTCATGATACTCACTCCATCAAGAAGATACAATAGTTACAAGTCTATATTCACCTAACAACACAGCCCCAAATTATATGAAGCAAAAATGGACAGATCTGAAGGGAAAAAAATATCTGGAGACTTCAATATTCAACTTTCAATAATGAATAGAACAACAACTATATACAGAAGATAGAAATAGAAGACTTGAACAATGCTATAAACCAACTAGACCCACCAGACACATAAAGAAAACTCTGTCCAGTTAACAGTAGAATACACATTCTTCTCAAGTGCACAGAGAACATTCTCCAGGAGATATACTACATGGTAAGTCACAAAACAAGTCTCAATAAATTTCAAAGTGTTGTTGTTGTTCAGTCGCTCAGTTGTATCCGACTCTTTGCAACCCCATGGACTGCAGTACAACAGGCTTCCCTGTCCTTCACCATCTCCCAGAGTTCACTCAAACTTGTGTTCATTGAGTCGATCATCTCATTCTCTGTCATCCCCTTCTCCTCCTGCCCTCAATCTTTCCCAGCATCAGGGTCTTTTCTAATAAGTCTGCTCTTTGTATCAAGAGCCAAGTATTGGAGCTTCAGCTTCAGCATCAGTCCTTCCAATGAATATTCAGGGTTGATTTTCTTTAGGACTGACTGGTTTGATCCCCTTGCAGTCCAAAGGACTCTCAAGAGTCTTCTCCAACACCACAGTTCAACAGCATCAATTCTTTGGCACTCAGCCTTCATGGTCCAACTCACATCCGTGCATGACTAATGGAAAACCATAGCTTTGACAAGATGGACATGTGTTGGCAAAGTGATGTCTCTGCTTTTTAATACACTGTCTAGGTTTGTCATAGATTTTCTTCTGAGGAGTAAGCATCTTTTAATTTCATGACTGCAGTTACCATCTGCAGTGATTTCGGAGCCCAAGAAAATAAAGTCTATCACTGTTTCCATTGTTTCCCCATCTATTTGCCATGAAGTGATAGGACCAGATGTCATGATCTTAGTTTTGTGAATGTTCAGTTTTAAGCCAACCTTTTCACTCTGTTCTTTCACCTTCATCAAGAAGCTCTTTAATTTCTCTTCACTTTCTGCCATAAGGGTGGTGTCATCTGCATATCTAAGGTTATTGATATTTCTCCCAGCTACTGCTTCATCCAGCCTGGCATTTCACACAATGTACTCTGGATATAGGTCTATATAGTCAAAGCTATGGTTTTTCCAGTAGTCACGTATGGACATGAGAGTTGGACCATAAAGAAGGCTACGTGCCAAAGAACTGATGCTTTTGAACTACGGTAAGAGAGTTCCTTGGACTGCAAGGAGATCAAACCAGTCAGTCCTAAAGGAAATCAATCCTGAATACTCATTGGAAGGACCGATGCTAAAGTTGAAGGTCCGATCTTTTGGCCACCTGATATGAACAGCCAACTCACTGGAAAAGACCCTGATGCTGGGAAAGAGAAAGCAGGAGAAGGGGACGACAGAGGATGAGGTGGTTGGATGGCATCACAGACTCAACTGACATGAGTTTGAGTAACCTCTGGGATATGGTGAAGGACAGGGAAGCCTGGTGTGCTACAGTCCATGAGGTCACAAAGAGTTGGACATGACTGAACAAGTGAACAACAACTCTGCATATATGTTAGATAAGCAGGGTGACAAAATACAGCCTTGACATACACCTTGTGTGCAACCAGGACCCAGGGAAAGGTGCAGTGACCTCCACAAAAGACTGAGCCAGACGCGCCTTTGAGTGTTTGAGTGTCTCGTGCAAAGGCATGGACATCATGCCGCTGGGACAGGGACCTGGGTGGCACGGCATGTGGCCTAAGTTCTCTTGGAGGAAGTCACCATTAGCCCCACAACAGAGCCACCAGCCAGGCAACTCACAAACTGGAGCACAATTACACCAAATAAGTTCTCACACTGTTGCTGAAGTTCTCAGCCCCACAACAGATTTCCCAACCTGGGGATCAGGCAAAGGGACTGAGAACCCCCCAGGGAATCTGACTTTGAAGGTCAGTGGGATTTGATTACAGAACTTCCACAGGACTAGGAAACAGAGACTCTTAGAGGGCACAGACAAAACCTTGTGCTCACCAGGACCCAGGAGAAAGGAGCAGTGACCCCACAAGAGACTGAGCCAGGCTTGCCTGTGAGTGTTTGGGAGTCTCTGGCAGAGGCGTGGGTCAACAGTGGCCTGCCACGGGGTCAGGGGCACTGACTGCAGCAGTCCTGGGGGGTGTAGCATGCTGGCATAAGTCCTTTTGGAGGAGGTCACCCGTACCCACTACCATAGTTTGGCCTCAGGCCAAACTACAGGCAGGGAACACAGCCCTACCCATCAGCAGAAAATTGGAATTAAGATTTCCTGAGAATGGCCTTGCCCACTAGAGCAAGACCCAGTTTTCCCCATAGCCAGTCTCTCCCATCAGGAAGCTTCCACAAACCTCTTTTCCTCATCCATCAGAGGTAAGACAGAATGAAAACTGCAATCTGAAAGTGTAGAAGTCATACAAAGTATATTCTACAACTACAGTGGGATGAAATTAGAAATCATAACAAACAAATTTGAGAAATTCACAAATATGTGGAAATTAAACAACATACTGACAAGTAAACAATAAGTCAAAAAAGAAATCACAGGGAAACTGAAAACACTTTGAGATAAACGTAAACAAAACTACAGTATGCCAAAACTTATGGAACACAGTAAAAGTGGTTCTTAGAGGAAAGCTTGTAATTATAAATGTCTATATATTAATAACAAATAGTATTAATTCTGGGTATTTTATCTACTGGAAGATGGCTCTGGAGGGCCAGAGTGGGGCAGTTTCCTACAGAAGCTAAAGAAACACTAAAGCAGTGACTTAGCTTTGTCTAAATTTGTTTGTTTTTTCCTCACAGTCCTATCCCATAGTTTGTGCATGCTAAGCAGCGTCATTCATGTCTGACTTTTTGTGACCCTATGGACCATAGCCCACCAGGCTCCTCTGTCCATTGGATTCTCCAGGCAAGAATACTGGAGTTGGTTGCTATGCCCTCCTCTAAGAGATCTTCCTGATTCAGAGACTGAACCCACGTCTCTTGTGTTTCCTGCACTGGCAGATGGGTTCTTTACCACTAGCGCCACCTGGGAAGCCCTCCCAACCCAGGGATTGAACCCAGGTTTCCCGCATTGAGGGCAGATTCTTTACCATCTAAGCCACCAGGGAAGCCCAAGTTAGTTGTTCAGTAATGTCCGATTCTTTGTGACCCCATGGACTGTAGCCCCCCAGGGTCTTCTGTCCATGGGATTTCCCAAGCAAAAATATTGGAGTGGGTTGCCATTTCCTACTCCAGGGGATCTTCCTGACCCAGGCATTGAACCCACATCTCCTGCATTACAGGCAGATTCTTTACTGTCTGAGCCATCAGGGAAGACACACAGTTTCTTCAGATATGTCAACTATTTCTCCTTAAGAGTTTATACCTCTTGGTCCTGCCAACAAACCTAGCTTCCTCAAGGGCAATGCTTGCAGGCAATGTATTTCCTTTCTTCAGTTAGTCACACTGCATTCCCCAGTCTTCCTCACTTTCTCCAAAATGTCCTATTTTCTCTTCCCTCCTCATTTACCCAGCCAATTTATATGATTTATTACTAAATAAAGAACGACAAAGATGTGCCCAGTGAACATAAACAAAGCACAAGAGCTTCTGATACCACTTCTGCAATATCAAAATGTGGGTAGGAAGAAATCTTCACAGAATGTGAAAAACTTTGATATTTCTGGCTATGGGTTGCTACTTTCCTACTAGAAAACACAGATGTATGTTCTTACATGACATAAGAAATTTGTCATCTTAACATCTATTAAGTAGGATAAAAATACATTCCCAAATATTCAAAGCCATACTTCAAATGGCAAATGGCTATAAAGAACATGGGGTGCCTATAGGAACCTGCAAATCTGAAGACCATTCCCTTACCCACACAAACGTATGTATCTTACATATATCTATTTTGTTTTGTAATTCCACACAACTATTAATAATTATTAATCTTAATATAACTTTATAGCAATGACTACACACAGTGAATCTCAGCATAAAATAAAGTCAGCCAAGATTATTAACTATGGCTAGAATAATACGTTCCTTACTTTATCAGGAAAATCTGTGGTGTTTAGAGCAAGGGTTACACACAAAGATGCCCAGAAATTCTTGCCAATTATTGAGAATGAATAAAGTAGGCTGGCAATTGAACATACAAAGGAACAAGCCACTCCTCTCTACCCAGTTAGCACAATAATGTGGGAATTTGGCCCTATGTTTCCACATCATTTGATTTTTTTAAGAGAAGCCAAGAAATCTAGATTTTTAGATGATATCACCTGAATGTGCTTACTCTGTTTTGTTTTTTTTTTCAAAGCATTATGTCAGTCAAACAAAATATCTCTTGCAACTTCAGATTTAGAAAATTAAACTCTTACCCTACAGTGGACATGACTTGCTCTTTTTCCTGCTCGGCATCCATTCTCTGATCTGATGATTACAGAATTACTCTTCCCTGAACAGAAACCATTCCATGTAGTACAGAGGCAGGGCCTATCAGAGGCCAGATTACATGCCTCAGGCTGTTCAGAACTTTTCTGTGAGAACTATGGAATTGACTTGAGTCCACCAGGGTTACTAAACTCGAGCTTTCAGGGGCCTTCTTGGCTGGCTCTCGGAGAAATGATACCATCTCAGCCCCTGGATACGACTATCATTATTAGTCAACTAGAAGTTTCAGTTGCATTAACTTATAAATTCCTTTTTTTCCCTAAGCTAGTATATGTTGGTTCTCTTACAACCAAAACCGTCCTAACACGTCCCTAGAAAATTCTGTTGCATAATTCATTCTATAGACTTCCAACCACAAGAAGATCTGTGAGAACGTAGGTGCCTTTTGTCAGAAAGACAGTTCAAATGCCAGTTCCACTGCTTACTAAAGGCATGACCATGAGTAAGCTCACTAATATGTTGAGAGTCTGTTTTTCATTTGTACATGACCTTCAAGAATTACATGTGAAATGTACCTAGGATTTTGTTAGGCACACAGTAAGCCCTAAACTAATGTTTGTGTTCCTTCTCAATCCCTCTACTGGAAAACCAGACTGAAAAGCAAGAAGCTTGAGGTTTCACTATTAGGAAGAAAGAAACTTGAAACAGCTTCTAGAAGCATTAAAATTTTCTGTAAACCATCATACTAGTTAACTGTGTACAGTTTCTCCACAGATAGCAGAATTGCTGTTGTTAAACTGTTAAATAGGTGTTTATGTAACCAAGGCCAATGGGACTGGAGGAAGTTAGGTCAAAGGGAAAAAGTACTGATGCTACCAGGTTAAAAAGCTGAATTCTTCCAGATAAGGCTGATTTCAACCAAACATCAGGTTTTTCTTTTTTTTTTTTAATGAAAATGTGTAGCCACAGGAGGAGGCCCTAGAGATCTCAGAGAAAGAATCTGTACAAGATACAAACCTAGAGGAACATTGCTTTACAGAAGGATAGCAGAGGGAGAAATATTTTGCTGGTCAAACAGAATTTGGAATCTATATATGTCTGCAGTATCAGACTATAAGCTTCTTGAAGGTAATTTTTTTTTTTTCTCATCTTGGAATACCACTGCCCAGCACATAGTAGGTGCTCTATAAAGTATTGAATGAATTCAACTGAAACTAACAGTGAAATCCCAAAGGCTTCAGATTCTACAAAGAAACATAAATGATTCTTCCTACTGAGAACAAAGTGAGAACACCTTAAGGATAGCGGGCTGACATCAATACTGAGTATGACTGAATTAGGACTGATCTAACAAGTCAGTCCAAGCAGAGAGGTTATACAGCAGAATCTGAACTTCACAAGCCCTTCTCACCCAAGTGATCACAACTAAGAAGTTACTCTCAGGAATTCCCTGGTGGTCCAGTGGTTGAGAATCTGCCCTGCAATGTAGGGGACATGGGTTCAATCCTTGGTCCAGAAACTAAGATCCCACATGCTACGGAGCAACTAAGCCCGTGAGCTACAACTCCTGAGCCCTCAAGCCACAACTAGAGAGTTTGTGCCACATAATGCAACGAAGATGACTGATGACACAACTAAGATCTGGTGCAGCCAAATACATACACAAATATTCAAAAAAAGAGAAGTGACTCTGAGGACTAAAAACATCAACGAGCAAAGTGACAGCCTGAGTTCCCTACCCTGGTAATTTAACTTTTGACCAAACAGTCCAGTGTTGAGAAGTAGCTGAGAACTTCAGATAAATACAAGCAAAAAAGTTAATATATAAAAGTGAAATATATGCCACATTGGGACTTATTTACATTTATGATGGTGTATTTTTCTACAAGCTGTTACAAGGGATATTCAAGGTTTGAGGGAGGAGCCCTACCCTAAGTACACTAGGATTCCGGGAAGCACCCTGTTAGAGACAAGGCCCTAGATTAGGCATAAAGAGTACGGGTGACAGCAAACATCTCATTCAGATATGAAAGAAAAATCAAAAGCTTTACAGACGAGCAAAAGCTGAGAGAATTCAGCACCACCAAGCCAGCTCTTCAACAAATGCTAAAGGATCTTCTCTAGACAGGAAACACAGAAAAGGTGTATAAACTCAAATCCAAAACAACAAAGTAAATGGCAACGGGATCATACTTATCAATAATTACCTTAAATGTAAATGGGTTGAATGCCCCAACCAAAAGACAAAGACTGGCTGAATGGATATAAAAACTAGACCCTATATATGCCGTCTACAAGAGACCCACCTCAAAACAAGGGACACATACAGACTGAAAGTGAAGGGTTGGAAAAAGATATTTTATGCAAATGGAGACCAAAAGAAAGTAGGAGTAGCAATACTCATATCAGATAAAATAGACTTTGAAATAAAGGCTGTGAAAAGAGACAAAGAAGGACACTACATAATGATCAAAGGATCAACCCAAGAAGAAGATATAACAATTATAAATATATATGCACCCAACATAAGAGCACCGCAATGTGTAAGGCAAATGCTAAGAAGTATGAAAGGGGAAATTAACAATAACACAATAATAGAGGGAGACTTTAACACCCTACCACACCTATGGATAGATCAACTAAACAGAAAATTAGCTAGGAAATACAAACTTTAAATGATACAATGGACCAGCTAGACCTAATTGATATCTATAGGACATTTCACCCCAAAACAATGAATTTCACCTTTTTCTCACGTGCACACAGAACCTTCCCTAGGATAGATCACATCCTGGGCCATAAATCTAGCCTTGGTAAATTCAAAAAAATTGAAATCACTCCAAGCATCTTTTCTGATCACAATGCAGTAAGATTAGACGACAACTATGAGAAACGCTGGGCTGGAAGAAGCACAAGCTGGAATCAAGATTGCCAGGAGAAATATCAATAACCTCAGATATGCAGATGACACCACCCTTATGGCAGAAAGTGAAGAGGAACTAAAAAGCCTCTTGATGAAAGTGAAAATGGAGAGTGAAAAAGTTGGCTTGAAGCTCAACATTCAGAAAACGAAGATTATGGCATCTGGTCCCATCACTTCATGGCAAATAGATGGGGAAACAGTGGAAACAGTGACAGACTTTATTTTTGGGGGCTCCAAAATCACTGCAGATGGTGACTGCAGCCATGAAATTAAAAGACGCTTACTCCTTGGAAGGAAAGTTATGACCAACCTAGATAGCATATTCAAAAGCAGAGACATTACTTTGCCAACAAAAGTCCGTCTAGTCAAGGCTATGGTTTTTCCACTGGTCATGTATGGATGTGAGAGTTGGACTGTGAAGAAGCCTGACTGCCAAAGAATTGATGCTTTTGAACTGTGGTGTTGGAGAAGACTCTTGAGAGGCCCTTGGACTGCAAGGAGATCCAACCAGTCCATCCTGAAGGAGGTCATTCCTGGGTGTTCTTTGGAAGGACTGATGCTAAAGCTGAAACTCCAATACTTTGGCCACCTCATGCAAAGAGTTGACTCATTGGAAAAGACTCTGATGCTGGGAGGGATTGAGGGCAGAAGGAGAAGGGGACGACAGAGAATGAATGGCTGGATGGCATAACCGACTCGCTGGACATGAGTTTGTAGTTGCTTGCTCCCCTCCTCCGTGGGGCGATGCCCAGTCCTACTCACTCTCTGACAGCCAATTGATCACTAATTGCTCTGGACGTTTATGTGTGTGAATGCACCACAGTCTGGCTTAATTTTTCAAATGAGACCTGCCAACATAAATATCCCAGGTCCAAGATAAAACAGAATAATTAAAAACAGGCCTTGTTATCCGATTAGCTGATCATCTCCTATTCATATCACCAAGTGATATTTTCGGTGAGTGTTTTGCCTGTTTTCCTCATTCAAGTGAACACAACAGGTTTTTCCTTTCAAATTGACCATCAAATTTTAAAGGATTAACAACAAGGATGGGGGCGGGCAGGTGCTGGGGAAGGAGTATGGCTTTTAGAGGAAAGGCAGGTCTGAGCTTGGATTCCAAAATCTGCCACTTACTGAGGCTAATCAGTAAAATGGCAAAAACAATTCATACTTTGTAGGTTGTTACAAATATTAAATGACAAGGACAAAATAATTCTATAAGGAACGTAGTACATAAGAGGCTCTAAAACTGCATTACATAATAACAGCATGCTCACAGTACCTTAGCATCTACGGAGCAAAAATAAAAGTTCTTCTATTTCTATTCCTTAAAATTAAGATGTTAAAACGAGACCAGAGAGATCTCATAATAAGTTTTTGGAGAGAGACTGTACAGCGGGGCTTGGAGAAGTTTCCTTCACCACATGCAGGGTCCATAAAGAGTGACCAAGTGAAGATCTGCTTCAATGCAATAACTATTCTATGAATACCTACTAGTCCTTCATTCAGCAAATGTGAGTTCCCCCAAGGTGCCAGGCCTTTGCTATAAATAAAATAGACACAAGTCTGGTTCTTAAACTGCTTACAGTCGAGCAGGTGAGCTAAGTCAGTACAAGGGATGATGAGTGTGGTGCTGGGTATTAGAGGCGCACACAGGAGAATCTCCAGATCTCTGGGGGCGATTTCAGGGAAAGCTCCTTGGAGGAAGCAATTACCAAGGAGAAGTCTGAGGAATAAGGAGTTAGCTGAGGGAGGACAAGTTCTAGACAGACAACAGCGTGTGTGAAGGTCCTGAGGTCAAACCAATGCTGCAAAATCAACAATTCCAGGTAGTTTAGCCCTGCCAGAACTTTGGACACAACCTGAGTGAGTACAAAGGGGGACAAGGCAGAGGTAATAGAGGAGGGAGACAAGCATCAGCAATGTCAGTAGGACTCAGATCATGAAGTGAAGACCATTCCAATAAGAGCTCTGAATTAATCCTAAGAACACAGCGAAGTTCCTACAGTCAGAATGACATGATTCGGTTCAGTTCAGTTCAGTCGCTCAGTCGCGTCCGACTCTTTGCAACCCCATGAATCCCAGCACGCCAGGCCTCCCTGTCCATTACCAACTCCCAGAGTTCACTGAGACTCACGTCCATCGAGTCAGTGGTGCCATCCAGCCATCTCATCCTCTGTCGTCCCCTTCTCCTCCTGACCCCAATCCCTCCTGGCATCAGAATCTTTTCCAATGAGTCAATTCTTCCCATGAGGTTGCCAAAGTACTGGAGTTTCAGCTTTAGCATCATTCCTTCCAAAGAAATCCCAGGGCTGATTTCCTTCAGAATGGACTGGTTGGATCTCCTTGCAGTTCAAGGGACTCTCAAGAGTCTTCTCCAACACCACAGTTCAAAAGCATCAATTCTTCAGCACTCAGCCATCTTCACAGTCCAACTCTCACATCCATACATGACCACAGGAAAAACCATAGCCTTGACTAGATGGACCTCTGTTGGCAAAGTAATATCTCTGCTTTTGAATATGCTATCTAGGTTGGTCATAACTTTCCTTCCAAGGAATAAGCGTCTTTTAATTTCATGGCTGCAGTCACCATCTGCAGTGATTTTGGAGCCCCCAGAAATAAAGTCTGACACTGTTTCCACTGTTTCCCCATCTATTTCCCATGAAGTGATGGGACCGGATGCCATGATCTTCATTTTCTGAATGCTGAGCTTTAAGCCAACTTTTTCACTCTCCACTTTCACTCTCATCAAGAGGCTTTTTAGTTCCTCTTCACTTTCTGCCATAAGGGTGGTGTCATCTGCATATCTGAGGTTATTGATATTTCTCCCAGAAATCTTGATTCCAGCTTGTGTTTCTGCCAGTCCAGCGTTTCTCATGATGTACTCTGCATAGAAGTTAAATAAGCAGGGCGACAATATACAGTCTTGATGTACTCCTTTTCCTATTTGGAACCAGTCTTTTGTTCCATGTCCAGTTCTAACTATTGCTTCCTGACCTGCATACAGGTTTCTCAAGAGGAAGGTCAGCTGGTCTGGTATTCCCATCTCTTTCAGAATTTTCCACAGTTTATTATGATCCACACAATCAAAGGCTTTGGCATAGTCAATAAAGCAGAAATAGATGTTTTTCTAGAACTCTCTTGCTTTTTCCATGATCCAGCAGATGCTGGCAATTTGATCTCTGGTTTCTCTGCCTTTTCTAAAACCAGCTTGAACATCTGGAAGTTCACAGTTCACGTATTGCTGAGGCCTGGCTTGGAGAATTTTGAACATTACTTTACTAGTGTGTGAGATGAGTGCAATTGTGCGGTAGTTTGAGCATTCTTTGGCATTGCCTTTCTTTGGGACTGGAATGAAAACTGACCTTTTCCAGTCCTGTGGCCACTGCTGCGTTTTCCCAATTTGCTGGCATATTGAGTGCAGCACTTTCACAGCATCATCTTTCAGGATTTGAAATAGCTCCACTGGAATTCCATCACCTCCACTAGCTTTGTTCTTAGTGATGCTTTCTAAGGCCCACTTGACTTCACATTCCAGGATGTCTGGCTCTAGGTTAGTGATCACATCATCGTGATTATCTTGATCCTGAAGATCTTTTTTGTACAGTTCTTCTGTGTATTCTTGCCATCTCTTCTTAATACCTTCTGCTTCTGTTAGGTCCATACCATTTCTGTCCTTTATTGAGCCCATCTTTGTATGAAATGTTCCCTTGGTATCTCTAATTTTCTTGACGAGATCTCTAGTCTTTCTCATCTGTTGTTTTCCTCTATTTCTTTGCATTGATCGTTGAGGAAGGCTTTCTTATCTCTTCTTGCTATTCTCTGGAACTCTGCATTCAAATGGGTATATTTTTCCTTTTCTCCTTTGCTTTTCGCTTCTCTTCTTTTCACAGCTATTTGTAAGGCCTCCCCAGACAGCCATTTTGCTTTTTTGCGTTTCTTTCCCATGGGGATGATCTTGATCCTTGTCTCCTGTACAATGTCATGAACCTCATTCCATAGTTCCCCAGGCACTCTATCTATCAGATCTAGGCCCTTAAATCTATTTCTCACTTCCACTGTATAATCATAAGGGATTTGATTTAGGTCATACCTGAATGGTCTAGTGGTTTTCCATACTTTCTTCAATTTAAGTCTTAATTTGGCAATAAGGAGTTCATGATCTGAGCCACAGTCAGCTCCTGGTCTTGTTTTTGCTGACTGTATAGAGCTTCTCCATCTTTAGCTGCAAAGAACATAATCAATATGATTTCGGTGTTGACCATCTGGTGATCCATGTATAGAGTCTTCTCTTGTGTTGTTGGAAGAGGGTGTTTGCTATGACCAGTGCATTTTCTTGGCAAAACTCTATTAGTCTTTGCCCTGCTTCATTCCGTATTCCAAGGCCAAATTTGCCTGTTACTCCAGGTGTTTCTTGACTTCCTACTTTTGCATTCCAGTCCCCTATAATGAAAAGGACATCTTTTTTGGGATCTGCCTTTTAGGAAGCTTGCTCTGACTGCAGTGTGAAAAAAGAACACGTGGGAACTCTCTTAAATCACATAAAGAGACTACCTTAGAAGAAAAAGAAAAAAAACAAAACCCAAACTAAATGTTAAAAAAAATCTCAGCTGTTTTAGAAATAAAAGATTTGTTTGGCAAGTTAAAGGGGAAAAATTTTTAAGTCTAATGGCCACAATCATCTGCTAATATAGCATAATAAAAGATAAGGCTGTGCAGCTCAGGTAAGCCTTCTTTCCTAAGAAACAAGAGAAAATACTAGAGGTTCCAATCTAAATCTCTCCACCTCTTTCCACGCTGCCTTCTCCAGGCAACTTAATACCTGCTCAGTCTTTCTCTTTTCATTTTGCTCAACAAAATGACTCAATTTGCTCAACAAAATAAGAATTCTATTATAGAAAAGTTTGGAGAAACTGCATTAAGTGTGCCAGATAGCTTTAAAAAATTAAATGCTAACAGATGAGAACCAGTTCTGACCTCAAGGTCAAGCAAAATTAATCTTCGCTATTTTGCCAATGGTCATTAAATAACAAGAATTTCTGTAGGTAGTTTCTAAATTAGAGAGTCTGAGATCTTACTAGTGGGGTGCAAACATGAGCATCATAGCACAATAATTAGACTTAGATACTTTTCTGAATTTGTCTTTTAAAAATGAATTATGCCATTAAGCACTAAAGGCAAAGATTAAAATTTCACAAACTTCCAGTTAATTCTAAATGTGATGACAACTACTGGTATGCAATCAAATATTAAAAGAATCTCAGCTGTTTTAGAAATAAAACATTTGGTTCCAGCTTGAAGCAAAACTTTTTAGGGTCTATGATTAAACTGATTTGCAAATACAGCATGAAAATAGGTAAGAGGTCTTTTATATGGCAAATAACTAAAATCAATCTTTAAAATCAAGATTTTGAAGGATGTTTGGCTGTAACTCACAAAAGACTTGAGAGAAAGTTAATAACTGTACATTCCTAAAAATTAAAATACACACATTTTATAGAGTGATTTAAAACACAGAAATTTATCATTACTCTAAGACATTTCTTACAAGGTTTACATGCATATTTAAAAAATAATAATACTGCTACTAATTTGAGGGACTTAGTCAAATACATTCTCTGAAAGGAATGGACTAATATTTTTTATTCTCTAGTAAGAGTATCTCTACTTTCCATACTCACTAAAAATAACTAAATAAATTTAATATAGCAAAGTGTGCTTTGGGTATTTGGGATTCACCAACTTGCTTAATTACTTCAAAAATTTCCATATTTTTATATATAGTTATTACTTATTTGTTCACTGACCAATGGGAAGAATGATGCAATGGTAACTACATCAATGGTATCCTGGGAGCCAAGAAATAATTCACCTCCTTGTTAAACAAATATCCGAATACTACTTGTACACCAAAGGGCACTAAATAAACACTTAAGTCTGCGAAGAAACATGATACTGTATCTCATCAAATTTGAGATGCCATCAATTTTAAGACTAACTCTTAACTAATAAAGAAAAAATGTTTTCAATTACATTATGACATAATGCCTTGGATGAATCACATCAACTTCTCATTGCTT
Source organism: Bos indicus x Bos taurus (assembly GCF_003369695.1). Classification (NCBI taxonomy): domain Eukaryota; kingdom Metazoa; phylum Chordata; class Mammalia; order Artiodactyla; family Bovidae; genus Bos; species Bos indicus x Bos taurus. The sequence goes on along the minus strand of NC_040086.1, from coordinate 15,214,416 downwards.
GATATTTTTTAAATCTACTCAGAAAAATTGGGCAATTTTTCCTGCCTCCAGTACACTGCTTGATATTATAAACAGCAATTTTTTTTTTCTTTTACGAATCTTGGTATGAAACACGGCTTCATCTACATTGCGGTGTCTTCCCTTCTTGGCTCCCATAAAGCCTTTAGTTATTGTTTTTAAAAAGTAAGTGGAATTGTGATTATTTTACCAACGGCACATGTTTACTTCACTAATGTTAAATTCACATCTCTCCACTCTGTTTTGGTCCTTTACCATTTCTGTTTCATTGCCAAATCATAATGAAATCTTTTTAAATATATTTTAAATGGCAATTAAATCCAATGTATGTAGAGCTGACACTGTACATAACTCAATTGAAATGATGATACTAAATACAGCTACAACTAAAACTTGTACAAGCACAAGCAGTTTGAACCTGGCCAAATGGCCACCTGACAGCCACTGACAGATGCCATCAAGTGGCAGATACAACCCAAATTCAAAGATATTAAAATGCGGGGAAAAAAATATGAGTCTCAGAATCAGTAATAGCAGTAAATACTCACAGAGCAAATACTCACAGCAAACACTCACGAGGAAAGAGCACCATTCTATGTACTTTTCATATGTTATGCACGAAAATCTGTCGGGTACGTAGATTATGTGCCTCCAGATGAGGAAGCTGAGGCTTGGGGTTGGGGCGCTAAGAAGCTTGCCCCAATATCACAAAGTTAACATGTGCCGAGGCTAGCTTTTGAATCCACAATCTGGGCTATGCTTTTAACCACTATGTCATGTGGTCACTTAAGTTATTAATCAATAACTAGCTCTGTGACTTAACCTGAGTCATTAGAGACTCCTTTCCTTATCTGGAAAAGGAAGGAACTGGAATGGATGATTATGGAGTCCCTTCCCAGAAAATACTATAATTCTATAATCTTTTATAATAAAATGTTATCCTCATGGTAGCCTCTCCTTAACCCTATAAAATTCAAAGACTTTCACCACCATTACTGACTAGTGAAAATAACCTAACTTTTACTATTATTCTAAAATTCACACACTTAGGAAAGGTATTAAGAAACAGACATACATGTACCACTATTTCTCTTTTTCAGGATGATGGCAAAGGCTGACTATAGATACAAATGATCCAATTTCTGGGTTTTACTCTGCCTGTGTACCATACTTGTGATACAAATTTACCACTTAAAATTTTAGTCCAAAATTAACAAATGATTTCAATGTGTCCATTTTAACAGATATACAGGGTGCACAGTCCTTTAAAAATTCTGTTCATTTATGAGGGAAAAAACAACAGATTAATAACAGATGCAAATATTACAACATTTTCTCTCTTGACCCAATTTAAAGGATGGAATTAAATGTGCATTACACACTTGTCAACTCTTTTGCCCCAAGGTGGGGGGTGGCCGAGGGGGCTGTCCTAACCTGTGGATCTTCTACAGGTCGAGCTGCCCTCCCTCCTAGGTAACCTTGCTTCTGACCCACAGCCTCTGATCATCAGGCAACCTAGTGATGCTTAAAATATTTCCTAATAGTTCACTTTGAAGTTGTCTACAGAAGGAGAGTTAATAAAGGAAAGAGACGAAAATGTGCAATGTCTTTAAAGCTTTCATTATTTATTCATAAACATCAAACACTGTATTAGTTTTGGGCCTTGCTTTTTTCCTTTATAGTACACATGCAGACATAAAATAATCTGCCCCAATGGAAGTCAGAGAAAACATTAAAAAGATTTCTGATGAAAAAAGTGAAAAAAGGAATATAAGCGAACTGTTGGCAAAAGTAGGTTTAAAAAACAAAACAGGTAGGATGATGGCTCAAAGATGAAAGGGTCTGGCCAGAGCATAAAATTTCACTATTACATACCTTCCCATGCTGCCCAGCTCTTTCATAGCAAATGACAACATCTTCCCACATTTCTAGCTTCTCAAATATCTGAAGGGCTGAATTGGTACATCCCAACTCAAAGAGTAAACCTGCAAGTTGGCGCTAGAAAAATCAAATAAAAATAATGAACAATCCTTCACACATTCACACACAGATTTCTGTTCCATTTGTAGGTATATCTAATCTGCCATTTTAAGCATCTGCTTATTGCAAAAAATGCCTAATATCTATAATTCAACCTCTGCTGAAAAAACATATATGTTTCCTACATGTTGAAAAACATACAGGAACTGTTCAAAATACACAATATATCAATTTTCCCCATGAATTCAGAACTTAAAAGGCAAAATCTGCACTTCTTTATTATCTAGAAAGTCTGTACATGACAATCTCTGTTGTAAAGCTGAGATCAAATAAGTCAATTTTTAAAACTGTTAAAGTGCCCCGTATCAGAAAGGCAAATATAAATGTTGCTGAGGATGTGAAGAACACAGAACTCTTGTGCACTACAGGCAGGACTGTCCATTTGTCAATTTGCAGCCAATATACAAAACAATAGGAAGCTTCCTCAAGAAACTGAAAACAGAGCTACCGTATGATCTAGCAATTCCACTTCTGGATATATAACTGAGGAAAATGAAAACACTAATTTATTTTAATAAGTACACTCTAAAAAATTTAGCTACCTAGTTTCCCAGTACTTGGCAGATAAAATGGGACAAATTGTGATAAAGTGAGTGAAGGTTAAGTATATTCAAGAATAAAAACAGTGTATTTTATAAGTGGTCCATCCTGCAGGAATAGAAAAACAATATTAAAAAGGTTTAAAAAACTGGGAAAACTCATGAGTGAGGTATGGTTGTAAAATTCAATACATATTTAAGAGCTAAGAAGCTGACAGACATGGAACATGCAGAACTAACAAACTCAGAAAGTAAAATGAAACTATAAAATTTCATTTTATAATGAAAATTACATTTTTATATATATTATTAAAATGTTATATATTATATAAAATATATATTATAAAATAAATATATATCTATTATATATATATTATAAAAATATATTATAAACATAAAAATAAATAAAAGTAATGGCTCAATTCTTCTGTATCCCATGAAATATAGGAGAATTTGGCTATTTTAGAATATGTGATTGGACATTTTCAAAAACTGAACATCACACGTGGGAGCTGGAATAAATCTTAATGCTCATATAGTAAGGAGTTCAATCTTTCTAATAGTGACAAAGTTATGGCATCTAAGCTGATATGGCTAACTAGGAGTAAAGATGAATATGTTTTATAATAAACTGTGCTGTTATTTCCTGATCTTTAAAAATAATACATAAAGATATGCTTACTCCCAAGAAATAAAACTGATTTAATTTCTTAATGAAAGAGGATGTTTATCTAATTGCTCAAAGATCCCAAAATCCACAGCTTCCTAAGCAGATAAAATAAACACTGAGCCTATTTGAACAGTATTTAATTTTCCTAATGTTTCTGTTCAGAAAGTAACAGCTACACCCTCAACAGACATGTTTTGTCATAATAATAGTTCAGAGTTTGATTTGTTTATACACCACAAACCACATAGTACAAAGACAAAGCACTTGACAAACTTCACAAAAACATGCCAAATGTTCCAACTGCTAACACCTTTCTGATGAAGAATCTATCCTCTTGAGACGATATGAAAACATTTTTTGTGCCTGTTTTATTGATATGTCTTCAATAGATGAAGTGAATCCCAATGTATAATAGACCCCCTCGTTTACCCTGAGCTTACGAATATACTAATAATCTACTCTAAGAAATCTTATGAAGATTCTGAGTCACTGAATTGTGGGTTGGCATTTATAATTCTAAGTCACTACCTATGTGCATAATTCACAAGAGATGACAGGAAGCTGGTTAAAATGAGAATGGTTACTAAATCATCAATAAATTTCTGGCTGGCATTATTTGACTCCACTTAGCTTCTCTGTGCCACAGCCTTCACACTTGTAATTCGGGATTATTTCACAAAATGGTTGCAAAAAAATAAGATACTGTGTGTGAAAGGCAGAAAAAGATGCGTGCTTCACAATAAATGTGCAGTAAAAGCTGGCTGTTATTCTCTGGAATAATTACAACCCAATGAAGATAAAGGAAAGGAGGCAAACTAGACTAAAAGTTGGGAAACCAGAGATGCTCATGAACTGCTGTGTGATCAGCACTGGAAAAATGTAGTTACTGGTAACTGCCCTGGGCCGCCATTTTTTTTCGAGGATTAAGAAACCAGAATTATAAATTAAGAGATCAGACCAGGTGTCTAAGTTGTCTTTGGTGAATAAAATTTTACAAAATAGAGGAATGACACCTGTAACACAGGGGAACCCACAGGGCAAGAGCTAAACTAGGTGTTCTCATGTCGTTAGAAAGAGCAAAGTAGTTCAAGGCATTTCACATTATCAACTGTCAAATAAATGCTTTATTTTACCTTTTGTAAACAATTTGCTTAAAAGGTTCATTCTTTAGCAGAAAATCCTTACAGGGCTTTTAAACATAAATAGTTATTTTGAAAATGAAGACTTTTGTGGCTCTATTATTTAATTTCAAGAATTCTATTTAACCTAGTTTACATTCTTTTCAATGTTTTACAAGTCCAGTATCACTTCATTCAAATAGCAGTTTGAAGTAATTCCCAGCAATTCCCAGCTAGATACTTTTTCTTTTCCTTGAAATATATGAAAACTCCAACACAAATTTAGTCATTTTTTTCTAATGCATTTATCTTTCAAAAGAGAAGTGTTTTCCATATCCAATGACAACAACGAAAATACCTGAATGGCCCAATGAGGTGGCACTTGACAGCAATAGAAAATCTTCAGACGTTCCAATACAGACGCAGTCTTATCTTCAAATTGGTCTGCAAGAGCCTTAAGAGCACGTATCATAATCAGAATCTATATGAGTAATAGCTTTATAATATGAACAAGATTTTTGTTGCAAAAACAAATAGACATATAAACAATAAAGAATACAAGTACTTTGATACTGTGTTGGGATGTGTGAATATTCTTGAATTTTCATAAATGTTAAAAAAAATCTTAAAATTAACCAACATTTATGTAATTTGAACATTAAAAAATAACAAGAAAAATTTTTAAAAATGAGGTTTCCTATAGTAGTTCTTTCAAAGAACTAGCCTTATTAATCCATCTTTTTATTTTTTCTATTTTCTAAGAAGAATTGTTTGTAGCATATCTATTTCACAACCATAATGTGACAATGGCCCTTTCTAATGTAAATCAGAGATAAATTACATGAAGAATTTCATTTAGGACTATTTTCTCAGGAATAAAATGAAATCAAAGGGTGTCTATTTGATCACAGAGGGCTAAGTCTCTTACTCTTCAGCAACAGAACCAACCATAAGGGAGGACACTCATTCATTCAAGACCAGTGAACAACTTCAACCTGCATGCGCTGAGGAAACCCTCTGCTGGGCTCAAATGTACTTTGTACTAGATAACTGAACCTACAGAACCTACAGAGGGCAGACCAACAAGACAAAGATGGCTGACTCTAAGAAGGGGACCAAGGCCAAGTGCAAAGCTAAAGGTTGCCACTAAGTGGTGGTCACAAGATGAGCATCATGAGACCTCACATATTCAGCATCAAAATGAAGACAGACACTCTGGAGTCCTAGAAAACACACGGACAGCAGTCTCATTACCATGATCATCTTTACCTGACTCTTCATTTGTCATCTAGTACATATACGTGTTTTTTCTGTTTTACACTGAGCACTTTCAACTGTGCATTATTATGACCTTTTCTGCATAATGCAGCACTCAAATTTTCTCTTTTTGGCAACTGACTAGGTTTCACAGGCCTGTCTTACAAAGATTATATGGCAACAATACAGCAATTTTAATACACATATTATGATTATGTAGGAACATTCAAACAACTAGGGTCATGGCATCTGGTCCCTTCACTTCATGGCAAATAGATGGGAAAACAATGGAAAACAGTGAGATACTTTATTTTCTAGGGCTCCAAAATCACTTTGGACCGAAACTGCAGCCATGAAATTAAAAGACGCTTGTTCCTTGGAAGAAAAGCTATAACAAACCTAGATAGTGTATCAAAAAGCAGAGACATCACTTTGCCAATAAAGGTCCGTCTAGTCAAAGCTTTTGTTTTTCCAGTAGTCATGTACGGATGTTAGAGTTGGACCATAAGAAGGCTGAGCACCAAAGAACTGATGCTTTTGAACTGTGTTGTTGGAGAAGACTCTTGAGAGTCTCTTGGACTGCAAGGAGATCAAACCAATAAATCCTCAAGGAAATCAGTCCTGAATATTCATTGGAGGGGCTGATGCTAAAGTTGAAACTACAATACTTTGGCCACCTGATGTGAAGAGTTGACTCACTGGTAAAGACCCTGATGCTGGGAAAGATTGAGGGCATGAAGAAAGGGACGACAGGGAATAAGATGGTTGATGGTTGGATGGCATCATCAACTCAATGGACCTAAGTGTGAGTAAACTCTGGGAGATAGTGAAGGACAGAGGAGCCTGGTGTGCAGCAGTCTACAGGGCCGCAGAAGAGTTGGACATGACTGAGCAACTGAACAGGGAGAGCATCCATGTATTTGAGAATGGTGAAGCACTGTGTTGGCAACTTACTTTCCAAAACTTCAGGATACAAAAGACAGTTGGTCCTCTACCTAGAACTTTTCTGTAAGCTTGAAATTTTTTTAAGTTTTAATGAAATTAGCTTTTAAAATTGAAAAAAAAAAAGTAAGAGGTAGTAAATCCAAACTTCCTCATAAAAGGACAAGAATCTAACAAATCCCACTATCAGTAAAAGGAGACCAGTTTCTGAGCAGGGGAACTGCTCCTCAGTTGGGGAAAACAGAAGTTCTTTATATTATATGAGGTGGAAGATATATCTGTTAGCCTAAGAAGATCCTGCCGAATGAGAAAACACTCATTGCATCACTTCTTCGACAATCCAAGATGCTATTCAATCAAATCAGTCAGAACAAATTGAGTCATAACCAGACTCCTAAAACCATCTTGGTCAAAATATTTTTAAAGTTTTCTGGCCTTACTTCAGAGAAACTTAATAACAAAAAGGTTGCATACTTCTGCCCAAAGCTATTTAGTTGGAGGAAAGGGAGAAGAAAAACTTCTGGCTGAGTACATATGGTTACAATACATAAATAAAAGGCTTACTGAATTACTTCATTAAGGGGGCAAATCTTTCTTTTTATCAAATTCTTTTTCTTCCTTTGGAAAGAAAAAATAAATAATGCTTATTTAATAAGCACAGAGGACAAGATGGTTGGATGGCATCACTGATCCAATGGACAAGAGTTTTGAGCAAGCTCCGGGAGATGGGGAAGGACAAAGAAGCCTGGTGTACTGCAGGCCATGGGGTCACAAAGAGTCAGACACAACCAAGTGACTGAACAACAACAACAATTAAATAATTAAATGCCAAAAGCAATATCCCAACACTTACTTTTATGAAGTCTTAGTTCATAAAACTAAGTTTAAAAATAGTTTAGTTTAAAAAAGTTTAAAGTTTAGTTTAAAAAAATCTAAAACATTAGATTTTCAAATGAAACTCATGCGTTTGTGGCAATCTAGCTAAAACATATTGAGCAGTGCTCAGTAAATATTTCCCAATTTATTAATAAACAGATTTACTGGCAATCCACTCCAGTATTCTTGCCTGGGAAATCCCATGAACTGAGAAGACTGGCAGACTACAAACCACGGGGTCACGAAAGAGTCAGACACAACTGTAGTGACTTAGCACGCACGTTACGTATTTCAGATACTCTCAGACACTTTTAATTGACCTCACAGTGTTCCTGATACTCTCAGATACTCTCCAAAATAGCAGAGACCACTGTAGACAGTAGAGGACCAACATTTATTTGAATTTGATATCACAAATAAGCTCCTGAACAAGTACAGCTACATTTTGTAAGAATTCAAATAGACGATGTGTATGATAAAGATTAAAAACAGAAGTCTAACCTATTTTCAATTCTGCATAGAATATACTTCTTCCTACCTTAAATATGACCACCACCAACAAAGCCAAGAACATTAAGTTGTCCAGTTCCTCTACTGAATTCAAAGTACTCTCTTATTTACTAACTCACTACAAATACAGGGACTTAGTCACAGTTCATCTCTAGGTTTTTCAGAGCAGGATTATTTATAGTGACTCATTCTGAAATAATTCAATTATAGTCAAGTGGACTGGAGTCCTTTACAGGAAAAAGTGTAGATAAGTGAGGTGGCCTGAATTCTGTTCTAGGTCTACCCACAACAAGTCAAATCATTTAAGCACAAAAGCACTCATCTACCACATGATTTTCCAAACGATCTTTTGCACTTCAGACACTCTAGGCATATGCCTTTTTCAAGAGTATTTTGGGCCTTCCTTGGTGGCTCGGTGGTGAAGAATTCACCTGCCAATTCAGGAGACACAGGTTCCATCCTTCACCCAGGATGATCCCACATGCCACGGAGCAACAAAGCCCAAGTGTCACAACTACTGAGCCTGTGCTCCAGAGCGCGGGAACCACAGCTACTGAGCCCACACGCCGCAATTACTGAAGCCCGTGTGCTCTAGAGCCTGTGCTCCACAAGAGAAGCCACTGCAGTAACAGGCCCACGCACCACGACTAGACAGCAGCCCCAGTCTGATGCAACCAGAAAAAAGCTTGCACAGCAACAAAGACCCAGCACAGTCAAAAATTTAAAACATTTTAAGAAAGAGTATTTTGTAGGATTTCCAGCATTTGAAAAGGTTGTCAGTCTCAGGTACCATTAGCCCAACACAAGTATCAGGTTTATTCCCCAGGGACAAACCATACCCAAGTAGTCCGAAAGACAAAGGCAAGATGCCAAGTCCTAGGAGACTGGGACTGCTGAATGGGAAGCCTGAGTTTCTACTGTTAATGTGTGTGAATCAGATCACATCAGATCAGTCACTCAGTCCTGTCCGACTCTTTGCAACCCCGTGAATTGCAACACGCCAGGCCTCCCTGTCCATCACCAGCTCCTGGAGTTCACTCAGACTCACGTCCATCGAGTCAGTGATGCCATCCAGCCATCTCATCCTCTGTCGTCCCCTTCTCCTCCTGCCCCCAGTACCTCCCAGCATCACAGTCTTTTCCAATGAGTCAACTCTTTGCGTGAGGTGGCCAAAGTACTGGAGTTTCAGCTTTAGCATCATTCCTTGCAAAGAAATCTCAGGGCTGATCTCCTTCAGAATGGACTGGGTGGATCTCCTTCCAGTCCAAGGGACTCTCAAGAGTCTTCTCCAATACCACAGTTCAAAAGCATCAATTCTTCGGCGCTCAGCCTTCTTCACAGTCCAACTCTCACATCCATAGATGACCACTGTAAAAACCATAGCCTTGACTACACGAACCTTTGTTGGCAAAGTAATGTCTCTGCTTTTGAATATGCTATCTAGGTTGGTCATAACTTTCCTTCCAAGGAGTAAGCGTGTTTTAATTTCATGGCTGCAGTCACCATCTGCAGTGATTTTGGAGCCCAGAAAAATAAAGTCTGACACTGTTTCCACTGTTTCCCCATCTATTTCCCAAAAAGTGATGGGACCAGATGCCATGATATTCATTTTCTGAATGTTGAGCTTGAAGCCAACTTTTCCACTCTCCACTTTCACTTTCATCAAGAGGCTTTTGAGTTCCTCTTCACTTTCTGCCATAAGGGTGGTGTCATCTGCATATCTGAGGTTATTGATATTTCTCCTGGAAATCTTGATTCCAGCTTGTGTTTCTTCCAATCCAGCGTTTCTCATGATGTACTCTATATAAGTTAAATAAACAGGGTGACAATATACAGCCTTGACGTACTCCTTTTCCTATTTGGAACCAGTCTGTTGTTCCATGTCTAGTTCTAACTGTTGCTTCCTGACCTGCATATAAATTTCTCAAGAGGCAGATCAGGTGGTCTGGTATTCCCATCTCTTGAAGAATTTTCCACAGTTTATTGTGATCCAGTCAAAGGCTTTGGCATAGTCAATAAAGCAGAAATAGATGTTTTTCTCTTGCTTTTTCCATGATCCAGCGGATGTTGGCAATTTGATCTCTGGCTCCTCTGCCTTTTCTAAAACCAGCTTGAACATCTGGAAGTTCACAGTTCACATATTGCTGAAGCCTGGCTTGGAGAATTTTGAGCATTACTTTACTAGCATGTGAGATGAGTGCAATTGTGCGGTAGTTTGAGCATTCTTTGGCATTGGAATGAAAACTGACCTTTTCCAGTCCTGTGGCCACTGCTGAGTTTTCCCAATTTGCTGGCATATTGAGTGCAGCACTTTCACAGCATCATCTTTCAGGATTTGGAACAGCTCAACTGGAATTCTATCACCTCCACTAGCTTTGTTCGTAGTGATGCTTTCTAAGACCCACTTGACTTTGCATTCCAAGATGTCTGGCTCTAGGTCAGTGACCACATCATCGTGATTATCTGGGTCGTGAAGCTCTTTTTTGTACAGTTCTTCTGTGTATTCTTGCCATCTCTTTTTAATATCTTCTGCTTCTGTTAGGTCCATACCATTTCTGTCCTTTATCGAGCCCATCTTTGCATGAAATGTTCCTTTGGTATCTCTGATTTTCTTGAAAAGATCTCTAGTCGTTCCCATTCTGTTGTTTTCCTCTATTTCTTTGCACTGATCGCTGAAGAAGGCTTTCTTATCTCTTCTTGCTGTTCTTTGGAACTCTGCATTCAGAGGCTTATATCTTTCCTTTTCTCCTTTGCTTTTCGCTTCTCTTCTTTTCACAGCTATTTGTAAGATCTCCCCAGACAGCCATTTTGCTTTTTTGCATTTCTTTTCCATAGGGATGGTCTTGATCCCTGTCTCCTGTACAATGTCACAAACCCCATTCCATAGTTCCTCAGGCACTCTATCTATCAGATCTAGGCCCTTAAATCTATTTCTTACTTCCACTGTATAATCATAAGGGATTTGATTTAGGTCATACCTGAATGGTCTAGTGATTTTCCCTACTTCTTCAATTTAAGTCTGAATTTGGCAATAAGAAGTTCATGATCTGAGCCACAGTCAGCTCCTGGTCTTGTTTTTGCTGACTGTATAGAGCTTCTCCATCTTTGGCTGCAAAGAATATAATCAATCTGATTTCAGTGTTGACCATCTGGTGATGTCCATGTATAGAGTCTTCTCTTGTGGTGTTGGAAGAGGGTGTTTGTTATGACCAGTGCATTTTCTTGGCAAAACTCTATTAGTCTTTGCCCTGCTTCATTCCGTATTCCAAGGCCAAATTTGCCTGTTACTCCAGGTGTTTCTTGACTTCCTACTTTTGCATTCCAGTCCCCTACAATGAAAAGGACATCTTTTTTGGGTGTTAGTTCTAAAACGTCTTGTAGGTCTTCATAGAACCATTCAACTTCAGCTTCTTCAGCATTACTGGTTGGGGCACAGACTTGGATTACTGTGATATTGAATGGTTTGCCTTGGAAAGGAACAGAGATAGCTCTGTTGTTTTTGAGATTGCATCCAAGTACTGCATTTCGGACTCTTTTGTTGACCATGATGGCTACTCCATTTCTTCTGAGGGATTCCTGCCCGCAGTAGTAGATATAATGGTCATCTGAGTTAAATTCACCCATTCCAGGCTGCGCTTTGCTGGAGCAGCCAAGAAGAGATACCCCACGCCCAAGGTAAGAGAAACCCAAGTAAGACGGTAGGTGTTGCAAGAGGGCATCAGAGGGCAGACACACTGAAACCATACTCACAGAAAACTAGTCAATCTAATCACACTAGGACCACAGCCTTGTCTAACTCAAATGAAACTAAGCCATGCCCGTGGGGCAACCCAAGATGGGCGGGTCATGGTGGAGAGATCTGACAGAATGCGGTCCACTGGAGAAGGGAATGACAAACCACTTCAGTATTCTTGCCTTGAGAACCCCATGAACAGTATGAAAAGGCAAAATGATAGGATACCGAAAGAGGAACTCCTGAGGTCAGTAGGTGCCCAATATGCTACTGGAGATCAGTGGAGAAATAACTCCAGAAAGAATGAAGGGATGGAGCCAAAGCAAAAACAATACCCAGCTGTGGATGTGACTGGTGATAGAAGCAAGGTCCGATGCTGTAAAGAGCAATATGGCATAGGAACCTGGAATGCCAGGTCCATGAATCAAAGCAAATTGGAAGTGGTCAAACAAGAGATGGCAAGAATGAGAGTTGACATTCTAGGAATCAGCGAACTGACATGGACTGGAATGGGTGAATTTAACTCAGATGTGTGTGTATGAATGTAGACAAAAACAGGGAGCTCAGAGACAAATGGGTACCTTGCAAGCTTTCACAAATTCCCAGAAACTGAGGTAAATGACCTCTAAAGCAGTGTCCTACTCTCTCACTTGCCATTTTCTCTCTCCAGTTTCTAAATTTCATGTATTTCACACCTGAAAGTCATGGACACTTGGTCATAAGTTAAAATTGGCATGAGAAGTTTGTTTTTAAGAAAAGATAGTAACATCAAAACTGGAGAGCGAAAGAGAGACACAAATACACCCTAAACCAATCATTAAGAGTTGAAAGCAAGCAGAATGTACACAAGGAGGTGACAGAGAGATGTGGATAAACAAGAAATATGATGAGAAAAGAGTAAGGAAGAGTCTAGCTCAGACTAGACTGAGAGGTTGGTGGGTGGGGTGCAATAAGAGAATCAGGTGACAGAAAATCCAGGTTCAACTACTGGGACACACCAAACACAACTTCATTCATGATGCATAAACTGTTATATGAAACTGTTTTCAAGTTTCAAGACTCCCTTTTAATGTCTTTTTCTCCCCAAACTCCACCTCAAAGCATTTATACTTTCAGTGTTGAGACAACATGCCTATGCATACAGTTTCTCTGACCCCAGACAACAGCAACTCTTGAGTCTTCCAGAAACCAGTACCAGAGATCAGAGGACACCGCTAAGGAATGGGGAATAAAAGAACAAATCCCCACAAAACAATGATGGGCCCTCTCTGTTTTCAGCAGAGAAAGAACTTCCCTCCAAAAAAACTAGAGAAAATCAAGACTACATTTTAAAATTAGCACATGGAGAATGATTTAGGACAATTTTGAAGGACAATTCAGAACAAGGTCTGGTATGATTTAGACTTTATTTATGTGCTCATATCTAAAAGTATGGCACACATATCTTTGAAAAAACACAGCTAGTCCCTAAGGACCTACACTTTCACTGAAGGCTATTCTTTCCTGCTTGCGTGATATATAAGTGCTTATCAGCTTTCTGAAGAGCCAAGTCAAAATTAGCTGATAATCTAAAAGGTATGATTGATCACATGCCAAATCACCTTGCTTTTTTGTGCAATCTGTGTATGCATGCAGATGTCTAGGAGGGTGAGATTTATTATAAAAATCTGTACTTAATCAAATATATCCAACAGTTGGGGTGAACAGTTCTCTCTGACAGGAGTCTGCAGTCATTCAATTGTGATTCACAAACAGTTGTGGTCAAGTTAACTGCTACCTCAAACTTCCAAGCCTAAGAAAACTTCCAACAGGAACAAGGAGAAGGAGAATCAAAATGTATTAACACATCTACAAAGTATCAACATCATCATTACACCTATTGTTAACCCAGTTTTACCTCATGCATAGGGAACCGCAGCTCAGAGAGATTAAAAAAATGGCTTGCCCAAAGTTTAATTTTTTCTTTTTGGCTGCTGTTTTGTTTTAGTTTTTTGGCTCTGCAGCACAGCGTACAGGATCTTAGTTTCCCTGACCAGAGACTGAACCTGTGCTCCCTGCATTGGAAGCGTTGAATTTTAGCCTATGGACCACCAGGGAAGCCCCTGTGCTCAAAGTTTAAAGCTATGAATCAGAGCCTGTCTGATTTCAAACACTATACTGACAGCTTCAGCAAAACCATAACCTCCTAACTTAAGTGGAAATGGTCAGATCTGTGAAAATAAAAAGCTGCTTCTCACTGGAAAATATTGAAAACTCTAACTGTTTTCCCCCACCTAATCCCATAATAAGGGAGTCAGGGTCAGGAGATCTGGAGATCTGACCAAGATTTCTGCTTCCTGTTTCAAAGACTTTCTTGTGTTGGCTGGTAGGAACTGGGTCTACTAATGGGGGCTAGGAGAGCCTAGATGTCTTTTTTATGATTCCAGACTAAACAGATGAACATAAAGAGGAAGTCTTCAAGGAAATGCAGACAAGGCTCTTGGAGCATTCCCCTTAGTTACACCTCAGCAGTTAATCTTTTTGGTGTCAGGACCTCTTTGAACTCTTACAAATTACTGAGGGACTATAAAGAGCTTTTGTATATGTGGGCTATAATATATCAATATTTATCGTATTAGAAATTAAAACTGAGTTAAATTTAAATATTAAATTCATTTTAAAATAAAATAATGACTCCATTATATTAACTTACATGTTTTATGAAAAATAAATAATTTTTCCCAAAAAACAAAATCATGAAAAATTTAGCAAAATCTGGGAACTCTCATGGTAGTCCAGTGGTTAGGACTTTCCACTTCCACTGCCGAGGTCCTGGGTTCAATCCCTTGTTAGGGAACTTAGATCCTGCAACCCAAGGAGTTTAGTTAAAAAGAAAAAACAACTGGCAATGGCTTACACTTTTGCGATTCTATTCAATGTCTGGCCTAATAGATGACAGCTGCATTCTCATACCTGCTTCTGTAGTCAATCTATTGCAATACGATGTTTTGGTTGAAATTTATGAAGAAAATTTCACCTTACACAGACAGCTAGTTGGAAAAAGGGGAAGTATTTTAAAAGCTTTTTAAGTTAATTTTGCATATTATTCTTTGATACTACATCAAAATTCAACATGTGGTTAGCTTCTTAGAGTTATCTACAATGTGGGATTTGAAATCCTATCGATGAAAGTTTTCCTGTTACATTAAATACTCTGTTATAGTAAATCCACTGGCCTAAATTAAAAAAAATCATAAAACAAACCCACTCACTGATGTGTCTTGAACGTTGACTGGGTCTTTTACCCATGCTTGATTTTTCACATCATGCATTGGCCATTTTGGAAAAATGCGCAGATTTGCAAATGTCCACATATTTCATATAATATTAAAAATTACATGCACTAGTATTATCAGCTGCTGTTGCTACTGCTAAGTCGTTCAGTCGTCTCCGACTCTGTGCGACCCCATAGACGGCAGCCCACCAGGCTCCCTCGTCCCTGGGATTCTCCAGGCAAGAACACTGGAGTGGGTTGCCATTTCCCTCTCCACTGCATGACAGTGAAAAGTGAAAGTGAAGTTGCTCAGTCGTGTCCGACTCTTAGCAACCCCATGGACGGCAGCCCACCAGGCTCCTCTGTCCATGGGATTTTCCAGGCAAGAGTACTGGAGTGGGGTGCCATTGCCTTCTCCGCTGAAACCTCCTAATTTCCTATTATCAGCAAGCTCATATAAAAACTCTCATCACAGTAACTGAAGCAATGGGAAGCTGTCAGGTTTAGAACTAAAGATATAAGACTTCCAAAAGTTTCATTTTTTCTTCCAGCTGAAAATTTTATCACTGGTAACAAATGGAAGTGATAAGCTCACTTCATTCATTTTTGAGAAAATTTCGGCCATAATACCCAAGTCTGAATACCCATAGTCTGTCAGTGGTTCTTCAAAGTAAAAACAATGTTCCATGGGAAAAGCTCCATATTGTCACCCTGCTTATTTAATTCATACGCAAAGTACATCGTGCGAAATGCCAAGCTGGATGAAACACAAGCTGGAATCAATATTGCCTGGAGAAATATCAATAACCTCAGATATGCAGATGACACCACCCTTATGGCAGAAAGCTAAGAGGAACTAAAGAGCCTCTTGATGAAGTGAAAGAGGAGAGTGAGAAAGCTGGCTTAAAACTCAACATTCAAAAAAAGAAGATCACGGCATCCGGTCCCATCACTTCATGGCAAATAAATAGGGAAACAATGGAAATAGTGACCGATTTCCAGTTTCTTGGACTCCAAAATCACTTTGGACAGTGACTGCAGCCATAAAATTAAAAGAAGTTTGCTCCTTGGAAGAAAAGCTATGACAAACCTAGACAGCATATTCAAAAGCGGAGACATTACTTTGCCGACAAAGGTCCATATAGTCAAAGCTGTGGTTTTTCAAGGAGTTATGTACAGATGTGAGAGTTCAACCACAGGCTAAGCACTGAAGAATTGATGCTTTCAGATTGTGGTGCTGGAGAAGACTCTTGAGAGTCCTTTGGATAGCAAGGATATCAAACCAGTCAATCCTAAAGGAAATCAACCCTGACTCTTCACTGAAAGGACTGATGCTGAAGCTCCAATACTCCGGCCACCTAATGCAAAGAGCTGACTCATTGGAAATACCCTCATGCTGGGAAAGATTGAAGGCAGGAGGAGAAGGGGCAACAGAGGATGAGATGGCTGGATGGCATCACCGACTCAAAGGACATGAGTTTGGGCAAACTCTAGGAGATACTGAAGGACAGGGAAGGCCTGGTGTTCTGCAGTTCATGGGGTTGCAGAGTCAGACAGGACTTAGTGACTGAACAACAACAACGGGAAAAGCAGTTCGCTCAGGTTTTTTTGGAATAACCACTACACTTCATATAGCACAAGTGTTTTGCAAGTACCTCCCAGTTCACCACACAAAATATTTAAAAGCAAACTGTCAAGGATAAAGATTTAATAAAATAATATTGATTGCTTTGTCAAAGACAATCATAAACAAAACTGTCTTTTTTTTAAGCTACAAATGCACGGCTATGAAGCACAGGCTGACTAACAGCAGTGTGGAGTCCCGACCATGATTCTGGTAAAAGGGCCAACAGTTTGACCCTCCATTGCTTCTGTTGGTTCAGTATCAACACAGTGACAAGGTAAAACAGCATTTCAGTATTGTTGCGAAGGGACTTCCCAGGTAGTCTGATGGTAAAGAATCAGTTCGCCAAGCAGGAGACATAGGTTCGATCCCCGTGTCAGCAAAATCCCCTGGAGAAGGAAATGACAACCTACTCCAGTATTCTTGCCTGGAGAATTCCCATGGACAGAGGAGCTTGGCGGGCTACAGGCCATGAGGTCACAAAAGAGTCAGACAGGACTTAGCGACCACACAACAACAATGTTGCTGTGAAGATAGTTGCGACCTGTGGATTCTCTGAAAGGTCTTAGGGAGCCTCAGGGCTCCACAATCACCCTCTGAGGACTGGGAGATGCCCCATTTCGAGTGCCTTTCCCAGCCCTGCCCACTTCCAACTTTCTCCTAAAACTTCTCCGGGAGACCTTCTTGGAAGTTCTCCTTCACTATCTTGTCTTAAAAGTTCAGTGAGAAAAGTCAGTCTACTTATAGTCTGAAAGTAGGGTAAGAGTGCAAAGAATATTTATTATTAAAACCTAAGTGAATGTTTTCGGAGAAGGCAATGGCACCCCACTCCAGTACTCTTGCCTGGAAAAATCCCATGGATGGAGGAGCCTGGTAGGCTGCAGTCCATGGGGTTGCTAGAGTCGGACACGACTGAGCGACTTCACTTTCACTTTTCACTTTCCTGCACTGGAGAAGGAAATGGCAACCCACTCCAGCGTTCTTGCCTGGAGAATCCCAGGGACGGGGAAGCCTGGTGGGCTGCCGTCTATGGGGTCACACAGAGTCGACACGACTGAAGCGACTTAGCAGCAGCAGCAGCAGCAAGTGAATGTTTTAAATTCCTAGTATCATCCTTTCTAAGAAAGTTAAAGCAGTCAAATCTGATAATAGTTATACCTACTTTCCTGAGCAGTCTCTGTCATATGCAGAGTGCCCATTCCTCAGTGAGCTCAATCTGGCTCCAGTCTGTGACTCTTGGTAACACACACCTCTAAGGTTCCTTCCGGGACTCAGTCCCCTGTTAAATCACAACGCTGGCCTTCAGGTCTTGACAAATGCCCCTTTAGTGTCTGTTCTGTATGGACCTGGGTATGAGACAGGAAAACATCTGGAGCTACTAAAGATTAACAGCTGGTCTCAGCCAGGAGCAGGCTCTTCCAAAGGTGACCATAATCACCACCCTCACAGGACCCTCAATTTCTGTGGGCTGGGCTAAAGAGCTATATTTTAATAAGCACCTTGCAAGTGGTTCATATGTTCATGTAAGTTTGGGGAAAGTTGCACAAGGCTCTTAAGATGTACACAGGGTGCTGTCCTGGGAGAAACCAATGTGTCAGTTCAACCAACACAATCTGATTCTGTCAAAGAATCTCGAGTGCCCCAGCTGGAAGCTGACTGAAGTGAGCATTTAGGGCCTTTAGACGTGTGGTGGACATTATTCACCCCACTAGTAAGTTCCTCTGCTATGCTTGAGTTTTCACTGTTCTGTAACTTTCTAGATTAAAAAAATTTTTTTTACTATCAACAATATTTTATTGCTTCTCCCTTCTTTTACCTCACTTATCTATGAACCAACTGTCACCTATTTTTTATTAATCTAGTATTATGAAACTCACACCCTGGTTCGGCCCACCAGCCTCCCTCTGGGCAGCATCCTCTCTTGGCCTTAGCCTTGGCCTGTTTCACTCAGCCACATGTACACTCTGTTCCTACACAGGACCACATCCCGATATTATGGGCACTCCACGTTCCCCTCCTCTCACCTAAATTGTACGCCCTGAGAAGCTGAGTTCTGCCACCAAGCCTTGCTCACAAAAGCCTCTGTTCACTTCTTCCTGTCTAAGCTGGTTCAACCCCCTTCCTCCAGATGATGCCAAGTCTTTCACAGATGGGTGCAACAGGGTCAGTCAAAGCATGGACTTTGAAACCCAAGGCAGACCTGGTTTGAATTCCAGTCCAGCTATTAGATCTTGGGCAAGTCATTTAAATTTTCTGTGCTTTACTATCTTCATCAATAAAAATATAAGTAGCACCTACTTCCTAGGATTATCTAGCACCTGGCATCTGAGTGATCAGTAAATGGCAGTAACTATACACAGTTCTGAACAAAGAGTAGTAACTACAATGATTCCAATAAAATTAAAGCACAGCCACAGTCGCAGGAGCAAGTTCTGGTATGCTTTTCAGTAACTTTCAAATGCTACGTGTGGTTATTAATGCAGGTAAAGTACAGAGCTAGAATGGAAGACATTTCTCATCTCAGATACCTGAAAAGCTCCATGGCAGGACACAGCACACTAAACATGAAGCACTGTCGTTATCCAATGTTTTCAGTTCTTCCAGGCAGTAATGACTGCTTTCAGTGAGCTATGAAGGACTGGACAGCTTTATTTTCTTGTACCTAGACTTCCCCCTCTTTAAAGTGAGGATAATAGTAACAGTTAACATTCACTGAGCGTTTTCTAATGTGCCAGGTACTATTTCAAGCATTAAATGAAGTCGTTTAACCCTTTGGTATCTGAATGACGGCTCTCTCCATCCTCCAGGTGAGAAAGTGAAGCACAGGTTAGAGGGCTCAGTCTTGGCCACAGTACGTGATCTCTCTTCCTCTTAGACTGTGAGGGCTACAGACAACAAAATTTGGTGCTTTTCTGACAACAGACATTCTGATACTGAAGCAGGCAGAGAAATGGGAAAAGGGAGAAAGACCTGATGATCTGTTTCAGCCGTGAATCCAACCATCTCTGGGACTGGAATACCTCTAGACTTCCCAGCTATAAAAGCCAACAAATATCCCTTTTCATAGCGAGTTTAAGTTGGGTTTTTGTCCCTTAAGTTTCCTTACCAAGACCTGTTCTTGAATTTTACTAAAGTATAAACAGTCTTGAAAAGCTCTGAGCTTCAATCTGTCCTCTATAAGCACCATGCATTTAGGAAAAGGATATTCAAAATAAGTATAAAGATTGAACACAATTCCTCTATTTTGAAGCCACACCCCCTTAGTGGGCAAACCAAACATGACCAAGGTCAGCCTGAATGACTAGATCACATCCCCACCCCACCTCCCTTCCTCAGTCAGTGGCTTCATAATGGCAGCCATATATTTTCCATCCACACAAACAGTCACACATCAAGGTCAATACTGAGCCTGCCAAGTATAACACATGTGGATATACTTTCATGAAGAAGATATGTGAAAACATAATACAGCACAGCACATTCTGACACTAAAACATGGGAGCGAAGACTGGGATGTAGAACAAATGACCAGCCTATAATACAGAGGATGCACATTCTACTCAAGTTCCCATAGACTAGTGAACATGTTTCCAGTTAATCGAGTAGCTAATTCACGGACTCCAGTCTCATCACTTCTAATCACTTCGAGGGTAGTTGTAGTTTATCATTTTTGAAGAAACCCTGTAAGAAAAACTGACATTCCTTTATCTCTTTTCCCTTAAAAAATACAACCAAACAAACTGTGAATTACTACACGCCAAGACCACGACCTTACCCTCAGTGTGATCACAACAACTGCTCTGTTCTTGTTAGCTTCGGCACTAGGCTGAAGATTTGGACTGCAATGATACTAGAAAGGCCAGGCTCTACAACTCTCAGACTGCTAAAGTGCCAGATGAGAATATAACCTTCAATTCACCTAACTCTTAATTACTCCTGCTGCTAAGTCGCTTCAGTTGTGTCCGACTCTGTGCGACTCCATAGACGGCAGCCCACCAGGCCCCGCCATCCCTGGGATTCTTCAGGCAAGAACACTGGAGTGGGTTGCCATTTCCTTCTCCAAGGCATGAAAGTGAAAAGTGAAAGTGAAGTCGTCCAGTCATGTCCGACTCTTCGCGACCCCATGGACTGCAGTCTACCAGGCTCCTCCATCCATGGGATTTTCCAGGCAAGAGTACTGGAGTGGGGTGCCACTGCCTTATTCCTGCTGATGATTAAATAATTCAAAATGGTTTTTTTTTGGGGGGGGCTCATACATGGTTTAGCAGCATAGTGGGATGAGGAAAAAGCTGATTGATAACAGAGAAATAAGTAGTTTATATACTCTGTTGGTAAAAAGCAGGGTATAAATAAATACAACCTTCAGCATTCAACAAACATCCACCAAGTGCCTATTCTGAGTATACAAAATAAGTAAGACACAGAATCGGACCCCTCAAGAAGCTCACATTCTAGCTGTGATGATGGAAAGATTTTCAAATAAAATATAATTTAGTAAATGCTAAAATACAGTATCAAGAACAGATGTTCTAAAAACACTCATTCAAAAGCTGTGAAATCTCAATTATCTTCTACCATTAAGAAAGTCAAATTGCAGCATGAATAGTCTCCAGTGACAGAAAACTGCTACAATCTCAAACTCCCAGAAATTGAAGGGTGAAGAAAAAGGTTCCTGCCATGCAATCATCCTCAGAGGCACAACCACCTGGAGAGGGGCAGATTTAAATTTAAATTAACTGGTTTAAGAGATAACTGAGTAATGAAAATTAATCAGCAAAACTATTTTAATAATGAACATAAAGTAACCTAACATTAATCCTCAACAACTGAGCTGAGTTTATCTAACATTAATATGAATATTATTAGACAAGGATGACATCTGGTTTACACAAGATTTTTTTTGGTTTGAACAAAAGTTAGATGTATGTATGTAGGGCTTCCCTGGTTCAGATGGTAAAGAATCTATCTGCAATGCAGGAGACCTGGGTTCAATGCCTGGGTCAGGAAGACCCAGAAGGGAATGGCTACCTGCTTTAGTATTCTTACCTGGAGAATCCCATGGACAGAGAAGCCTGGTGGGGATCCATGGAGTTGCAAACAATTGGACATGACTGAGCAACTAACACTTTCTCTTTCACTTTGAATGTATGAGGTTTCAATTAATTTGCCTCATATTTGGATTATATGTATAATATATTGCCTTTACCATACGAAAGCAAAGAAGGAAAAGATGTGCTCTCATGATAAAGAAAGGAGAAGCAAATGGCAACCCACTCCAGTATTCTTCCCCGGAGAATCCCATGGACAAAGGAGCCTGGCAGGCTACAGTCCATGGAGTCACAAGAGTCGGACACGACTTAGCGACTAAACCACCACCACCTAAAGTGGGCTTCCCTGGTGGCTCAGACTGCAAAGAATCTTCCTGCTAATAATGCAGGAGACCCAGCTTCAATCCTTGGGTCAGAAAGATCCCCTGGAAAAGGGAACAGCAACCCACTTTTAGTTGGAGTTTCAATATCAGACTCTCAAAACTAATAGAATGAATAGACAGAGCTTCCAGGGTAGTAAACGCACCAAGTTCTAGGAGGAGGGGGCAGCCTAAGCTCTACAAAGACAGAAGCTCCTCTGCTCAGGACCCTTCCAGACCTTGCCCCAAAACTGCTTCATTCAGCTGCTCATTTATATCCTTTATAATAAATCAGTAATAGTAATTAAGTGTCTCCCTGAGTTTTGTGAGCCATTCTAGCAAATGATCAAACCTGAGCTGAGAAGGAGGTCATGAAAACGCCTAGTTTATAGCCATTCAGTCAGAAGTATCAGACTTGAAATCAGAATCAGAAAAGTGAGGCAGTCTTACAGGACTAAGCTCTTCATGTATGGGGTTTGTACTAACTCCACGTAGTGTCAGAATTGAATTAAATTGTAGGACACCCAATTGATGTCCACAGAGAAGTGAAGACATACTTGGTGTGGAAACACCCACACACTTGGTGTCAGAAGTGTTGAGCAGAGGAACAGCTTTCCTTTAGAGAGGTTAAACACCAGAGTCACAGAGCTCAGTACACAGCTGGGCTTTGGAGTCAAGCAAATTCTAGGACAACACTCTCAAATAATAAAATGTGTTTGAGTAAAATGAAAGCCATCTCATTATTTATACTCATAACAAACATGCATGGTTATTGATAACAATTAAGAGTTGGAAAACTAACAAGAATTGCAACATTAATTCTTACCTGTGTCTGCCTCATTGCTCGTTCCACTCGGCGTGTGCTTCCTCTCTCAAGTTTTGTCCGGAGGATCAAAGCTGATGTCTGAATGGCCCAGAACTTGGGTTGTGAAAGTAAACACTAATGGGGAGGGGGGAAAAAAAAGACCACAAAAGAAATGGATAAACTGGATAATCCACTCTGAATATAGCAAAATTAATATATCAGGATACAGTTGAGTGACGATTTGAAAATCATCTCAGCAAAAAATAAAAGACAACGTGCTTTCAAATATTTTTGGAAAAGAATGTGTTCATTTGAGCAGAATCATTACTTAACTGAGCTGACCTGTTCAGCTGATTAAATTCCTTAAGGAATGAGTCAGAATTATTTCCAGATAATCGAAACAGTAAATGGAATAAATCATACCATTAATTAATACATCTTTTTTATCTCGTAAGTTATACAAATGTAGAAGACCATACTTCTCAAATTTGAAATAAATTTTTAAAAATTATCCAAACTCACAAATGAAAACAAATAATTAGAAATCTAATGCCTTTTCACTTAAAAATACCCTAATCTCCTGATGCAAAGGCACATCAAAGTTTAAGGAAACCATCCTAACATTTTTGAGAATGCTTTCTAGTCCTGGTTAGGGTAGAGAGTCTCTAATTTTAGTTAAATGTTATCCTAGAGGGACATCTTAAGAAAGACTAGCTTATCAGAAAATCATGAATATGCACACACTGAAACCTAGACCCGGAGAAAGCTGTGACCACCATCAGCTCAGAGAGTGCAATAGAAACCACTGAATCTGTCCACAAATGCACGGGGTGAGGATGAGTGGGTTCTGGGTGCACAAGAGCAGGGGGAAAATGTATTCTGATGCAGTAGGGACTGCTCAGTATAATGAACACAATTTAAGCTCTTTGCTGATGACATGGAAACCAACAGTGACCCTGAGTGATCATTCCCCAACAGTAACTTACAGTGAAGGTTGCTTCAAAGAAAGGCAAAAGGCGTAACTGTCTGACAGTTGACCACATCCTTATTTACTTATTTATAATAATCAGATATAAAAAAATCCTAGTTAACTAGAGTCCAATGAATCATTCAAAACCTAGCTGTCCATTAGAAGAAGCTTTTGGTATTTTAAAAGGTAAATCAGACCTCTGAGAACAGGATCTGAGCATCAGTGTTTTTTAAAACACTCTCCAAATAATTCTAAGACATAGCCAAATTGAAGAATTGCAAAGCTAAGCTAATACAAGTGTTGTTTAGTCACTAAATAGTGTCCAACTCTTTTACGACCCCATGGAGTGTAGCCTGCCAGGCTCCTCTATCCATGGGACTCTCCAGGCAAGAATACTGGAGTAGGCTGCCATTTCTTTCTCCAGGGGATCTTCCTGATGTAGGAAATGAACTCTTGTCTCCTGCATTGGCAGGCGGATTCCTTACCGAGCCACCAGGGAAGCCACACGATTATTTGTTTTTTGGTTAAAGGCACTAATAACTCCAAATTCTCATTAAAAGTTAGCAATAAGTCTTTCAATGAAGTATAAATTCTATCACAGTCTCTCCAACTCTTTACTGTACCATGAATGGCCAGCTCACTTTCATCATATCTATTATTTGCCTGGCGGCTGCGACCAACGCACTAAGCGTGGGCGAGAGGAGCTACCCCACATCCGAGGTCAGGGGTAGAAGCTGGGAGGACCCCATGCCCAAAGGGTGGCAGCCAAGAGGAGTTACCCCACGTCCGAGGTGAGGGGCAGCAGCCGAGAATGCCAGGCTGTGATGGTGCAGGAACGGCAGAGAGGAGCTACCCAAGTCCGAGGTCAGGGGCAGCGGCCGGGAGGAGTTACCCCACATCCGAGGTCAGGGGCAGCAGCCGGGAGGAGTTACCCCACCTCCGAAGTCAGGGGCGGCGGCCGGGAGGAGCAACCCCACGTCCAAGGAGTGGTGGCTGCGCGGGCGCAGGAGGGTCTAGAGGAGCTATCCCACGTTGAAGGTCAAGAAGGGCGGCAGTGAGGAGATACCCCTCGTCCAAGGGAAGGAGCAGTGGCTGCGCTTTGCTGGAGCAGCCAAGAAGAGATACCCCACGCCCAAGGTAAGAGAAACCCAAGTAAGACGGTAGGTGTTGCAAGAGGGCATCAGAGGGCAGACACACTGAAACCATACTCACAGAAAACTAGTCAATCTAATCACACTAGGACCACAGCCTTGTCTAACTCAAATGAAACTAAGCCATGCCCGTGGGGCAACCCAAGATGGGCGGGTCATGGTGGAGAGATCTGACAGAATGTGGTCCACTGGAGAAGGGACTGGCAAACCACTTCAGTATCTTGCCTTGAGAATCTCATGAACAATATGAAAAGGCAAAATGATAGGATACTGAAAGAGGAACTCCCCAGATCAGTAGGTGACCAATTGCTACTGGAGATCAGTGGAGAAATAACTCAAGAAAGAATGAAAGGATGGAGCCAAAGCAAAAAGAACACCCAGCTATGGATGTGACTGGTGATAGAAGCAAGGTCCGATGCTGTAAAGAGCAATATTGCATAGGAACCTGGAATGTCAGGTCCATGAATCAAGGCAAATTGGAAGTGGTCAAACAAGACATGGCAAGAGTGAATGTTGACATTCTAGGAAGCAGCGAACTGAAATGGACTGGAATGGCTGAATTTAACTCAGATGACCATTATATCTACTACTGTGGGCAGGAATCCCTCAGAAGAAATGGAGTAGCCATCATGGTAAACAAAAGAGTCTGAAATGCAGTACTTGGATGCAATCTCAAAAACGACAGAATGATCTCTGTTCGTTTCCAAGGCAAACCATTCAATATCACACCAGTAATCCAAGTCTATGCCCCAACCAGTAATGCTGAAAAGCTGAAGTTGAACGGTTCTATGAAGACCTACAAGACCTTTTAGAACTAACACCCAAAAAAGATGTCCTTTTCATTATAGGGGACTGGATGCAAAAATAGGAAGTCAAGAAACACCTGGAGTAACAGGCAAATTTGGCCTTGGAATACGGAATGAAGCAGGGCAAAGACTAATAGAGTTTTGCCAAGAAAATGCACTGGTCATAACAAACACCCTCTTCCAACAACACAAGAGAAGACTCTACACATGGACATCACCAGATGGTCAACACTGAAATCAGATTGATTATATTCTTTGCAGCCAAAGATGGAGAAGCTCTATACAGTCAGCAAAAACAAGACCAGGAGCTGACTGTGGCTCAGACCATGAACTCCTTATTGCCAAATTCAGACTGAAACTGAAGAAAGTAGGGAAAATCACTAGACCATTCAAGTATGACCTAAATCAAATCCCTTATGATTATACAGTGGAAGTGAGAAATAGATTTAAGGGCCTAGATCTGACTGATAGAGTGCCTGATGAACTATGGAATGAGGTTCGTGACATTGTACAGGAGACAGGGATCAAGACCATCCCCATGGAAAAGAAATGCAAAAAAGCAAAATGGCTGTCTGGGGAGACCTTACAAATAGCTATGAAAAGAAGAGAAGCGAAAAGCAAAGGAGAAAAGGAAGGATATAAGCATCTGAATGCAGAGTTCCAAAGAATAGCTAGAAGAGATAAGAAAGCCTTCTTCAGCAATCAATGCAAAGAAATAGAGGAAAACAACAGAATGGGAAAGACTAAGATCTCTTCGAGAAAATTAGAGATACCAAGGGAACATTTCATGCAAAGATGAGCTTGATAAAGGACAGGAATGGTATGGACCTAACAGAAGCAGAAGATATTAAAAAGAGGTGGCAAGAATACACAGAAGAACTGTACAAAAAAGATCTTCACGACCCAGATAATCACGATGGTGTAATCACTCATCTAGAGCCAGACATTCTGGAATGTGAAGTCAAGTGGGCCTTAGAAAGCATCATTACGAACAAAGCTAGTGGAGGTGATGGAATTCCAGTGGAGCTATTTCAAATCCTGAAAGATGATGCTGTGAAAGTGCTACACTCAATATGCCAGCAAATTTGGAAAACTCAGCAGTGGCCACAGGACTGGAAAAGGTCAGTTTTCATTCCAATCCCAAAGAAAGGCAATGCCAAAGAATGCTCAAACTACTGCAGAGTTGCACTCATCTCACACGCTAGTAAAGTAATACTCAAAATTCTCCAAGCCAGGCCTCAGCAATATGTGAACCATGAACTTCCTGATGTTCAAGCTGGTTTTAGAAAAGGCAAAGGAATCAGAGATCAAATTGCCAACATCTGCTGGATCATGGAAAAAGCAAGAGAGTTCTAGAAAAACATCTATTTCTGCTTTATTGACTATGCCAAAGCCTTTGACTGTGTGGATCATAATAAACTGTGGAAAATTCTGAAAGAGATGAGAATACCAGACCAGCTGACCTGCCTCTTGAGAAATCTGTATGCAGGTCAGGAAGCAACAGTTAGAACTGGACATGGAACAACAGACTGGTTCCAAATAGGAAAAGGAGTTCGTCAAGGCTGTATATTGTCACCCTGCTTATTTAACTTATATGCAGAGTACATCATGAGAAACGCTGGACTGGCAGAAGCACAAGCTGGAATCAAGATTGCCGGGAGAAATATCAATAACCTCAGATATGCAGATGACACTGCCCTTATGGCAGAAAGTGAAGAGGAACTAAAAAGCCTCTTGATGAAAATGAAAGTGGAGAGTGAAAAAGTTGGCTTAAAGCTCAACATTCAGAAAACGAAGATCATGGCATCTCGTCCCATCACTTCATGGCAAACCGATGGGGAAAGGGTGGAAACAGTGTCAGACTTTATTTTTCTGGGCTCCAAAATCACCGCAGATGGTTACTGCAGCCATGAAAAGAAAAGACGCTTACTCCTTGGAAGGAAAGTTATGACCAACCTAGTTAGCATATTCAAAAGCAGAGACATTACTTTGCCAACAAAGGTCCGTCTAGTCAAGGCTATGGTTTTTCCTGTGGTCATGTATGGATGTGAGAGTTGGACTGTGAAGAAGGCTGAGTGCCGAAGAATTGATGCTTTTGAACTGTGGTGTTGGAGAAGACTCTTGAGAGTCCCTTGGACTGCAAGGAGATCCAACCAGTCCATTCTGAAGGAGATCAGCCCTGGGATTTCTTTGGAAGGAATGATGCTAAAGGTGAAACTCCAGTACTTTGGCCACCTCATGTGAAAAGTTGACTCATTGGAAAAGACCCTGATGCTGGGAGGGATTGGGGGCAGGAGGAAAAGGGGATGACAGAGGATGAGATGGTTGGATGGCATCACTGACTCGATGGACGTGAGTCTGAGTGAACTCCAGGAGTTGGTGATGGACAGGGAGGCCTGGCGTGTTGCAATTTATGGGGTCGCAAAGAGTCAGATACGACTGAGTGACTGAACTGAACTGAAGTGATGGGTACGGGAATTTTCAACTCCAAATCTAGGCCTACTTTCTTATAATAAAAACGAAAACAACAGATTAGGTTACGTGCTCAATGTCACACCTTCGTTAGTAGCAAAAGCTGATTCTAATACTTTTTGGGTCTCTTGATTACCAAAAACATGTTTGTTTGTTTGTTTTTTGGCATAAGCTGCAACCATTTTCACTTTGTAACTGAAATACAGTTGATACAATATTTTTTCAGTTTCTACATGACGATTTGACATTTACATACATTATAAAGGGATTACCCCAAGAAGTCCAGTAACCATCTTTCCCCATGGGGAAATTATATCCCCATGACTTACTTATTATATAGCTGGAGGTTTGTAACTGTTAATCTCCTTTACCTATTTTGCCCACCCCACCTCACTTTCTGGCAGTCACCTGTTTCTTTCTTCAATCTATGAGTCTGTTTTGTTTTGTTTGCGCTTTTTTAGGGTCACCATATAAGTGAGGTCAAGTAGTCCTTCTTGTCTGACTTATAACACCCTCTAGATCCATCCATGTTGTCGCAAATAGCAAGACGTCACCTTTTTTGGCCGCAGAACATCTGCATTGTTTTCTCAACACTTTCTCCAAGGAAGTGGATGACAGTACCCAGGAAACACTGGTAGAGCAATGTAAGTAGAGCATTCAGTGAGGAAAAAAAAAACTTTAGGAAACTGCTATATTAAAGGTAAGTAGAAGGAGTAAACAAAGAATATACAAATAAAGTAGAAAGAGAATCAGAAGAACTCATTCTTACTGAAGTGTGTTCATTCATTACTTCACTCGAGCACTTACTCTGCACAAGGCAATGTGCACAAGGCCCCAGGGACAGGGCAGTAAGCAAGACAAACAAGGTCCCTGCCCTCAGAGAATGAACATTCTACTGCAATGACTATTAGGTAACCTTCAGTTCAGTTCAGTCACTCAGTTGTGTCCGACTCTTTGCGACCATGAATCGCAGCACGCCAGGCCTCCCTATCCATCACCGTTCTTCTATTAATATAACTAAGTTCAAAACAAAGAATGAAACTTTTTTCAGTAAGTAAATCTGCATAGTGATTCTCCTACGTACAGTGCATGGCCTTTTTTCTATTCATTTTATTAAAGGGACTGTCTCTGTAACCTCATGACATCATGGAAGAGCACCTAGGAAAAGACTCTGTAAAACAGGGCAGATCATCTCACGTCAGCCAGAGCTTGATCAGAATCCCAGGGAGGTGATTAGCTGGGAAGTCACCTCACCTCTCAGGATCTCAATTTTCATCTCTCTAAAATAGGAACAGTAATTCCCATCTCTCACAAACTTGTGAGGATTATGAACAATAAGCATGAATAGGTGATGCTTAACAAGCCTCTGAGAGTACCTGCTGAAAAACACATCCCCTACCACCGGGATTTCTCCTCCTACAAAGCTTTCTCTCACCCTCGGAAAAAAGGCACCATCCAGAGTGGGCATGGGTGATGGCCCTAACCACTGGCAACTCCCAAAACAGGGCACCCAAGCATACCTAGTATTTTCAGCTGAAGGACTCTGAGGAAACAGCAGATCACTCTGACCTTCACCTCTGAAATAGGTCATAAAACTCTGTGAGAGGTGCCCACCCTCTCACAAAAAGAGGAAAGGAGCATTCTTATCTCTGAAGACAAAGGGATGCTGAGAATCCCAAGAAGCCTAAGTCTCCCCCAGTTTATAGTCCTTACCTTTGCCCTATCACACTCCTCCATGACTGCCCACACTTCGTCAAACCCACCAGGTGCTTAGTCGCTCAGTCATGTCCAACTCTGCGACCCCATGGACTGTAGCCCGCCAGGCTCCTCTGTCCATGGGGATTCTCCAGGCCAGAATACTAGAGTGGGTTGCTATGCCCTCCTCCAGGGGATCTTCCTGACCCAGGAATCAAACCCAGGTCTCCCGCATTGCAGGCAGATTCTTTACTGTCTGAGCCACCAGGCATAAAATACTCAAATTAAACTGTTTCTTCAGGTCTTATAACCTTATGAAGGCTCCCATGTCACACAAAACCTATATTAAGTAAATGTGTGTGCTTTTTTCCTGTTAATCTTTGTCAGTTTAATTTTCAGACCCAGCCTGGGACCCTAAGAAGGCTGAGGAAAACTTTCAGCTTCCAGCCGCATGGTCACTTTACTAATAACATCAAGGGGCAGACCAGTGCAGGCGGTAGGCTTGTCAGTTAAATCCCAGCTTTAAAAGGTTTG
This sequence comes from Bos indicus x Bos taurus, assembly GCF_003369695.1. NCBI lineage: Eukaryota > Metazoa > Chordata > Mammalia > Artiodactyla > Bovidae > Bos > Bos indicus x Bos taurus. Next base: position 15,183,996 of record NC_040086.1, on the reverse strand, counting down.
CACACCAAAGAGGGGGTGGGGAGATATTTGCCTCAGGAAAACTACCAACTCAGACTGTTTTCTATGCTGGCAAGAGAACAAGAGTTTGCCTGAGACTTTAATGTGAGGGTCAAGCAAAACATTCTCACTTAACGCTGAAAGTAAAATGCAATCTGAAAAATAGACATTTGCAAAGCTTTAAAGAAAGAACTGGCTGGATAATGATATCACAGAAGAATGCATTTATCTTATGTTTGGCTGGGAGATGTCTGACTTGGGAAAGTCTTTCTAAAGGAGGTAATTGCAGATAGGCTTTGTTTAATATATCTTACAAAACACTGCTGCCACAAGGGAAGACTCAATCAGAATATGGGATACACAAAAAGAAAATTAAACAGGTGACACATGCTTTAATGCTTTGTATAGCTGCAGAATGTTCATTTTATTGCTGAATAATATTTCACTGCAATATGCAATCTATTTAACTATTATATTGCTAATGGGCATTTAGGTAATTTCCAATCTGGGAACTACCAGATGTCCAATGAATATTCTAATGTGCTATCAGAATGTGCCATCATGAACATGCTAAAACAGGTTCTTTAGCTCAACACGTATTTCTGTTAGACATGCATTAATACTTAGGAGTGAAACTGCTAGGTCAGAGTATTGAGCTTTCATGAATACTCCAATCTTCTGACAGGTTTTCTACTTTACACTCTTATTAGAAACATTAGAGTCCTTGTTGCTTCATAACCTTGCAACACTCAACACTATCTGTTTTTTGTGGGGTTTTTTTTGCATTTTAGCCATTCTGGTGAATATTTAGTAGTATTTCATATGGTTAACTTATATGTCTGTTAACAAATTCACATTTCTCTAATGATTAATGAAGCTGAGCACCTTTTAACATGTTAATGACCATTTTAGTCCTCTCTTATAAGTTCCTACTGAAGTCCTTTGCCTCTTGTTTTCTACTGAGTTGTCAAAATTTTTCTTGATAATTTGTTAAATATTCTTATTTTTTGGACACAAGCCCTCTGTCTTTTTGTTGGAGGAGGGTGATAGATTACTATTCTTATTTGACAAATACTTACACAACACATACTTGTGTTGGCAAGGCACTGGTCTAAGTGCCTTACAGATACTAATGGCATCTTTTAATTTTTAAAAAGTGCTTAATATTAATAATAATCTAGTTTATCATTTTTGTTTTATGGTTAGAGCTTTCTTGTTGTTTTTGACTGTCCTAAAGTCTCAAAGATGTTCTCCTATAGTTTCCTCTTAAAAACTTTACCGTTCTGCTTTTCACTTCAACACATTCAATCTGGAATTGATTTTTGTATATTTAGTATGATATAGGGGTTAAGATAGACTGTCTCCATACAAATACAAATCATCTAGTACCATTTATCCAAAAGCCTACCCCTTCCCCACAGCACTGTGGTGCCAACTTTGACATAAGTCAAATGAACCACGTATGTATAGCTCTGTTTTTTGGACTCTCTGTTCCACTGGTTAGTTTTTATTTCCTCGTGTCAAAATGTCTTAATTCAGTGTTTTTCAAACTTTAAAGTGCACAAGAATAATCTAGGCAGATTGTTAAAACAGACTCCTTGGCCCCAACCCCAAAGACTCGGCTTCAGTAGGGTGTAAAGTTAAGCAGGAGAAATTCCATTTCTAACAAGCTCCCAGGTGATGCTGATGCTGCCAGTCCAAGAACCACTACATGTTAAGCTGTCTTAATTGATACAGTTTTATAATAAGTCTTGGTATCTGCCAACCTAAGTACTCCAATTCTGTTCTTCATGACTCCCTTAGCTATTCTTAGCTAAGGAAATGCAAAGGCATTTCCATGTGGATTTTAAAGTCAGCTTGAGTTCCACAAAATCAAAAGGACAGCAGCAGCAGCAGCAACAAAGGAAACAATAACAAGAAAAATCAAGCCACTGGGATTCTGTCAGGGATGGCATTGATAACAGAGGTTAATTTGAGAAGAGCTGAAATTTCAATATTGAGTACTGTATATGAATACTGTATATCCCATGTATATATACACTGTATATCCCATGAATACTATATATCCCTCCATTTATTTAGGTCCTTATCAATTTCTCTTAATAATGTCCTGTTGCTGTTGTTCAGTCACTCAGTCGTGTCTGACCCTTTGTGACGCTACGGACAGCAGCACACTGGGTTTCCCTGTCCTTCACCATCCCAAGTTTGCTTAAACTTATGCCCACTGAATCGGCGATGGCATCCTATCATCTCAACCTCTACTGTCCCCTTCTCTTCCTGCCTTTAATGTTTCCAAGCATCAGGGTCTTTTCAAATGAGTTAGCTCTTCACATCAGGTGGCCAAAGTATTGGAGCTTCAGTATCAGTCCTTCCAATGAATATTCAGGGTTGATTTCCTTTAGGATTGACTGGTTTAATCTCCGTGCAGTCCAAGGGATTCTCAAGGGTCTTCACCAACACCAAAGCTCAAAAGCATCAATTCTTCAGTGCTCAGCCTTCCTTACGGTCCAACTCTCGTATCTATATATGACTACCGGAAAAACCACAGCTTTGACTATACAGACCTTTGTAGGCAAATAATGTCTTTGCTTGTTAATATGTTGTCTAGGTTTGTCATTGCTTTTCTTCCAAGGAGCAGGCATCTTAATTTTATGGCAACAGTCACCATCTGCAGTGATTTTGGAGCCCAAGAAAATAAAGTCTGCCACTGTTTCCATTGTTTCACCATCTATTTGCCATGAGGTGATGGGACCAGATGCCATGATCTTAGTTTTTTCAATGTTGAGTTTTAAGCCAGCTTTTCACTCTCCTCTTTCATCTTTATCAAGAAGCTCTTTAATTTTTTTAATGGCGGAAAGATATATGTAACATAAAACGTACCTTCTTGACCATCTTTAAGTGTACAGTTTAATTATATATATCCACATAGTTGTACAACTAATCTCTAGATTTCTTCTCACCTTGCAACTGAAACTCTATACCCGTTAAACATTTCCCCATTGTCCACACCCTCCCCAGGTGCAATCACCATGCTACTTTCTATGAATTTCACTACTCTAGGTACTTCATACAAATGGAACCATGCAGTTGCAAGTGCTGTCTTTTACAAGTTCATTTATTTTTACCTGGAATTGATTAACTAAAGCAATCTGATGAAGTATTGCCTCACTAAATTGAGTACTATCTAAAAATACAGTAAAAATCAGACACTTAAGAAATTTGGTGTGTTCAACCAGAAGCAATTTGAGAATCAGGACAATGCTACAGAACACTGTGCCTTTTGCAAACAAACTTGCATGTAAGATGGAATTCCCACCACTTTCACACACCAGGGCAGAGGTCAGAAAGCCCCTAAAAAATGTACAGTGACATTTGTGTCTCTTACAAGTTCTCTCACTGCTCACTTCTCACTGACCAAAACCTCCAAAAGGTGATTCATTGAGCCAGTAGGCTTTTACAAGTGTATAACTTTTCATATACACTTTAATATTTCTATTGTTGCTGTAAAAGTTGAAATAAACTTTTATTTATAGTTAGAATGTTTTATAAGTTAAAGAATCAAGCCACTTCAGCAACTGTTGATAAGGAGTGTAACAAGATACCTTGAGAACAAAAGGGAGCCGGCTCTGCATGCCTCAGCAGGTGTTTCTCACTGAGATATGCCACCTGAGCTGATGCTTGGGCTCAGATTTTAAAAAGGAGACCATCTACCATCTGAGGAAATGCCATTACCTAAAATGCAAGTCAATGAATAGCACTCTACCTCACACTAAAAAGTAAAATTTAATACTATGACATGTTATGTATAGTCAGGCATGATTTTATTTAGCTCTCAATTTCCCACCATATGCAACTCTGCCCTCCCAGAAAAGTAGCAAAGAAAATTCTATAACACCATCAATGAGGACCTGGAGTGTTGTTTCTATAAAAAACAATTTCCTTTCATTCTTATCACTAAACATTTCAAACATTCTTCTTCCAGAGGTCACTAGGACCCTTTACAGGACAGACAGCCAGTCTGTTCCTTTAAATATGAAGGAGCTTTCCAGATAGTTGCTTTTTCCACATATAAATCAAAGCAACTCAGAACTCTCCTGTGAGTGTGTAACTGCTTGGCTATACTAAAGCCAAATCAAATGATGCCCACCCAGGTCAGGCTGACCTTATAAAAGCAAGGATCAAAGAAACACTATAAAAAGCAGAATTATTCCCCCTTCTTAATGAGCAATTTAAAAGAGCATTCATTTGTTAAAATCAGTACCAAATGACAGTAAGCTTTAATTCCAAATGTAGTCTATAAATTACTCCCAGTAGACAAAGAACAGTGGTACAAACACTCTGTCCTTGCTCTGTAGACCATTTCAAAATCAAAGCTATTTTCCCCCCAAGTCCTACTACTGCTCTAAACCAATCTCCCAACAAAGCCACGCGGCTCACCCGTTTCCTTGCCTTTTCTCACATTATCACTCCATCTAGATCCCTTCTGTCTTTCAAGGCCCCTCTAATCCTCCCTGAGGTAACAAACCCTTCTTTGACTGCCCTGTTCCAAATATTTTCTTATTTTCTAAGCAGTTAGGGATTTATCTGTGCTATCAATGTAATTTAAATTGCCTGGTATTGTTAATTACATTTTCATAAGTTTATCGGATCTTGGCTAAATTAAAAATTCCATGAAGGCAAGTCTTATGTTTTATACCTTTATTTCTTCCACAGTATCTAGCAGCATGCTTGGCAAATCCTGAGATTCTGGATTTCCGCTATTACAATACTCTCAAAGCTCTTTTCTCCACTCTGCAAATTTTTATATACAAAGCAGACACCAGGGAGATCGAGCTGGTGGTCATTCAGTTGCCTCAAAAAAGAAAAATCTCCTGCATTCTGGAGATGCTATTTCATCAGCAATGCCAGATGCACCTTTCACAAGGTCATGAAAAGCAGATATATTTTAAACCATACAAATTATTTTTGAACTGAATTGTTCATCCTTTAACACCACGTTAATTCATAATGTCAGATGGCCTAACACTTTTAGCTTCAATGATGGCCAAAAGCAGAAGCACAAAACCATGAGTTTGAATAAGATTCCTCCATATCAAATGTATTACCATCTTAACTAAAATCCCCTTATATTTCTCCTGTCTGGGGACTGGAAGACCCACTGAAGTAAGGTTTTTTCCTTCACATTCTATTTCCTTCACATTACTGATTCTGCCTCTCACCACCCTAATAAACAACAGTAAAATTCACTTTAAAAGTAAAATGTACACAATGATGTCAGTGCTGTCTATTCCTTAAAATGGTTCATCAAATAATATTTAAATGATCTTGCTATTGTGCAGAATGCTTTTTGGACTTATTATTATTTGATACACAAAGAAAATTAAGCATAACTAAAATGCAAGTTATAAAGTATACTAGAAACACATGTGATATATATGAAATCTAGAAAGATGGTATTAATGAACCTATTTTCAGGGCAGGAATAAAGATGCAGACATACAGAACAGACTTGTGGACACATCCCGGGAAGAAGAGGGTGGGACAAAATGAGAAAGTAGCATAGGTATGTATAAACTGTGCCTGTTGTGCTTAGTTACTCAAAAAAAAAAAAGAAACACATGTGAATTTTGAGACTGTTTTTCAGCCTATTACATTTATAAAATTCATATACTGCAGTTTATCATTCACCTGTTGATGGACATTTGCACTGTTTCCAGTTTTAAGCTCTTACAAATTAAACAGCTGTGAACATTTGTGTAAATCTTTGTGGAGCCATACGTTTTCATTTCACAGAGATAAGTACCTGAAGGCGGAACTGATGATTAACTGCGTGAGAAAATGCCAAACTGTGTTCCAGAGTGGTGGTGCCATTTTACGTCACATTACATTCACCATGTGTGAGGATTTCCACCACCTCACAGGGTAACACACCTTTTCAGTGGTGGACAGTTGTATATTGTTGTGGTTTTAATTTGCATTTTCCCAATGACTAGTGATATGAACCATCTCAGCTTCTCTTAATGGGTCATTCGTTTATCCTAATGTCATCAGGTAGTATTTTTTTTTTTTTTTTTGTCCATAGCTTATAATTGAAATCTGCAGACAAATGGTTCCAAAGAACTTACTTGGCCATCACAGAAGCACTCCAAAAAATTTTAGAATCAGCCTGTCAATTTCTAAGAAAAACAAAAGGTGCGGGGGGTAACCTGGATTTTGATTGCTATTGGATTTATTATTGTGTAATTCTGGAAGACTTGTCAATTTAACAATATTAAGCCTTTCAATCCATGAACATGGTAAGTCTCTCCATTTATTTAAATTTCTTCAATTTCTTAAAGCAATATTTGTCATTTTTAGTGTAGAGGTCTTACAGTTTAGTCAAATTCATCACTAAGTATTTGATATTTTATGCTATTGTGTGTGGTTTTAAAATTACTTTCCCAATTATTACTGCTTGTCTATACAAACATAACTGACTTTCTTATACTGACCTTGTATCCTCAGATGTTGCTCATTAGTGCTAGTAGCTTTAAGTCTATTCTTTAGGGTTTCCCATGTAAAGAATTGCATTGTCTATGCATAATGATAATTGTGTATATTTCTTTCCAATCTGCACTCCCTCTGTATCTCTTTCATGTCTTACTGCACTAGCTGGGATTTTCGGTTCAAAGAAGTGCCACTTTCCTGACCTTAGAGGAAAAAAATTGTTTTTCATCAATGATGATTTTAACTCTAGATTTTTCATCTAAACCTTTTATCGGATTGATGATATTCTCTTCTACTCAGAGTTTACTAAGTTTTTTATAATGAAAGAGTACTGAATTTTTCCAAATGCTGAAATAAATAAATATAATGAGATAATCATTCAGTGTTTCTCCTTTACTGTATTAAAAGATGAACTTCAATGACTACTTAATGTTAAACCAATTTTGCATTCCTGAGATAAAAACTATTTGGTCATGACTAATCATCCTTTTTGTTGCTCTTCAATCACTCAGTCATGTCTGACTCTTTGCAACCCCATGGACTGCAGTACGCCAGGCTTTCCTGTCCTTCACCATCTCCCGGAGCTTGCTGAAACCCAAGTGCACTGAGTCAGTGATGTCACCCAACCATCTTGTCCTCTATCATCCCCTTGTCCTTCTGCCTTCAATCTTTCCCAGCATCAGGGTCTTTTCCAATGAGTCGGTTCTTCACATTCAGTGGCCAAAGTATTGGAGCTTCAGCCTCAGCATCAGTCCCTCCAGCGAATATTCAGGATTGACTTCCTTTAGGATTGACTCGGAGAAGGCAATGGCACCCCACTCCAGTACTCTTGCCTGGAAAATCCCATGGACGAAGGAGCCTGGTAGGCTGCGGTCCATGGGGTTGTGAAGAGTCAGACATGACTGAGCGACTTCACTTTCACTTTTCACTTTCATGCATTGGAGAAGGAAATGGCAACCCACTCCAGTGTTCTTGCCTGGACAATCTCAGGGACGGGGGAGCCTGGTGGGCTGCCGTCTATGGGGTTGCACAGAGTTGGACACGACTGAAGTGACTTAGGAGCAACTTAGCAGCAGCAGGATTAACTGATTTAATTCCCTTGCAGTCCAAGGGACTCTCACGAGTCTTCTCCAACACTACAGTTCCAAAGCACCAGTTCTTCAGCACTCAGCCTTCTCTATGGTCCAACACTCACATTCATACATGACTTCTGGAAAACCATAGCTTTGACTACATGGACCTTTATAGGCAAGTAATGTCTTCACTCCTTAATATGCTTTCTAGCCTTGTCATTGCTTTTCTTCCAAGTAGAAAGCATCTTTTAATTTCATGGCTGAAATCACAATCTGCAGTGATTTTGAAGCCCAAGATAATAAAGTTGTTCACTCTTTTCATTGTTTCCCCATCTACTTGCCATGAAGTGACTGGACCGGATGCCGTGATCTTAGTTTTTTGAATGTTGAGTTTTAAGCCAGCTTTTCCACTCTCCTCTTTCAACTTCAACAAGAGACTCTTCAGTTCCTCTTCACTTTCTGCCTAAGGGTGGTGTCATCTGCATATCTGAGGTTATTGATATTTCTCCCTGCAGTCTTGATTCCAGCTTGTGCTTCATCCAACCTGGCATTTTGGATGATGTATTCTCCATATAAGTTAAATAAGCAAGGTGACAATATATAGCCTTGACGTACTCCTTTCACAATTTTGAACCAGTTAGTTTTTAATGTCTGGTACTGTTGCTTCTTGACATGCATACAGATTTCGCAGGAGGAAGGTAAGGTGGTCTGGTATTCCGATCTCTTTAAGAATTTTCCAGAGTTTCTTGGGATCCACACAGTCAAAGGCTTTAGCATAGTCAATGAAGCAGCAGATTTTTTTCCTGGAATTCTCTAGCTTTTTCTGTGATCCAATGGTCATTGGTAATTTGATCTCTGGTTCCTCTGCCTTTGCTAAATCCAGCTTCTACATGTGGAAGTTCTCAGTTCACACACTGATCTGTTGAAGCCTAGCTTGAAGGATTTTGAGCATTATCTTGCTAGCATGTGAAATGAGTGCGATTGTGCAGTAGTTTGAACACTGCTTGGCACTGCCCTTCTTTGGGATTGGATTGAAAACTGACCTTTTCCAGTCCTGTGGCCACTGCTGAGTTTTCCAAATTTGCTGGTATACTGAGTGCAGCACTTTCACAGCATCATCTTTTAGGATTTGAAATAGCTCAAATGGAATTCCATCACCTCCACTAGCTTTGTTCATAGTGATGCTTCCTAAGGCCCACTTGACTCTACACTCCAGGATGTCTGGCTCTAGGTGAGTGACCACACCATCATGGTTATCTGGGTCATTAACATCTTTTTTGTATAGTTAGTTCTTCTGTGTATTCTTGCCACCTCTTCTTAATATCCTCTGCTTCTGTTAGGTCCATACCATTTCTGTCCTTTATTGTGCCCATCTTTGCATGAAATGTTCCCTTGGTATCTCTAATTTTCTTGAAGAGATTTCTAGTCTTGCACATTCTATTGTTTTCCTGTTTCTTTGTATTGTTCAGTTCAGAAAGCTTTCTTATCTCTCCTTGCTATTCTTTGGAACTCTGAATTCAGATGGGTATATCTTTCCTTTTCTCCTTTGCCTTTCACATCTCTTCTTTTCTCAGCTGTCTGTAGGGCCTCCTCAGACAACCATTTTGCTTTTTTGCATTTCTTTTGCTTCAGAGTGGTTTTGATCATCGCCTCCTGTACAATGTTATGAACCTCTGTCCACAGTTCTTCAGGCATTCAATCAGATCTAATCCCTTGAATCTGTCACTTCCACTGCATAATCATAAGGGATTTGATTTAGGTTATACATGAAAAGCCTAGTGGTTTTCCCTACTTTTCTTCAATTTCAGTCTGAATTTGGCAATAAGGAGTTCATGATCTGAGCCACAGTCAGCTCCCTGTCTTGTTTTTGCTGACTGTATAGAGCTTCTCCATCTTTGGCTGCAAAAAATATAATCAATCTGATTTTGGTGTTGACCATCTGGTGATGTCCATGTGTAGAGTCTTCCCTTGTGTTCCTGGAAGAGGGTATTTGCTATGACCAGTGCATTCTCTTGGCAAAACTCTGTTAGCCTTTGACATGCTTCTTTCTGTACTCCAGAGCCAAACTTGCCTGTTATTCCAAGTATCTCTTAACTTCCTACTTTGGCATTCCAGTCTCCTATGAAGAAAAGGACATCTTTTTTTGGTGTTAGTTCTAGAAGGTACTGTAGTTCTTCACAGAACCATTCAGCTTCAGCTTCTTCAACATTAGAGGTTGAGGCACAGACCTGGATTACTGTGATACTGAATGGTCTGCCTTGGAAATGAACCAACATCATTCTGTTGCTTTTGAGACTGCATTTAGTCCTGCATTAAGTACTACATTTAGGATTCTTTTGTTCACAATGAGGGCTACTCCATTTCTTCTAAGGGACTCTTGCCCACAGTATTAGATATAATGGTCATCTGAGTTAAATTCACCCATTCCAGTCCATTTTAGTTTGCTGATTCCTAAAATGTCGACGTTCACTCTTGCCATCTCCCATTTGACCACTTCCAATTTACCTTGATTCATGGACCTAACATTCCAGGTTCCTCTATAATACTGTTCTTTACAGCATCAGACTTTACTTTCACCACCAGACCCATCCAAAACTGGGCTACTTCTGGTTTGGCTCAACCTATTCATTCCTTCTACAGCTATTTCTCCACTCTTCTTCAGTAGCATATTAGGCACCTACCAACCTGGGGAGTTCATCTTTCAGTATTCTATCTTTTTGCCTTTTCATACTGTTCATGGAGTTCTCATGGCAAGAATGCTAAAGTGGTTTGCCATTCTCTTCTCCAGTGGACCACGTTTTGTCAGAAGGTGGGTCATCATCAGAAAACTGGATTAAAGACTATCCTTTTTATACACTGCTATTTCATATATTTTGCCCCAGATCTGTGGTTGTTTACAAGTGTTCACATCCAGTACGTTACTCCAACATGGCTAAAAATAAGGCCACAAATAAGCATTAAGCTTAAGCCATGGTTAACTGTGAAGAAACTTGTCCAGCAGTTACCAGAGTAGATGATGGTAAGAAGAGAGTCATGTAAGATCCCACAAATCCTATTACTCATTCTTTGTCTATTCTTGAAATAAGATACATACAAGTAACCTAGTTCAACTCCAGTCAAAAAATATTTTTTAAGCCTTTGTTTAAAAATAGTTTACCAACAAACTGAAACAAAGCATACCCATCTCCGGCTTCTCTAAAAGCGACCAAGTTATCACCCAAATATAGCTACAAGGCCCATGATCAGAACACCTGTTAAATTAAAATGCATGAGTAACACCTGAGGGGACAAGTATTCAAACCAGAAAGAAAATCAAAATCCTGGGTTACCCTGCTTAATAGAGACAGACATGTCATCATGTAACATGAGGACAAACTATCAGAAGTATCATGGCTGTCTTGCAGTTATACTGCCTATCTTAAAAAATTAAAATGAAGAAATAAGTATACCCTAAAGCTCCTCTTGATGAAAGTGAAAGAGGAGAGTGAAAAAGTTGGCTTAAAGCTCAACATTCAGAAAAAGAAGATCATGGCATCTGGTCCCATCACTTCATGGCAGATAGATGGGGAAACAGTGGAAACAGTGTCAGACTTTATTTTTCTGGGCTGCAAAATCACTGCAGATGGTGATTACAGCTATGAAATTAAAAGACGCTTACTCCTTGGAAGGAAAGTTATAACCAACCTAGATAGCATGTTAAAAAGCAGAGACATTACTTTGCCAACAAAGGTCCGTCTAGTCAAGGCTATGATTTTTCCTGTGGTCATGCATGGATGTGAGAGTTGGACTGTGTAGACAGCTGAGCACTGAAGAATTGATGCTTTTGAACTGTGGTGTTGGAGAAGACTCTTGAGAGGCCCTTGGACTGCAAGGAGATCCAACCAGTCCATTCTAAAGGAGATCAGTCCTGGGTGTTCTTTGGAAGGAATGATGTTGAAGCTGCAACTCCAATGCTTTGGCCACCTCATGTGAAGAGTTGACTCACTTGGCAAAGACTCTGATGCTGGGAGGGATTGGGGGCAGGAGGAGAAGGGACAACAGAGGATGAGATGACTGGATGGCATCACCGACTCGATGGACGTGAGTTTGAGTGAACTCCGGGAGTTGGTGATGGACAGGGAGGCCTGGCATGTTGCGATTCATGGGGTCGCAAAGAGTCAGACACGACTGAGCGACTGAACTGAACTGAACTGAATACCCTAAAAGAAAAAAAAGTATCATTTTTATCTGTAAAAATAGCTAACAAACTTTTGAGTTCACAGTTAAGTGATTATTAAATAGCTTTAAAATTAACAACAGAAAGAGAAAATATATACAACATAATGTGTAACTTCCAAAGGTCTTTTTCCATTTTTCATTGACAGAGTCCTTGGGGCTTCAGGCAGACAGTCAGAAGGCAGGCTGCCAGTATCACTTCACACTTCAGCAAAACTTTTGCCAATGAAAACTGAAACACCTGTATGAATTAACTAAATTGTTCCCATTTTCAACAATGAAAGGAAATTAAAAGCATTACTGAATGTCACTGATTTGGCTCATCTGTAAGGAAATAACGTAGATAACACAGCTAATTTTAAATTATCAAGCCAACACAACATAAATGGCTCTTTAGAACAATGTGGGTTATTTTTACTATGACTCATTCAGTTTTCCTGAAATGTGAGGGAAGAATGTCTCAGAATAGCATTACATAATGACAACGTTAATAAAAAAAGCAAAGTATTCCTCTTAGGACAATCTTCTGCCATTGCTGAATTAAAACCTTTTCCCGGTTCATCTCACACATACCTCAACATGCTACAACAACTTGGAAACACTGGCAAAAATTCTTCCAGAAAAGAGATTTCACCACTATTTTAGTAAACTTTAGGACAGCTGATGAAAACTGAACAAAATTCAGGACCAATAAGCCACTCATCTGGTTCCTAAGTATTTATCACCTGTCCACTGACTGTGGTTCCTGTCCCTCCAAGTGCTCACAATCCTCTGGTAGGGGTAGTGAGATTTCTACTGCACTTGCTCTCCTGTCAACAGAGAAAGACACCTCACAGTCTCAAGAGTTCACAACTCCAGACCCCAGGTACCATGCTGCAGCCAGAGTAGGGAGATGGATGCTCAGGAAAAGGATGTGGCTTCTCTCCTCTCTACTCCCTTCTCTTCCACATCTACAGCCAATTCCAAACAGCCCTTATCCACTTAGGAATTCGTATTCCTTGAAAACAGTAGTATGCTCCTACAAACCACCAACCAGAAAACCTGACTCACCACTGAGTGCTATGGGGGCATGACGTTCTATCTACCCACCTGAAGAATTTTCATACACATTCTGTGTATGAAATTACAGAATGTTTATGAAATTTGATCCTAAGAACAAGTTTTCAGTGCCGAGGGAAGGACACACGCCCTCCCTCATTTCACAGAAGAGAAAGATGAGAAGGACACACCAGGTATCAATTGTATGCTGGGTGCTCATACTACCTACACCGGGGAACTAAGTGTAGTAGTGCAGCTCCAATTCCTGGTTCAGTATACTTCATTCATTCCTGTATTCTGCATACTTCTCTTGAGCAAGAACTATGAGTAAAGCTCTGTAGCAGGCCTTGTAGAAGACCCAGAGAAGGACAGAGACCGTCCCAAAATCTGGAAGTTTAGAGTCTTACAGGGAAGATAAGACATACACATAAATACAGTGAGCCCAAATATGATCTTTGTTAAAAGAGAATTCAGAAGCAAGGTAGCAGCTACAAGTGGTCCCTCTTGCTTCAGACACTCTTCAGCAGTTATACAGGATATAAATAAAGGGTATTTATGTACAGGATATACAGTTATTTAGGATTTAAATTTTAGTGAAATTATTGAAACCAGGGGCCACTTACAACTCACCTTATTATGTGCTTCAGAATCATGCACAGGAAGGGCAGAAAGACTGAATGACAAAAGGAGAGCTGACTTGGGTTTTCTGGAGTATTCTGTATGCTTCACTTGGGACAAGGAATGGAATGGATGTTACACAGCCCAAAGTATGCATGGGGCTCCTCAGAGCTCTCCTCACTCTTAAGTTCCTTGCCTTCCTTCTCATCAATTAAAAATGTATTTGGCATTAACCAACTCATCTCTTCAGAAGTGTTAGGACTGGCACTATGGAGCACTGTCACTGAACAGTTTTTCCTGAAATGGACATCAGTTCTCAGGTCAGTGCTGACTTGGAGGAGATCTAGAGGAGAAGAGCAAAACAATCATGTATCATAAAGCCCTGGGGGAAAACATAAAACCAGAGAATACAACCTTCACTGCAAGCTAGGAGGGCTGAGCTACCTGCCAGCAAAGGCTACGAGAGGTAATTACTTCAGCAGGATTCTACCTCACTTTACAGAGGAACAAGAATAGGGAAAGAGAAAGAAAAGGAAGGGAGGGACTTCTGTGGTGGTCCCAGAGTCCCTAAGACTCTGCGCTCCCAAAGCAGGGGACCTGGGTTCAATCCCTGGTCAGGAAACTAGATCCCATATGCCACAACTCAAGATTGAGCACAGCTACATAAATAAATGTATTTAATGAAAAAAAAAGGGGTGGGGGGGAGGAAGGACAGAAAAAGGATAAGAAAAGAAGAAATATATCACATCCACAAAAAGCACTAAAAACTAAGTTAACTGCTTGAATGTGATGAGAGTACTTTCATGTCATTTCAGGTTAACTGTGAATAATCTATGTTCCACAATAATGTGCTTATGAAGCCAATCTCGAGAAGATATTTCTGCTGACCACCCTCCCATAAGAGGCCAACAGGAACACTTCCTATCATAGGCTGCATCCTGTTTACCTCTGTCATCAGAATCGGCCCAAGCTCCCGGGCCATTACTTAACATCTACACACCGGCGACTGTCCCCACCCAGCTCTGTACTTCCCGACACTGACTCGAGACTCCCATCACACCAGGCCCCATGTGTGCTTCCCGGTGCCTCACAGCAGGAGGACGCGTGTGCAACTTCACCTTCCCACTGAGATGCTCCCCCACCATCCCGCCTAAAATAGCCATCCCTCACCCATTCTTACTCCACTACACTATTTTCTGTTTACAATGAGTACTTATATCAAATATCTGTCTTTCTTTGTCTACCATATATTTCCCTCACAAGAATGTAAACTGAAGAAAATTCCAAGAGGGAAAAGGCTGCTATATCCTCAATGACCAACACTTAAGTTTTAAGTATTATGGCGTGTGGTTAAGTATTCAATCTATGTTGAACAAATAAATAAGAGGTGCATAATAATTTTTTAAATATATCTTTTAAAAAAGGTTTAACACTTTACTTGTCAAATTCCTTAGCATTTATGTAACAACTAATTAGGGACATTCCACATAGTTACCTAAACACACATATGCTATAATGAAAATCAGCAGATTTCTAACAATACTGAAGTGGGAAACTAAAACAGGCACTCAGAGGACTCAGAAGATTAACATCAACCAGTTCTCAAACTGTATGTTCAGTTCAGTTCAGTTGCTCAGTCGTGTCTGACTCTTTGCAACCCCATGAATTGCAGCACGCCAGGCCTCCCTGTCCATCACCAACTCCTGGAGTTCACTCAGACTCACATCCATCGAGTCAGTGATGCCATCCAGCCATCTCATCCTCTGTCGTCCCCTTCTCCTCCTGCCCCCAATCCCTCCCAGCATCAGTCTTTTCCAATGAGTCAACTCTTCGCATGAGGTGGCCAAAGTACTGGAATTTCAGCTTTAGCATCATTCCTTCCAAAGAAATCCCAGGGCTGATCTCCTTTAGGATGGACTGGTTGGAGCTCCTTGTAGTCCAAGGGATTCTCAAGAGTCTTCTCCAACACCACAGTTCAAAAGCATCAATTCTTCAGCGCTCAGCTTTCTTCACAGTCCAACTCTTACATCCATACATGACCACAGGAAAAACCATAGCCTTGACTAGACGGACCTTTGTTGGCAAAGTAATGTCTCTGCTTTTGAATATGCTATCTAGATTGGTCATAACTTTTTTTCCAAGGAGTAAGTGTCTTTTAATTTCATGGCTGCAGTCACCATCTGCAGTGATTTTGGAGCCCCCCAAAATAAAGTCTGACACTGTTTCCCCATCTATTTCCCATGAAGTGATGGGACCATATGCCATGATCTTAGTTTTCTGAATGTTGAGCTTTACGCCAACTTGCTCACTCTCCACTTTCACTTTCATCAAAAGGCTTTTGAGTTCCTCTTTACTTTCTGCCATAAGGGTGGTGTCATCTGTCTATCTGAGGTTATTGATATTTCTCCCGGATATCTTGATTTCAGCTTGTGCTTCTTCCAGCCCAGCGTTTCTCATGATGTACTCTGCATAGAAGTTAAATAAACAGGGTGACCATATACAGCCTTGACATACTCCCTTTCCTATTTGGAACCAGTCTGTTGTTCCATGTCCAGTTCTAACTGTTGCTTCCTAACCTGCATACAGGTTTCTCAAGAGGCAGATCAGGTGGTCTGGTATTCCCATCTCTTTCAGAATTTTCCACAGTTTATTGTGATCCACATAGTAACTTGTAAAATTTATTTTACAGCACAAAGTAAGCTAGCCTTTCTTTCTACCAGATAAAAGTACTTTAGTTCTGCCTTATCTCAAAAATAACAAAGAAAGAAAACACAAGAATTCTAACTAGATCCCTAACTATGATAAAAAAAATGCCTTTGAAAAAAAGATGTATCTTGAGCAACTTGGGTTCATTAAAGACGTGTGTATCTTTTTATCTGTAAAGCTAAAGATACCAACTGCCCTCTTGTTCTGTGGCCTTCCTCTTCTGAAAAGCCTTCTTTGATATCAAACCCTCAAACATCTATTCTCCTATCTTTCCTTTTCACGACCATTTTTTCCAACTGTGGTCTTTATCTATCAACTTTATTTTCTCACAAACCATTCTCTCCTTATTTCTCTGCAGTGAGGTGACTACCCAGCTATTTCACCAAACTTGTCATAGAGATAAGCAATGCACTCCAGCCATCGAAGCCTCAGCCCTTCCTCTTGACTGCTCTCCACCGCTGAACGCTGACAATTGCCCCTTGCTCTCGACACTGTCTCCTGCCTTAGCCTCCATAACCCAGGCTCTGCTGTTTCTGCCCCTCGCTCTCTGAACCCCTCGGTCCCACTACATCCATGAAGCATCACCCTCAAATTTTAACCAAAAGAGCTGCACGTTACACTGGCTTTGGAGTAAAGATTCAACTCTCGCTCTGTCACTTCATTTACTCAGTCAACAAGTATTTATCGAGCACATATTATGTGCAAGATACTGGACTCGGCCCTGCAAACAAAGATCAAACAAAGAACAAGAAATATTCATTCGCTGCCCTTAAATTCAAGCAAGTACAAACAAAAATGCTTATGTCTGTAGAGAACAGACTGGCAGACACAGTGGGGAAAGGAGAGGGTGGGACAAATTGAGAGAGTAGCATTGAAACATATACATTGTTATATGTAAAAAAGCCAGCCAGTGGGGATTTGCTGCGATGCAGGGAGCTCAAACCCAGGGCTCTCTGACACCTAGAGGGGTGGGATGGAGTAGGAGGCAGAGGCAGGCAGCATATGTATGCCTATGCCGATTCATGTTGATGTATGGCAGAAACCAACACAACAGTGTAAAGCCATTATCTTCCAATTAAAAATAAATAAAAATTTTAAAATGTTTATGTCTAAATCAGCATCAAGATATATGCAGCCTGGAAAATAAAATGATAAGCTTTTTTTTCTGCCTTAATTTCCTTAGGTGACAGTATTTCAATGAGCAAACTGAGGCAAGAATATACGATAGGCAAAATAATTTACAAGGGAAAAAAAAAAGAAACAGGAAAAAGACATTACTCACTGATGTAAATGCCAGCAGTTCCTCTTCAGTTAACTTATGCACTGGGTTATTCTTTTGGAAATCTGTGCTTTAAATTTAAAAAATTAAAAAAAGCAAATCAATTCCAGAATGCATGTCATAATGAATCAAATACAATTTTTAAGGAAGCAAGTAAACTGTATTTATATATTTGAAAGCACATTCAGTTCAGTTCAGTCGCTCAGTCATGTCTGACTCTTTGCAACCCCATGGACCACAGCACACCAGGCCTCCCTGTCCATCACCAACTCCCGGAGTCCACCAAACCCATGCCCATCAAGTCGATGATGCCATCCAACCATCTCATCCTCTGTCGTCCCCTTCTCCTCTTGCCCTCAATCTTTCCCAGCACCAGGGTCTTTTCTAATGAGTCAGCTCTTCGCATGAGATGGCCAAGGTATTGGAGTTTCAGCCTCAACATCAGTCCTTCCAATGAACACCCAGGACTGATCTCCTTTAGAATGGACTGGTTGGATCTCCTTGCAGTCCTAGGGATTCTCAAGAGTCTTCTCCAACACCACAGTTCAAAAGCATCAATTCTTCGGCACTCAGCCTTCTTCACAGTCCAACTCTCACATCCATACATGACCACTGGAAAAACCATAGCCTTGACTAGATGGACCTTTGTTGACAAAGTAATGTCTCTGCTTTTGAATATGCTGTCTAGGTTGGTCATAACTTTCCTTCCAAGGAGTAAGTGTCTTTTAAATTCATGGCTGCAATTACCATCTGCAGTGATTTTGGAACCCAGAAAAATAAAGTCAGCCACTGTTTCCCCATCTATTTACCATGATTGATGGGACTGGATGCCATGATCTTAGTTTTCTGAATGTTAAGCTTTAAGCCAACTTTTTCACTCTCCTCACATATTATAATATTATTGTATTATTTACAGATATAGAGATGACTGTGCCAAAGATAAGCACAAAAGTAATAAAATGCTAACAAGTAAATGTGGTGGTGTACTAAATGTTAACACAATTTATTTTATAAGAAAAAACAAAATCTAACCTGTGCCACTCCACAAAGAAAATGAAAAGAATTAATATGGCACCAATGCCTATTTATTAAACTCATGCAAAAAAAAAATTACTATCACCATGAGACAGGCAAAAATTAAGAAGTTCTCAAAGAGGCAGAACATTGAGAATTCTTAGAGCTTGCTGATCCAAGTATGAATAATTTTGGAAAACAATTCAGCACTATCTTATAAAGTGAACATTCACATATCCTAACCTCAGTAATTCCAGCCTAGATATAGAGCCCACAGAAATTCAATGGCTGTACCGGGAAGCATACACACAAATATCCATAGTAATATTGTGTGTAACAGGAAAAATCTGTTAACAATCCAATGTCCAAAAAGGAAATCAATACACTGTAAAATACCAACAGAAAGATACACTGCAGAGTAAACTGCAGCTATATGTAACAACACGGATGAGTCACATAAAGACATTGGTGAGAGAAAAAAACAAATCACAGAAGACTGCATATAGTAACATACCGCTTTTATAAAGCTGAAAGACAAATAAAAGAATTGACTAAGAAGTATAAAAGACATGTGAGTAAATATATTTCCTGAAAAGGCAAGAAATTGACAAAGACAAAATTTAGGACATTGATTACCTTTTAAGACAAGAAGGAAGATGAGATGGGAAAGAAGCACACAGACTGAGCTAGTGGTATTTGCAATCTTCAAGTTCTTAAACTGGGAGGTGGATTCGTGTTATTATTACATTATATAACTTATGTTTATATATTACATAAGTTATTTTATATGTACATATTATTTGTATTAAGAATGAAAATAAAATTCAAAATTGTGTTCCACTTGCTGGGATGCTATAAGAACCACAAAACTTCCCTTCTCCGATACCCTTGCTAATGGTGCAGCATGTGAATTTATTTATTTTTGGCTGTGCTAGGTCGTCACTGCTGTGCAGGCTCTTCTCTAGTTGTAGGGGACAGCTGCCAGTCTCTAGTCGTGGTGCGTGGGGCTCTCACTGCGGTGGCTTCTCTTGCTGGGAGCACAGGCTCCAGGGAGTATCAGGGAGCTTCAGCAGTTGCAGCATGTTGGCTCAGTAGTTGCGGTTCCCAGAATCTAGCTCTAGTGCACAGACTCAGGAGTTACGGCCCAGGGACTTAGTTGCTCCATGGCATGTGGGATCTTCCCGATCCAGGGATCAAACCTGTGTCTCCTGCACTGGCAGTTGGATTCTTTACCACTGAGCCACCAAGGAAGTCCCACAATGTGAATTTAATTGTATATATATTTTTTAAATTAGACAATGCAGAGTATATCATTCGAAACACTGGGCTGGAGGAAGCACAGGCTGGAATCAAGACTGCCGGAAGAAATATCAATAACCTCAGATATGCAGATGACACCACCCTTATGGCAGAAAGTGAAGAAGAACTAAAGAGCCTCTTGATGAAAGTGAAAGAGGAGAGTGAAAAAGTTGACTTAAAGCTCAACATTCAGAAAACGAAGATCATGGCATCCGGTCCCATCACTTCATGGCAAATAGATGGGGAAACAGTGAAACAGTGGCTGACTTTATTTTTCTGTGTTCCAAAATCACTGCAGATGGCAACTGCAGCCATGAAATTAAAAGACGCTTACTCCTTGGGAAAAAAGTTATGACCAACCTAGATAGCATATTCAAAAGCAGAAACATTACTTTGTCAACAAAGGTCCATCTAGTCGAGGCTATGATTTTTCCAGTATGGATGTGAGAGTTGGACTGTGAAGAAAGCTGAGCGACGAAGAATTGATGCTTTTGAACTGTGGAGTTGGAGAAGACGCTTGAGAATGCCTTGGACTGCAAGGAGATCCAACCAGTCCATCCTAAAGGAGATCAGTCCTGAATATTCATTGGAAGGACTGATGCTGAAGCTGAAACTCCAATACTTTGGCCACCTGATGCGAAGAGCTGATTCATTTGAAAAGACCCTGACGCTGGGAAAGATTGAGGGCAGGAGAAGGGGATGACAGGATGAGATGGTTGGATGGCATCACCAACTCAATGGACATGGGTTTGGGTGAACTCCAGCAGTTGGTGATGGACAGGGAGGCCTGGTGTATTGCAGTTCATGGGGTCACAGAGTCGGACACGACTGAACAACTGAACTGAACTGAACTGAATCAGACAAAATTCAAGTTGAGGGTAATTGTACAGAATAACTGGCTTATAAATTTCCAAAGTGTCAAGATCATAAAAGTCAAGCAAAAATGAAGAACTATTCCAAACTGACAGAAAGAATACAAACATAAATGTAACACATATGTTCCAGACTGGATCCTGTGCTATAAAGGAGATTACTGGGACAACTGGCAAAACTTGAATGGGGTCTGAGTACAATGTGATAGTAAAGCATGAGTGCTAATTTCCTGATTTTGATAAATGTATCATGGTTATGCACAGAAGCTCCCTTGTTTGTTGAAGACACACACTAAAGTATTTAGCGGTGACAGAATGTCATGTCAAAAAATCATTCTCAAAAGTCTTTGCAATGCCTTGCCCTTGCAACTTTTGCCCAAATTTGAAATCACTTTAAAACATAAAATGAAAAACGATTTCTACTACACATAAGGTTCTACTATATTAAAAATTCTATCCTCTGAATATACATGTCCTCAAAGATCAAAGTAGTCACCTCTCCTAAATATTTCATTAGGATTCTATTCAGGTGGCCTTTCCCTTCTCCAGGGGATCTTCCCAACCCAGGGATGGAACCCAGGTCTCCTGCTTTGCAGGCACATTCTTTACCAGCTGAGCCACAAGGGAAGCCCAGCCAAGGCTAACAGAAGGAATTTTCTTTACCAAGCAAAGAGACGGGTAAGTATACCAACTTACAGGAGAGTCCTAATCTCTAACCCTTTCATTGGTTGCCCAACTCTTCTCTATCTTCATAACCGTTACAAGACTCATTCACCCAGAACTCTGGGGACCTTCTGAACAAAGATTTCCGCAACACAAGAGAATCAATACGCAAGAAATTCAAGGTGGCCAAATAAGTCATTAACTTACCAGATTCCAAGGATAACAGCAAGCTCTTCAGCACATAGATCAGGCATCTGAAACTGTTCACAATCTGCTAACTTTATCTCATTTAGAACGGTATCATCATTGAGCTCAAGATTCTGGTGGAATACCAAAGAAAATATTTAAAACAAAAACTAAGTTTGATTTATTCAATAGACTATATGCAACAGACTGCTGGGTAGGATAACATTTTTTTGTTTAAGATTTTACAGTGTCTATACATGGTCAATAGGCTGTTCTCCTTGTGAAACACATATATGGGAACAATTTACTGTGCAGAAATGGAGGACATGCCATCTATATATGCCAGGAATGCACTGACATCATCAATAACAGGGAGTAACTGCTACTCCCTGTTTGATTGAGCCTAGTAGGCAAAAGCTCCTCTCTGATATTCAGATCTTTCTAATCGGTTTCTAAATCATAATCTGAAACATAGATTCCCAACTCTGTTTCTCAAGAAGATCTAGAATAGAAGAAAAAAAAGCCAATTGAAATAGAAATAAAGCCTGAAGAATTACAGAACTTGGTAGAGTACGTGATTTCAAGAACAGCTACAAAGCCAACACAGTGTTGTACTAACACGAAGACAGAAATATAGATGAAAGGAAGAGAACAGAGTCCAAAATTTCAGACCCATATTATATGGTCAACTGATTTTCAACAAGGTGGCTAGATGACTCAACAAAGCAAAGTTTTTTCAATAAGTGATGTTAGAAGAACTTTATATTCACTTGGGAAAAAATAATGCTCTGCCCAGATCTCATACCATACACAAGAATTAAATCAAAATGAATCACAGACCTTACTATAAAAGCTGATACTAAAAAACTTCTAAGAAAGAAATCATAGGAGAAAAGATTTGCAACTTTGGGGTAGGCAGAGTCTTTAATTAGGATACAAAAAAAACTTGAACCATCAAATAAAAACTTCAGCTCTTTGAAAACACTGTTAAGAAAGTGAAAAGTCAAGCTACAGATTGAGAAAACATACTCACCAAACAAATATCTGGGAAAAGGCTTGTAATCAAAGTATGGAATTACAGCTTAATAAGAAGATAAAAAAACTCAACATAAATATGAACTTTACAAAAGACCCTTTACAAAAGGTTAGCTAATCGGCAAACAAAGAGATCCTCAATAACAGTAGTCCACATGAAAATACTAATTAAAATCAGAATGAACTACTACTAGTACACATACATAAAACAGATAAAATTTAAAAGACTGACAATCCCAATTGTTGCCAAGGATCTGGGACAATTCAATCTTTCATACACTGTTGGTAGCAACGTAAAATGGTACAACCACAGGAAATAGTTTGCTGCTGCGGCTGCTGCTGAGTCACTTCAGTCGTGTCCGACTCTGTGCAACCCCATAGACGGCAGCCCACCAGGCTCCCCTGTCCCTGGGATTCTCCAGGCAAGATCACTGGAGTGGGTTGCCATTTCCTTCTCTAATGCATGAAAGTGAAAAGTGAAAGTGAAGTCGCTCAGTCGTGTCCGACTCTTAGAGACCCCATGGACTGCAGCCCACCAGGCTCCTCCGTCAATG
Source organism: Bos indicus x Bos taurus (assembly GCF_003369695.1). Lineage (NCBI taxonomy): Eukaryota > Metazoa > Chordata > Mammalia > Artiodactyla > Bovidae > Bos > Bos indicus x Bos taurus. Next base: position 15,160,961 of record NC_040086.1, on the reverse strand, counting down.
GGATTTTCCAGGCAAGAGTACTGGAGTGGGGAGCCATTGCCTTCTTATAACAAACATATTTACCATATGAGCTCTCAGTTCCACTCCTTTGTAGTTATCTATTAGAAACAAAAACATATGTCCACCCCAAGATATGTATCTATATAAATAGAGAGAGAGAGAGAGAGAGAGAGAGATATGGGGGGGGGGGGGGGGGTGTGTGTTCATAGCAGTTTTATCTGTAATAATCCCAAACTGGAAACAACCCAAATGTCTGTCAACAGGTAAATAAATTAAAAAGAAAAATTATGCTATACGCATTTAATGAAATTCTAATCAGCAATAAAAAGAAAAGTACTGACACATACAACCACACAGACATATCTCAACTCAAAAACATCACGCTGAGCAAAAGAGGCCAGATAGAAAAGAGGACATACTTACTGTAGGATTCTAGTCACATAAAACTCTAGAAAAAGCAAACTATCTATAGTCAGAAAGCAAGTCAATGATTATTTAGGGCCAGAGAAGGTGTGGAATTAACTGCAAAGGGGCAGGATGGAATTTTCTAGGGTAATGAAATGTATCTTGACTGCAATGGTTGGGTGCATATATTTTTCAAATCTCATCCAAATCCCACCCAAATAAAGGTAAAACTTTTCTATGTGTAAGTTATATCTCAATAAAATAGATTTTTAAAAATTAGTCATCAAAAGATAGTAAAATCACAATGAGAAATCACTGCACACAACTCACAAAAATGGCAAAAATTTTTAAATTGATAATACCAAGCACGAGCAAGGATGCAGAGCAAGTAATGCTCTCATATACTGAGGGTGGGGATGTGAAATAGTACAGCGACTTCGGAAAACAGTTTGACTGTTTCTCTAGTTAAAAATATACTTAATACAAGCCATTCTAATCCTTGGCATTTACCTGTGAAAATTAAAAACACACATTCACATGAAGACTTACACATGAATGTTCCGAACAGCTTTACTCGTAATAGCCAAAAGCTAGAAGCCATTCAGCTGTCTGACAAGAGAATGGGTAAACACACTGTGGCTCACCCATACAGTGAAGTAATAAATGCTCAGCAACAAACAGGGGCTAATTGTCGGCATTCAAACAAGGGTGAACCTCAGAACACTATGCTAAGTGCAGGAAACCAGACACAGACAGTCATACTATCTGATTCCATTTATGTGAGACTCTATGGAAAAGACCAGCTCTAATCTGTGACAGAAAGCAGGGAGGGAAAGTGACTGACTTTGCAGTATGGGTGACTTTTCTGCCTAATGGAAATGGTTCTGTATTTTGATTACAGTGGTTATGTGGGTCTACTTGTTAAAACTCATCAAACTGGACACTTAAAATAGCTACATTTTACTGTATGTAAATTATTCCTTAATAAAATCGATTTTTTTCTTCCAATTCAATAAAAGTAGCTTAAACTAGGAAGACTAAACTGTAGGCCTAGCTCTATTTTTAAGGTTTTGGGGAAAGAACAGAGCCTTCAACAACTCCTGACAGGAGGAACACAGAACTCCAGGCGGCTATGAGGCGCTGAAAACGTGCCTCTTCTTCCCCGGCCCGCAGAACTTCAAAAGGCTGGCTGCAGGCGCACAGTGCACCCTGGTGGCCAGCCATTTTCAACATATGCTTTCCAGAATTTTTTTTTAAACCTACATATGTAATTTTATATTTTCTATCAGCTATACTTTAAAAAATAAATAAATAAAAGTGATTTAACCTAGTATGTAAAAAATATTATCCCTGAACATTCATTAATAGAAAATTATTAATTAGATACTATACTCTTTCATACAGTTTATGAAATCTAGTACATCTTTTACACTTCAGCACAGCTAAGTTTGGACCAAGCAACTTTAGAGTGATTAATAATCATATATGGCTACAACACTGGACAGTGAAGCTCTACAGTATTCCAAATTCCCACCTTTTCACAACCTGATAGGGATATATCAACTTGCTTATTGATACCCAATGTTTGTGGAGTGTCTTTATAGATATAATCTGATCCCTTTAAAAAGTGTGATGTGGGCGAAAACAAACGAGGAAGCTAAAAATATAATAACTTTCCCAGGTTCTCAATCCAGCTAGACAATAAAGATGTGACAAGACCCAAGTTTCCACCTCCCAGCAAGGACTCCTCCCCATCCCCCACAGAAGACCTGAGATAGGTCAGCCTTAGCAACAGAGCATCATTTATTTGTCAGCTACAGGTGGGTGATCAAAACAACTCTGATCTTCATCCAAGATTCTCTACGTTCCTATTTAGTACTTTTTAAAATTAAAACCGGTCGGCTGCAGCACCTGCTTGCCTATATGTTCTACACATTGCAAATTTAAAAGATGGCTGTAATTTAGACTCATGCCAACCTCGTAATATTCTACTAAACCATAAAATTAGCTACAAGGATTTTCCTGGAGGTCCAGTGGTTAAAACTCTGAGCTCCAAACGCAGTGCACACGGGTTCAATCTCTGGTCAGGGAAATAAGATCCCAAATGCCTCTTGACATGGCCAAAAAAACCCCAAAAACCAGGTACAGTCTTTCAGACCTACTCCAATGATGCTTATGATATTGTTACTGTGTACCCACCACAGATTTGTTTCTTCTTCTGGTGTTGCCCTTGCTATGTAATAAGTGTTATATCTAGGTTATCAAGCTAAAACATGAAACTGCACAGGTGTGGACTTTTGGACAGACTTAGTTTTTGCCCATAACCATGTACAATTTTGCAAGAGAGGCTAGTCACATGAGACGTGTATCTGGATTGTCCTGTATTACTGCATTTTTCTTATTCTGAAAATCCTTGGCATTCCAGCTGACAAAAATGAAAACTGTGATATTTCAGATCAGTTTTCTAAAATCTTTTATGCTAAAATCACATACAAGAATTGACTTTGAGACTACTAATTTTGACACCTTTAAGATCTGTACAAAAGGGTGTTGTCTTGAAGCAACAGATCAGTGAATGCCATTTGGGATATTTAGTTTCACCTGTAAACACCATCCTCATGTATTCATCTACACTGTCTTACACAGGACACACAGCTGTAGCATGCGTAATTTTGTGGTCTTTATTTCCCTTTGTATTCATTCTAAGCATCTTAATAAACTGCTGTATTGTGCTTAATGTAAAATCAAAGGAAAAAACCAGCACATAGTACATCTCCAATTTGTTCAGCATTGAATGCATACTTTTTACCAATGATGCCGATCATGTGCTTGTGTTTCCTGCTCAAAGTACAATTTTAATTTATCCTCCCTCCTCATACTGCACACTGATGATTTAACAATAAAGAACAGTCTGTGCCTGTGATTTGCACACTGAGGTTCCTCATAACTGTTGGCTTATTAAAGCCTAAAGTCCAGTAGCTATAGGTTATGTAAATTCCCCATTAATAACAGATTAAAAATCTAGGAAGGCCCAAAGGGAAACACTATGCTCCTCACTGACAATAAAATTATCGTATTTCCTCAATTACTAAGATACACATCTTCACACTGTAACATTTCTAATCATGATATATTTTATAATCATTATAATTGATATCACAGTGTTCCTTTTTTCCTGAAAAGTTTCGTTATCAAGCAAATTGGTGTATTTCATAATCTAACAGTATCTCTGGCAAAAGGAATTAAGATCTATAACTAATCAAACAAGTCTATCCTCCATCCATGAGTATAAAGCTATTTCTATCTAATCCTTACCTACATAATTATAATCATAGGAGATAATTTTCCATACAACTCCACATAAATACACACATACAAATATACATGCACATATAAATAAACAATGATGGATTACTGAATTAAATTATTGAATTGCAGAACTAACTCTTTTTCACTGATGCTGTGCTTTGGCCTAAACACCAGGTCTATGGCAGTTAAACTAAGACTCAGGGAGGGACTTGGGTTACATCAAAAAGTTGAAGGAGGGGCTTCCCTGGTGGTCTAGCAGTTAGGAATCTGCCTGCCATTGCAGGGGACACAGGTTCAATCCCGGGTCCATGAAGACCCCACACATTGAGGTGCAATTAAGCCCATGGGCCACAACTACCGAGTCCACATGCCTAAGGCCTGTGCTCTGCGACAAGAGAAGCTACGATGATGAGAAGCCCGTGCACTGCAATGAAGAGCAGTCCCCACATGACCCAACTAGAGAAAGCCCATACACAACTAAGACCCAGAGCGGCCAAAAACAAATCTTTAAATATAAATGAGTAAAAGCCAGTGTGCTAAAAAAAAAAAAAAAGAAAAAGCTGCGGGAGGAGGGTCTGGTATATACAAGGAGTAAAGACAGGATGGGAGCGGATACCACAGCTCCTTGACCAGCAGTGGTACATACACTCCTTCAGCCATGGTTCTCCTATTGCAGGAGAGACGGGCTGTCCCTCTGTGTGGTCTCATCCCTGAGTTTCTCCATCTTTCCCTTCTTCCCTTCCTTCTTCTCTTAGAATCCATAGCTGTCCCTGCTCACCAGCCCTCAAAATATCACAAAAACAAACAGAAAACTTGGAGCAAGCCCAGGAAGTATGTAAGATCTCATCAAAGACATTCCTCAGGATGCCTTACTGCTGCCACTCTTCCTTCCCATCTCCCTAGCCCCTACTCTGGGCATTATCTTCAGTACAGTTAGAATTTTAGTGCTCAATGTACCAAGCAAATTTGTTTACAGGCTCTGGAATGAAAAGTGGGAAAACACAGGCTTCAAGGACAGTAACATCAACCAAATTACAAGCAGAAATGTTGGTCTGGGGTCTCTAGGATAAGACAATATAAATGCTAACAGCCTTCACAGAAGCAGATGGAAAGCCTATTGAGTGGATAAACTGACTAAAAACTATGAATTTAAGCTACAAGAGAACATATTACCCAAGTCAGAAACACATACTATGGCAGAAACCAGCCCAATAATAACAGAGTAGCTGCAGACAGATCAGAACACTTGTAAAAAGGAATTCTGATCATCTGTTTACATATTTAGAAGAAGAATAAGAAACGTCAAGGCTCTTAATACTTGAGAATATCAACAGAAGGCAAAAAATAGGGTAGGCACTGGAAAAATTAGTTCCTACTCAGTCTGCCTTTTTATTTTTTTCAGGGCAGTAACATATAAGTAACTACTTTATTAATTCATACTTACCAAAATCTAGAAGAAAAACAACAGTTTATCTCTGAGGATAAAAACGGCTTTAAAATGGGTTCTGTTTTAGATTCTTTTTAACATCCAGCCACCTTGTAAAAGCTCTAAGCAGGGTCCAAAAAAGCCTCTTCCCACTCCATCTGGTGTTTCTACGAAACTTCCCTATGGAAACTATTAGACTTGGATGCTAATTTAAACAGCTTATGATCCTACTCACCTTGGTTAAATATTCCTGAGGAGTGGGTGCTGGAGTGAATTCACAATTTGAAAAGACAGTTCCTTCCCTTCTTACATCTAGAATAAGTTGTGCAACATAATTTTCCTGGAACCGTGTCCTTTTTCCTAAAGCACCTGAAAATACATATATTATACTTAGTAACTTGCCAATCAGAATACCATACAATCATAAACAGTAGTACTTTCAGAGTGCTTTAGAGCTTATGAGGTATTTTCCGCATTTCAAATAAGAGAAACCTGAAGCCCCATGATGACTTTAAAGTGACTTATAAAATTATAAAGCCAGGAAGCTATAGGCCCAGAACTCAAATTTCTGCCACTAGAAATTCCCCACACTTACCTTTGCATTAAACTACCTCCCTCCTCAAAAAAGAATGCATTCAACGTCACAGGGAGAAGAAATACTCTCCTCTCCATACAACAGATGAAAAAGTGTTAAGTTCTGAAGTGTAGTCTTGCTTGCTCAAGATTACATGGTTTTTAGTATCAGAGCCAGAGCTTAAAGCCAGGGTCTGCAGTCTAAATTCCAATCTTTCTATTACATTATCTGGCTCCATGTAAGGCCAAATATTGTTTTTACTTTGTATCTGAAATAGCTAGCTGCAGAACAGCTTTAAGAGAAGCATAAGCTCTAACATCTATTCTCTGGTGAGAGTCAGATTACAAAGACTCTTGATTACAAAGACCAGTCTAAGAAGTCTGGACTTCATCCTGTGATGAGTCTGGCTCTATGTTATACAACAACCATTGAAACATGTTACACTAAAAATAGCTATTGAGATGGTCTAGCATAGCTTACGTTTTTATAGTAAGGCGAGAACTGAATGGAAAAAAATTATAATCTGATTCTCATTTTATATTTGTGAGCACATTTGTATTTTTAAGCTTTTCAATCTTAACTTGGAAAAAAAATATGAAGAACTAACTAGTAACTACATCAACAAAGCTGACTATGCTGAGTACCATGATACTAGTTTTATAAATAATCCCCCCCAAAAGTCTATTAGGATCAAAACATAATTTCTAAAACTAACTTCACAACTTATATTGAAAGTGTTAGTTGCTCAGTTGTGTCTGACTCTTTATGACCCCAGAGACTGTAGCCCGCCAGGCTCCTTTGTCCATGGAATTCTCTAGGCAAGAATACTGGAGTGGGTAGCCATTCTCTAGATCCATTCCAGAGATCTTTCCAACCCAGGAATCAAACCGGGGTCTCCTGCACCACAGGCAGATTCTCTATCGTCTGAGTCACCAGGAATCCATATTACATATAATTATATCTCAAATATAAGACTCCAACTTACACACGGCCATTGTTCCCAAAGCTATAAGTTAGATATTTTTTAATTTTCCCCATACAAACAATGTAATAAAAGGCGGCTAATATTCCAGACTAGGCCACTAAGTTATATTTACTTCATAATATATCTTAAGGATTTTACTGACAGGACTACCTCAATGAGCATAGAGTTTAGGGACTAAAAATGGGTCTCAAAGATCATCTAGACCCAACCTAGAGAGGACAAACAGGTTCAATCATTTCAACATTCACGGATTGTTGTTTCAACACTCACATAGCCCAGGTTCAACGGGTGTAAATGGTGTGACCAACTGCTGATGTTTAACTTTCATGAATGTTTTCAATAGAGAATGTCAATATTTTTAGGCTAGGGACAAGGAGATACATTAAAAGAAAATAATGTTTCTTGTTTGGGACTCAGAAGAAACACAGATTTTAGGGAAAATTCTGTAATTTATTGGTTCATCCAACAAATGTTTATTGAGCGCATACCATATGCCAGGTAGCATTCTAAGACAGTGAAGAAGCATCTAAACACAACAGTCAAAAAATCTCTGTTCTTAAGGAATACAAGAAAGGCAAGACAGAAGCTACAGGTGAGTGTCTGCAGGAAAGGGCAATGTAAGAAGCCGAACTGAACTTGAGAATCTGGAGGGGTCTTGGGAAGCCCACAGTCACAACTAAATGGGCAAAGTTCATTTGTGTACTGTCTAGCTATCATACATTACCGAAATGTCTAACCAGATTAGAAAATAAGTGAGCATTTGCAAGAATAAAGAAGATATAGTTTCAATTTTGTTCTAAACCTATTAACTCTTTAAATAAAATCTTAAAAACATATTTTTGCAAAGCAACCAAAAGGACACAGATAATCAAATACCACCATAAAATACAGCCAAACCGTCAATGTATATACTAGTTTTATCATACATCAATTATCCACAAAAGGTTAAAAATCTTACCTGTCAAACCAATTTGTAATCTGCAGATGTCTTTAGCGATACTGAACTGATCTTTTGCTTTTTTATATTCATAATAATATAAAAATATATATGCACATTCCAGATGGAATTGAACAGCCAAACATTGACCTGAATCATCCACAAACAGATCCTCTAGCTTCAGCACTGTAAGACAAAAGATGAGACATTGAAAAGTAGTCAATATCTTGTAATAACCTATGACAGAAAATAATTTCAAAAATGACATGTATATTTGAATAATGAAATCACCTTGCTGTGTACTTGAAACATTTTAAGTCAACTATACTTCTATAAAATATATATATATATATTTTAAAGTATGAAAATAAAAATATATTAGTAAGTAAAACATTTAGGCCATAATTTATAAAATACATATATTACATAGTTCCTACTCTTAAAGAATTTCAAGTCTGGAAAGTGAGGAACATGTACTGTAATAGTTCATAGCAAGCACTGTCTGAGCACTTATATGTTCCAACCTAGAAGCTAAGGACATTACATAATCTCCTTTACTCCACACAGTCCTAAGAGATTTCATTCATGACCCTGCTCTTTCTTATTTACAGTGTTTGTCTTAATCATGCCGCCCAAAATACGGCAAAACAAGGTGATGATACAACATACCAAGTCAATCTGCAGAGTTAAACAGCACGGAAATGTAATGAAGAGGAGATCAATATACAGTTTTCCACATAAAGAATGTAGAATTTCTCCCTTAAAAGGAGAAACAGATGTGTATCTGGATATATCTGAGACAATATGAGTATCAAGTAGAAAATGAGTAAGTATTGGCTTAGCAGTCATATTGTATTTTTCCGAACACCTCAGACGAAAAGATGGGAGTATAATAGCCTAATAACATAGTATCTCTAAGAAGATGACTTTCAAAATAAAATATATATATATAATAAAAGGGCTACTGGCATACACCAAGGGGGTGTCCAACAGGTCACCTCGTCCATCCCTCTACAATGTCCCTGACAAACTGCCCCTCACAATGTCTCCAGTAACAGGATCAGCATTTCACAAAGCAATTCATATGAACAGAAGGATATGGATGACAGAAGATACACTTACAGTGTCCCCAAACTGAGAATCCTTTCTCCACTATTCAAGCTGAAAAGAAAGTGATATCAACTGACACCTACTCTGCTCAGCCCTAGGTATTTTCCGTGTTGTGCCAATTCAAACAATGATGTGTTTAGGGCTGACATCGACCTCATTTAACCCATGAGAAAACTGAGCTTAGTCAGCTTACTGACTAGTCACCTCGGCTGAGAAGTGGCAAAGCAAAATCTGAATCCAAACTTGTTGGGAAAAGGGGAAGAGGGAGTTGGCAGAGGAACGACCAAGATGTAGAGGTGATGTTGCAAAACGTAATCTGTACATTTTCTCACCAAAGGATCTGACAGAAACCTATAGCTACGAGACAGACACCCTTTATCTTATCATGAAGTGAAAATGCGTCTGAAAAAAACTGTTTTTTATATACTGCCAGTCCTTTAAAGAGATTCTTAACTCAAAGAAGCTAAATCAAGATGTACATGTCTTACTTTAAAGGGTAGACAGGCATCCAAACACGAACTTCTCACTGTGAAAATCCTTCGGTAGACTTCCTCCACACAAACCAAACTCAAGAAAACCTGATCTGGGCTCTCCTGGCGGCTCAATGGTAAAGAATCCACCTGTCAATGCAGGAGATGCAGGTTCAATACCTGATCCAGGACGATCCCTCATGCTGTGGAACAACTAAGCCTGTGCTCCACAACTACTGAGCCTGTGCTTTGACGCCCAGGAGCTGCAACTTCTGAGCCCACGTGCCCCAGAGCCTGTGCTCCACAGCCAGAGAAGCCACCACAGGGAGAAGCCTGCACACCAAAACTAGAGCGCAGTCTCGCTTGCCAACAATGAACAAGAAAAAGCCAGAGCAGCAACGAAGACCCGGTACAGCCAAATAAACTCTTTTTTTAAGAAGAGGCAGGTGGAGGTGCAGGGAGAATAGGGTAGAAGGAAAACAGAGACAGACAGAAACTTCTCTGAACAGACCTTGTTACAGAGTTTTGACTCTGGAATCGTGTAATTATTTTACATATCAAAAAATAAATCAGAAAGAAAAAAGCAATCCCTAAAAACTGAAAACAAATGGAAAACTAAAACTCTATATAACAAGTTGGTGAAAGATAAAGAGTAACTGCAAAGGACTTAGAGCACAGTATATGTCCTTAGTGTAATACACTGAAGGGACAGAGAGCTGCAAAGACATCCTGAGCCTTATTCAGTGGTCTTACTGTTAGTTGGCATGCTGGCGCTGCTCTCAAGCTTTTTATACATGCAACAAAGCAAGTCACTACATTTATATTGTTTGGCACAAGATTTTCAGTTTAAAAAAAGAAGGACACACATATGAAATCACAGATATTGACACAATGCAAGGTTAAATTTTTTTAATCACATTATTTCTTTGCTAGTATCATACTGTTGAAATTACCCTAGTTTTTAACTAACTTTTATACCTGAAAGCCTCCATCATTATCTTTCTCTTTAAAAATTGTCTTGACTATTCTTACACACTTTTTCTTCCAGAATCAATCGGCAAGTTCTCTCTTCAAAAGTTTGTAAAGGCACTAATTGTAATTTCACAATTGGCATCTTGACAATAGTGATCATCCTATTCAAGACAACAGTATGCCTTTAACGTTTTTTTAGTAAAGTTGTACACTTGACTTCATTTTGGTTTTGAACATTTTAAGAAATCCCTGGGTTAAATCTTTTTTACCTTTTCTTTGAAATATAATTGACATATAACGTGCCATTAGTTTCAGGTGTACAACATAATGATCCAATATATGAATATACTACAGAATGATCACCACAGTAAGCCTAGTTAACATCCATCACCACATAGTTACAGTTTTTTTTCTGGTGGTGAGAACTTTTAAGATCCACTCTCTCAGCAATTCTCAAATATACAATACAGAATTATTCGTTATAGTCACTATGCTGTGCATGTAAGGTGAGATTTTTCAACAGCTTTACTGAGATGATTCATACACATCCAGTCCATCAATCTGAAGTGTGCAATTCAATGTCTTTTCGTATATTCCAAGAAATGTGCAACCATCACCATAGTCAACTCTAAAACATTTTTATCACCTCAAAAAGAAATTCTGAACCCTTAGCTATCACTCTCTTCCCCTCATCCCTCCCATAGCCCTCAACACCTCTAATATACTTTCTGATCCTAACTTTACCTATCCTGGACATTTCATATAAAGGAAATTATTTATCATGTGGTCTTTCATATCTGGTTTCTATAATTTAGTATGATGTTTTCTAGGTTCACTGTGCTGAAGTATGTATCACACTTCATTTCTGTTTATGGCTAAAAAATAGTATAATAGAAACCACTGTATGAATATATTCTGTTTACCCATATATCAGTTGATGGACAATGTCCATCTTTTAGCTATTATGAATAATGCTGTTATAAACATTCATATGCAAAATTTTGAGTGGACCTATGTTTTCATTTCTCTTGGGTATATACACCTAGGAACTGCTGGATCATATGATGATTCTATACTTAACTGTTTAAGAAACTGCCAAACTCTATTCCAAGATGGTTATACCATGTTACATTTCCACCAGCAGTGTCCCAACTTTTCCACATCCTCAACAATATGATTATCTCACTTTTTTTAAATTACAGCTATCCATGTGGGTGGAAACTGATATCTTATTGTAGTTTTGATTCTCATCATCCTGATGACTGATATGAAATGTTTTCTCATGTACTTATTGGTCATTAGAATGTCTTCTCTAGATAAGTATCTATTTATATCCTTTGCACATTTTTTTATTGGGTTATTTGTCTTTTATACTACTGAGTTGTCAGAGTTTTTTATATATTCTAGATACAAGTTCCTTATCAGATATATGATTTGCAAATATTTTCTCCCACTCTATGGCCTATCTTTTCACTTTCTTGATAGTGTCTTTTGAAACACACAAGTTTTTACAATTTTCTGAATAGACCTTGTTACAGGTTCATGATCTTGCTATGAAGTCCAACTTTCCTATTCTTTTTTTGTTGTTGCTCATGCTTTTGGTTCTAAGAATCTACTGCCAAATCTGCAGTCACAAAGATTTACCCGTATATTTTCTCCTAAGAGTCTTAGAGTTTTAGCTCTTACACTAGGACTCTAATCCATTTTTATTTAACTTTTCTATATAGTGTAAGGTAAGGGTCCAATTTCATTCTTTTGCATATGGTTACCCAGCTGTCCCAGCACATTTGCTAAAAAGACTATTCTTTTTCCATTGAAATATTTTATATGTAAAGCAAATAATTACATTAACATTGTTATTAACAAGATTTTCAGTTTAGGAAAAAGATACAAATATCAATATAAACACTTTGTACAGTTAAATTTTAATTAGAGCTCTTTGGTCAGGGTTAGGGACTTGACAGGGATTCAACCAATGTGTTTTCTAAGAACGGTCTTAAAAAAGGGCCTCAGCTGGGTGCTTGCCTAAGTCTGAAACATGCGTTATGTGTTCCCAAAACCAGGCCTGGTGACTTGACCAAAGGCTCAGCCAGCATGTTTGCAAGGTCCACGGCTCACCCAGAGAGTCTGCTCGGGATCAGTCAGAGGCTAGAGTAGTGTTTGTGGGGACTGGGGTCTCAACGGTGTGCTCAAAAGGGCCAGGGACTCAACCAACATTCAAAAGAGCCAGGTCAAGGATTAAGCTGTGGGTTCCCCAAGGTCAGGGCCAAGGGAGCAGCCTGAACATAGAGACTGACTGTGCACAGGAAGACTGTACACACACTTACACTGAGGTTAATGGGAGCCTGGTTTTTCACTGTCAAAGAAAGGAGTTAGAAATCTGGAAGAGAGAAGACTAAAATAAATTCTGTGATATTGGACTGGAATTGGAGATGATGCAATTCGTGGTTTTTAATACATAGATAAATACAGAAATAGACACAGATGTACATGTGTACTTACATATACACATACACATACTTTCCAGCTATGGCTGTTGAAAGACTTTAAAAGGAACCAGAGCTCCTTGGAGAAATTACTGATTCCAGGGCCAGAGCAAAGTAATACAAAATAAGGAAGGCTAAAGCATCTTCTTATGTCAGAAAATAAAGAAGCACTCAAAGATATATTGAAAGGGCACAGAAGCCAATTTGAACTGGCCAAATGTGGGACACTATGAAGGCCAAATTGTAATCCATTGAATGAATTTGGAATCTGTGAGTGGACACTAATGTCAATATATAAATGCATAAATTCAAAGTTTACTAAGGAATAGGAGACTTATATGGTATCTAAGTACATCACCATACAACAATTAATTATAAAGAGTGATAACCAAAAACTGGAAACAATCAAATTTCCATCAACAGATGAAAGGACAAACAAATTATGGTATTTCCATATCATGGTACTGCTGCTGCTAAGTCACTTCAGTCATGTCCGACTCTGTGTGACCCCATAGACGGCAGCCCACTAGGCTCCTCTGTCCCTGGGATTCTCCAGGCAAGAACACTGGAGTGGGTTGCCATTACCTTCTCCAATGCATGAAAGTGAAAAGTGAAAGTCAAGTCGCTTAGTCGTGTCCGACTCTTCGCAACCCCATGGACTGCAGCCTACCAGGCTCCTCTGTCCATGGGATTTTCCAGGCAAGAGTACTGGAGTGGGGTGCCAGTGATCATGGTATACTACTTAGCAATTAAAAAGAATGAACTATTGCTACAGGTGACATTATGGATGAATCAAAATAATTCTGCTGAGTCAAAGAAGCCCAGCTAAACACACACACACACACAAAGTGTGAAGCTATATGAAATCTCTTTTATAAAATTCAAGGAAATGCAGACTAATATGTAGTAACAGAAAGCAGATCAGTGGTGGCCTGAGAGGCTGAAGGAGAGATCAGGAAGGGTGTAAGAGGATGGGATTCCCGACAAGCACAAGGAAGTTTGGGGGAACAAAGTATATGTTCATTATCTCAACTTTGATGATGGTTTCACGGGTGTAAATACATGTCCAAACTTTACAAATTGACACTTTAAGTATGTCAGGTGTTTGTATGTCAATTATATCTCAATAAAGCTGTTTCAGAAACAAAAAATGTACAGAGAAAATGGGTAACTCTAATGAAGAAGACTGACAGATACCACCTTAATCAAGTAACCAAAGTTAGTATCACCAGTAATGAGACCAACTGAAATCGTGTGCCACCTGGCAGGACGCAGTGAGAATAACACAAAACAACTGTGGTGATAGATCTATGTTGAAAGACACTAAAGAGATAGGACAACTAAATGTAACACTAGGTTCTGGACTGGATCACGTTGCTATAAAGGATGCTTTGGGCACAACTGGCTAATCCTGAACAGCAGTAATTAGGTGTTAGTATTTAATCAATGTTAATTTCCTAATATTGGTGGTTGTATTGTGACTGTACAGGCAAATGCCTTCATAGGAAAAACACCCTAAAATGTGCAGAAGTGATGGGACATAAATTCAACAACTTATTTTAAATGGTTTCAGAGAAAAAAAAAAGTTCTTTGTACTAGCAACTTTTCTAGATTTACGTTTCAAAAAAAAACTTAAGTCCAAAATATTAGCAATTAAAGAAAAAATTAAGAACATATCTTGCCTTTCCTACACAGACTACATTTTAGGGTTCTCACATAACCCTGGTTGACGAGTTCTTCTTTACAAAAGAATTCTAGGGGGGAAAAAAAAGAATGACTGAATTATAAAATCACTAGGTAAGTATTTACAATGAATAGACAGATGGCACCTTCAGAGCCAAATGCAGAGTCACCTAAGTAAAAATGCCAACCGAATGGAAACTTTGTAGGATCCTTGATAGCTGGACGGAGGGTGTCCATCATAAGCCATGAAGACCAGGGAGGCACGCAACCATAGGGAAGTGCCAGCCTACTCTGACTCATTTCCTCAAAAATTTTTAAAATCCTCTTCTCCCTGACCTCCATACTTCTCAAGCTTATCTCCAACTGTTACCCTCCTCTGGTTTTTCCATCCTCCTCCTGCCTCTCAGCCCTTTCCAACTCTCCCTTCTCCATCCTACAATTCTAATCAGTATCTACTGAATTATTTTACATGCTTAGAATTGGGCTAGATCCTACAGCAAAGTTAAGCCCTGTGCTCCCCAAAAAAGAAGATGGAAGAAGCACTAGGAAGAAAAGACACATAATCATTATTCAATATACAGTAAATCTGATTTGAAACTGGGTGGTACTGGCCATAAATACCATAGGGGGAAAATCCATAAGGCTGAGATAGATGAACAAACCTTGTCAGAAGGGCTAGGCATTGAAAGACGGGTAGAATTTGGCTGTAACTCCACCTCTAGACTGTAAGGGTCACAAAAGAAGGGTCCACATGTGTCTTGTTCACTGCTGTTTAAGCCTAGCTGGGGCTCAATAAATATCCTAAGAGTGGGCAAATATTTAGAAACTCTCTGATGGCTGTCGCCAACAAAGAACTCCAATTTCCCATCCACCTAGCTCCTATCAACCTGTTGCAACATCACCTGACACACAACTCCTAACACAGTCCAGCCATTCCAAACTACTGGAAATCCCAAATACACAAAGATGTCCCGAGTCTCTGTGCCTCTCTCTGTACATGTTACATGCCCTTTCCAACTACCTAATGAATTGTTTCTCATTCTTCAAGAATCAGTTCAAGTATTAGCCACTTTGCAAAGCCTTCTCTGGTCTCAAGTTTAGACTAATCATATCCTTTCTTTCATCCCTTCCTCTTTTTTTCTAACTGAAATATAGTTGATGTACAGTATTATGTCAGCTTCAAGTGCACTGCTTAGTGATTTGACATTTGTATAACATTTGCATACATTATGAATGATCACCACGCTAGCCTAATAACTATCTGTCCGCATACAAAATTATTACAATATTGTTGACCACACTCCTTATGCTGCATTAAGTCTCCATGGCTTACTTATTTTAGAACTGGAGGTCTGCCCCTCTGAATCCCCTTTATCTATACTGCCCCTCCCACCTTCCTTTCCTCTGGAAACCACCTATTTGTTTTCTGTATCTATGAGTTGGTTTTCATTGTCGTTTGTTTTTTAGATTCCCTATGTAAGTGAGATCACACAATTTTTGCCTTTCTCTGATTTATTTCACTTAGCATGATGCCCTAAAGGCCCATCCATATCGTCACAAATAGCAAGGCTTCGTTTTTTTTAAATAGCTGTCATTCCCTTCTTTTTGTGCCCTTTTTTCTTCTTGTATTTTAGCCTCCATCCCACTGAGTTCAATGATATCCCCAGCAACTACCAGTGACCAGATCACAGCAAGAAATTTAAAAAAATTTTTTAATTAAGTATCAAATTACACATGAAATACAAAGTCAAAAATAAAACTGAGAATAATTAAAGATTTTCCTAATTTAAAAAAATGACCTGATGAAATCAGTATGTAAAAATAATCATCCAGGGACTTCCCCGGTGTCCAGCGGCTGAGACTTCCACGTTCCTCGTGCAGGGGCCTGCGGTTCAATCCCTGGTCAGGGAACTAGATCCTGCATGCGGCAACTAAGCCCTGGTGCAGCCAAATAACAGGCAAACAGCACAGACAAACGAGAATAACAACAGTCCAGTACCGCGGTACACGGAGAAGGAAGGCAGGCCAAGAAAGCGTCTACCAGTCAGGTGCAACCCTGAGACTCGAAGTGACAGTGATAAAACCTTCAGGAACTGCAAGACTGACCATACAGAAGAAGGACAGACCTACCCTGAAACTGTCTGTTGCTCAACATCAGTGCTATCCAACAAAAATTTCTGTGATAATATTAAATACAGCTGCACTGTCCAAAATGGTAACCATTTACCATCAAGGTGGCTTCAGAGCCCTTGAAATGGGGCTAGTGAAACTGAGACACTGAATTCTTTACTTCTTTTAATTAGCCACATTAGTGGCTAGTGGCTACTACACCGGGCAGCACAGCTCTAGACAGCAGTTACGGGCCACAGAAGAGCGGGTTTTTTTAATTTACTAAAAGGAAGCACTCTGTAGCAATTATGAATCCCAACAAGAAAGCCCAAAGAAAGAGGGCATAACTTTTTTTGGTCACAATCTTTCAACAGATCCCAGCATTAAGAAGCCAGCCTACAAAGAAACACATCATTTTACACCTGGAAAAGACTCAAAGACCGTCTTTATGCAGAAAGAAACTCTTGGTTTGGAAGTAAGACAAGCTCCCTGAAGTCACACAGGGTGTGAGTGACAGAAGAGAAACTGAAAGTCAGATCTTAAAACTCTAGGTTCTGTTAATTATCTTGATTCTGATACTTTCACAAGTGTATACATATATAAAATACCACCAATTCTACACTTTAAATATGAGTCTTACTGTAGGTTAACTATACTCCGGAAACACTGCTAAAAAAGGGTGGCACACAAACCCACCACTACACCTTCCTATGTCAAGTCTTCAGTTCTATCGACTTGTTGCAAGGAATAAGCTAGTTAACATATTTAAAGGCCTAGAACAGTACTTGGTATGGAGTATGGACTGCATTATAATTATCAGATATTGGAACTCTGCCCTACTGACCAGTTTAGAGAAAAGTAATGAAGAGAAGAGTAAGCAGGATCTGGAGTCAGAAACTCCAGGGCATAGTTCTGGTTCATGGACAATCTCTTTGAGTTTCAATTCTTTGGAAAATGAGTTATCTGGACAAGATAATCTCTAATGGGTCTTTCCAAACTACAGATTTCAGACACTGAGTAGGATAAGAGTTGTAGGAATGGAAAAGAAGGATGGACATGGAACTCTTAGGCAAGAACCAATAAGATTTAAGAACTGGCGAGATACCACAGAATGATGAAAAACAGTGAGTCAACCATGAACACAGAACACAAAGTTTTGAGATTTGGATAACTCAAGTTTAAAAAAAAGATGAAATAAATAAACAAATAAAGCATGTTGACCCAACAGATATATAGTTATCATTTTAATAAATCTTTAGGTGCTCCATGATAACAAATAATCATAACCTTCTGGGTCAAAATGTCAAACCACTATATTTAAAATGCATGCTAAAACCAAAATCTCTTCTCATCAGATTATTTTAATGCTATTTTAAAAATGAAATCCCTATGGATTCATATGGATAATCAGATACTTGTGATTAGATTATTAGTATATTTAATGACATTCATTCCAAAGTATTGGGACCTTTCCTGGTGGCTCAGAGGTTAAAGCATCTGCCTGCAATGCAGGAGACCTGGGTTCGATCCCTGGGTTGGGAAGATCCCCTGGAGAAGGAAATGGCAACCCACTCCAGTATTCTTGCCTGGAGAATCCCATGGACGGAGGAGCCTGGTGGGCTACAGTGCAAAGAGTCGGACATGACTGAGTGACTTCATTTACTCACTTATTCCAAAGTATCAAAAAAATTTTTTTAATTTATGCATACGTCAGTCACCAAGAAACTAATCTCTTGAACAACTTTTTGGATGTGGAGACAATATAAGCCTAGAGTCACAGAGCTGCCTGGAGATGTTACAGTGGAGTCTCAGACAAAGTATTTTAGCTTGTTTTCTTTGAACAGTGACTTCCTCATAAGCTCATCTTCAAACACCTAAACCTCAATATTACATCTCATGCGCTATATGGAACAGGTTTTCAGTACCAGATGCTTCAATAAATGATTGTGTGCCCTTAAGCAGTTCTTCAGAGAATCATGGTTTCCTTAGTATGAGATCCAAAAGAGGACCTCAGAGTGTGCTGAGGAGCAGACTTTTCAAGATTCTAACTCACTCCT
This sequence comes from Bos indicus x Bos taurus, assembly GCF_003369695.1. NCBI lineage: Eukaryota > Metazoa > Chordata > Mammalia > Artiodactyla > Bovidae > Bos > Bos indicus x Bos taurus. Next base: position 15,142,438 of record NC_040086.1, on the reverse strand, counting down.
TTCATAGATGTGATCAGTTCCAGCAAAGTTATGCTGACACTCTGATGGGCTCTATATACTGATGTAACATTCCTGGACAAAAATATAAAGATCACACTTGTTTATATGTCACAGACTGAAAAAAAAAAATCTTGCCAACTTTTTGATGATTGTTCAAGGGCAACATTTCAAATATAATATTCTTCTCTGGATACTGAACAATACTTCAATATAACTGAATGCTTGGTCAATTTTTGGGTTAAATCCCAGAACATTTTTTAAAATACAATTGTTTATGAAAATGCTGCAGTTTAAGCCATGTGCAGACTTACTTAGACATAGCCAAAATGGACCAATTTATGACTAGATAAAATGAAAAATGTCATTGATTAGCCTAGAACAGCAACATAAACAATTCTTAGTTGTAAGGCAAAGCAAATGATATGCTGAAATCTACTGCAGAAAAGAACAGACCACTTGGGGAATGAGTCACTTAGAGTCATATTTTCCAGGTATCTTAGTTAACCCTTTCTGTTTAGAGAGCTGTATTTTACCTCTTAGAATTCTCTCTACAACACATCATATGGTTCTTACCTTTTAATATGGTACATTAAGAAGGTATTTTTGTTCTTTTAATAATTAAAGGTCATCATTAAGAACATCAGTCACTGAGATGTGGTTAAGGTAGAGACATAAATGTAGATTTACATAATATGGATAAAGGGAAGAGATGTGGCTTTCCCTCTGGCAACTGCATCAAACTTGATTTCCTTTACATTAAGAGAAAGAAAGAAAACTCCCAGCGACACCTTGTGTTTTGTTCATTTACCAACACTCCATAAAAGTATAATGAAGCATATGAAATTGTTTAATATGCTACAAACTATAACGTAATTACTTTTTTACAAAATTAAATAGTGGCTAAATACTGATGCCATCTTCTTTCAAACGCTTTCAATATCCTCTGGAAAAATCAACTTTTTTCCCCATTAGAATCAGTAATGTTCAACTCATCCCTGGCTTTCAAAACTTTATCTGATTTCGTGAACTAGAAGTTTATCCCACTTCTCTTTCTCCCTCGCACTTTGTTTATGGAATGTATCTCATTTTAAAAATATGAAATGACATGAATGGGGAGAAGACTTAGTCTACACAGTTTTCATTTTACTAAAAATAGAAAGAGGACAATGATGCCAGTAAATTGAGCATCAGGTCTTAATTTTCTCCAAGTCCAACTTCATATTTCATTTGAAAGAGAACTCCACGCCTAGGCAACACTATTATGAGAAGATTCAAGACCCCATCTGGTATCTGGGTAGGATTAACTTTCTCATAACTTCTATAACATTTCACTTTTTGAAAAACAGAAGTTAACTCAGATAAAAACTGCTATCGAGATGGAGGACAAATGGAGTTCTACAATGTCTCCTCTGAAAAGTGAATGTAGAAAAGGCTCAACAGGACTTCCCTAGTGGTCCAATGCAGGGGATACAGGTTCGATCCCTGGTTCTGGAGGATTCCACATGCCTCGGGACAACTAAGCCCAGGCACCACAACAGAAGCCACTGCAATGAGAAGCCTGCACAACACAGCTCGAGAGCAACCCCCGCTTTCAAGGTAACAAAGACTCAGTGTGGCCCAAAATACATAAATAAAATTTTAAAAGTAAAGGCTCAATAAATGCTAGCTATCACTATTCAACAAATATGCACTAAATATTTATTATTTTCCAGGCATGCTGCTAAGCAGAAACAAGAAAAAATCAGCCCGCAAGGAACTCACAATCTAGAGTTGCTTACAGTCTTGAAAATACAGATGATTCTATAGCCTATATTTGCTCATAAAAATCTCTTGTAATCCAAATGCATTAAACCAAAGACTTCTACAGGAAAAAGAAATACTGTTTCGCAGTTCTGTTACTTCATTGCATCACTGTACACTTAGTGAAATATCACTGTATAGAAAAGTAAACTCCTTACATTTAATAAAACAATCTGCTACCACGTTAGGTTTAAATCTCATACCAGAACAAATATTGTTTCCTATATACCAAGTTCAAGCTCAGAATACATTTTCTTTACATATACAAGTCAGATCTAATTGCCCTGGGTTGTTCCACAGTCTTACATAACCTAAAATCCCAAACAAATATAGACGAAGTCCAAGATTTCCTCCTCTTTTCAAAATGCTTCCCGAGGACTTTCCTGGTGGCTCAGCAAAGAATCCACTTACCAGTGCAGGAGACGCAGATTCGATCCCTGATTTGGGAAGATTCCACATGCCGAGGAAGAAATAAGCCCTGTGCCACAACTACTGAGACTCTGCTCTAGAGCCCGCAAGCCACACGAGTGGAGCCTCTGGGCCCTAGAGCCCGGGCTCCACAACAAGAGAACTCACCGCAAAGAGAAGCCCGTGTACAACTAGAGCAGCCCCAGCTCACCGCAACCACAAGTCCAAGCAGCAAGGAAAACCCGGCACAGCCATAAACAAATACTGCCTCCCTGAAAAGCTTAAGGCTTACTTGCAACAAAGGCATTTACAGGGGCATGTGGTTTACAAGTATTTGGTAAATTTTACATTTCTGTTCTAGGTACATTTCCATATGTACATTATATATTACAATGAAAATAATGAAAAAACTACAAAAATGTCTCTCTACCCACTGTCAGCCTCATTAAACTTATTTTCTACCAAATATTATTAATTAAAAAAATGAATTATTTCTTCATGTACTCAGAAGGATATAGGATAAATAATTTCCTGCTCTGCATGTAGTTCGGCACAATTTACTCCAGTTCAAATTAGTTAAGGATGATTTTCTTAATAAAGGGAGTTTACATTTGTTTCTAACAAGGTTTCTTACATTAAGTAACCAAGAAAATATTTAAATACCTTTAGGCAATTTGTAATAAAATCAAAGTGAACTATACAGAATAAATCACTTGTTTAAGTCTGTATTAATAATATAAATAACACTGATTGATTTTTTTAAAATTCAAAGACAAAAAAGAAATCCTATAATCTGACATCCTAATAATTTGTGATAGTCCAAATTCAGAAAGAGTGGAGAAGCAACCTCAGACAAAAAGTTACCATATGCTGTCAAGCAATAAATGAAAAAGGAAAGTCTCAGCCAAGAAAACAGAACAGAGTTACATGCTCAATGCAGACAAAATCTGCAGCATACCTTGATCGATGCAGTCTTCAGCAAGAGCAAAAAGCTGAGGTGAGCGCTCCTCAAGCAGCTGCTGGTGAATATTCACACATCTCAACGTCCACCATGGCAAGCTCTAGAAAAAGGAAATACCAACGTAAGCTGAAATAAAAGGACCCTTTGGAAAAAAATTTTACATTAAATCAACTTTTAGAATTTTTTTACATTTGTGAGATTAAGTTCACTCTTCAGGAAGCTTACCCACTCACGGCTACATCTTCAGTAATAACAGCAAATCCAGTGCCCTGTCTTCCACAAGAACAACATCTCTCCTCCGTGCATTCAAAGCCAGCTGGGCTTCCTGACATCATTTTCAACTTCCCATTTCCTCCTTTAAAATGCCTACTGTCATCACCCGACTCTGCTACAGTGCTCTACCAGCACTATGATCCAACACCCACCGTCCTGGGAGGCCCCCCACTAGAACCTCCTGTGGGGTGATTCTTCCCTTGTCTCAGCTTCCAGCATGTGTTTTCCACCTCCCTTTGCAAACGCACCCCAGCATACTCGTGTATGTCATCCTAGTTTTCAGTGTTGTCAGCCAGCTAGCCAGCAAGATGAGGAACCATGCTTCACTTATCCCTGTATCCTCCTTGAAGCAATGCATGCTGTGCACGCTACGAGGTAAGAAATAGCCTGGGTTCAGATTATTCCCCAAACTGGGAAGACCTCTGCCACTCTCTCTTCCACGAAATCTCTTCTCCCAGAGAAGAGACTAGGGCACACACTGGTCTCTCACTTCCACACTGTGCCTAGAGGTTAGCACCAGACTGGAGAGCTCGTGTTTTTCAAGTGTGTAAGTACCTGTCCTTATAGTTTGGAGGGTGGAGACCGCATTTTATACACTGTCTTGACTAATGCACAGGCTGACAGCACAGTAGCCTTTTCTCAGTTCTCTGGTGCTCAGTCTTACTTTTCAACACATCCTGATTAAACAACAAGCCGATACAGAAGCACACACAGTGAAGATGAAAAGTCTCTCTTCTGCTGCCTTAGCACCATCCTCCTTCCCCAGAAAAATCCATGACAAAGGTTTATATTCCTCTAGGCTCTTCCTCTATACATATGTGTGTGTGTGCAAATAAGAAGTATTAACTATTTTTGATAGGCTCATTAAATTACCAAGTATGATCATGCATTGAATCATCTAAATTAGTTATAACTATGTTACTTTGAATTATATTGCCCAAAGGTGTGAAAAATTTTTTCTTTTATAGCAATAACTACTAACTGGAAATCATGCTTAATTACCAAAAGCATTTTCTGTTACTTGAATTTAATTTCTTAATTTGATCAAGGGGTAAAACTGCCTGTTTCCCTTCTAAACTGCTACACACAACTGTTGCAACAATGATAAAATCACAAATGAAAAAAAAAAATCTTTTCTAATTACTAATGCTATTTCCTCAGGCCATGTAAGGAAACGAAAGGTAGAATTATCTAATAGAAAGAAGTTTCACATCATTTTTAATGTAATTCCCTGAGTTGTTGCCTCATTTTCATTCTTTTGCTATCACTAAGCTAATGAAGTCAGTCTATATTCCAATTATCTGTCCTTATCTGCTGTCAGCAGTAAGTGAGTCAGGTCTGGCAACATATTCTTTCCTTTTCTAGACATGGAAATTAAGATAGATCCAGTCAAACAGACTGCCCTGTTAAAAAAACATATATGGAGAAGGAAACGGCAAACCACTCCAGTATTCTTGCCTGGAGAATCCCATGGACAGAGGAGCCTGGCAGGCTACAGTCCATGGGGTCACAAGAGTCAGACACAACTTAGTGACTAAACCACCAAGGGTTGTTTGTCAATAAATAAATGATTAATTAAAAAAATACAACTTATGATGCTCAGCTCTTAAAAATCAGATCTATAAACTAACTCTTTAATCGAAAATCTTCACATGGGAGAAGGGGGAGTGTGAAGCAAAGAAAGAAAGCATGATCTATTTTTTTTTACTAGAAAATAAAAGTACCTTTTTCTATCTGTTAAGAATCACTTAATAGAAAATCTGAGGCATTGATGAAAAAGGAAACTTGAAGTCTTGCTTTAGACAGTTCCCAGATCCTATCTTCTGACTAGTGCACTTATTACTTGTTCTGATTGACAAGTCATACTAGTGAATAACCTTCTAGAAGGCAAGGCGCATGAGTGTACTCAAAAGAAACCCAGTAACTGCTTGCCAACTCAAGTCCACTTTATAAATGAGGAAACTGATATTCAGAGTAATTCACTGGCCTAAGGGTCTCCGGTCTGATTCCAAAGCCAAAATTCCTTTTACTCAACGTTAACAAATTACTAATAATGGTCTATATACTTTACAGACTAGGGGGTGGGGAAAATCATCTTCTTTTATTGTTTCACAAAAATAATTTTTATTTTTAATAAAAAATCAACCTGATACATTCCTGCTTAATATGCATGCTGATGAAAGTTTTCCATCAAGAAAACTGTATCACTAACTCATTAATGACCATTAGTCTCACCAGAAAGAAAATGATACCATTTAGCAACCTCATGTCTTTATGATACTTTCTTTAGGCTCAAGTACTACTCAGTCTATAAGATTATTTAACTCAAATCAACTTGGAAAAACATTTTTTTATTCAAACTAACATCACTTAAAAGATCAAAGATAAGGCCTTATATCTGCTAGTATACACTGAAATCCATCAAGTAAAAACCCTTCTGGTACAACTGATTCCAAACCTTCTGGCTCTCATGAGAGTTGCTGAAAGAGGCATGATTACCTTTTTACCTCTTCTTTGCCTCAACTTAAATGCTCAGGAAAACAAGCCCTTATACAGTACAGACCAAGTCCCCATTTTATCCCTAGAAATATTATTTCTTAAACTTTTTCGGCCAACACTTGGAAACTGGGAGATCTCACATAAAATTTAGATTTACTATTTCTGGCAATACAAGGTCTACATGCCTAAGTTGCAACAAGCAGGATAGGAATCAGGAAGCTTCCATCCTGTGGGGCAGAAACAGTCCGCCACCTGTGTTCCTTTAGCCCCAAATCAAGACTAGTCCTTACAATTTTGAAAGAAGAGAAAATTTTGTGACATGTGAAAGTATATGAGATGTAAATGTCAATGTCCGTAAATAAAGCTTTATTGGTATACAGTCACACCCATTCACATAGTATCTGCAGCTGCTTTCACACTGCAAGGCAGACTGAAGAGTCAGCTGCACACAGCTGAGAAGCTGCAAGAGAACCAGCACACCTCAAGGGCTTTCTTCAATGCTCTCTTGTGGTTTTTATCACCTCCTACTGCATATTAGCTTTTCTCACTAATTTCTATGTACCCTAGAGAAACCATACAATGGATATTGAACAAATGCTCTACTATACCCAACCCAAATATCAATCAATGCAGGACATGAGCCAAGAAAAGTAATAGTAAATAAGATCTACTGTAAGTGCTATTCAGACTTAAATTGAAGAAAGTAGGGAAAAGCACTAGACCATTCAGGTATGACCTAAATCAAATCCCTTATGATTATACAGTGGAAGTGAGAAATAGATTTAAGGGCCTAGATCTGATAGACAGAGTGCCTGATGAACTATGGACGGAGGTTTGTGACATTGTACAGGAGACAGGGATCAAGACCATCCCCGTGGAAAAGAAATGCAAAAAAGCAAAATGGCTATCTGGGGAGGCCTTACAAATAGCTGTGAAAAGAAGAGAAGCGAAGGCAAAGGAGAAAAGGAAAGATATAAGCATCTGAATGCAGAGTTCCAAAGAATAGCAAGAAGAGATAAGAAAGCCTTCTTCAGCGATCAATGCAAAGAAATAGAGGAAAACAACAGAATGGGAAAGACTAGGGATCATCTTTAAGAAAATCAGAGATACCAAAGGAACATTTCATGCAAAGACGGGCTCGATAAAGGACAGAAATGGTATGGACCTAACAGAAGCAGAAGACATTAAGAAGAGGTGGCAAGAATACACAGAAGAACTGAACAAAAAAGATCTTCATGACCCAGATATTCATGATGGTGTGATCACTGACCTAGAGCCAGACATCCTGGAATGTGAAGTCAAGTGGGCCTTAGAAAGCATCACTACGAACAAAGCTAGCGGAGGTGATGGAATTCTAGTTGAGCTATTCCAAATTCTAAAAGATGATGCTGTGAAAATGCTGCACCCAATATGCCAGCAAATTTGGAAAATTCAGCAGTGGCCACAGGACTGGAAAAGGTCAGTTTTCATTCCAATCCCAAAGAAAGGCAATGCCAAAGAATGCTCAATCTACCACACAACTGCACTCATCTCACACACTAGTAAAGTAATGCTCAAAATTCTCCAAGCCAGGCTTCAGCAATATGTGAACTGTGAACTTCCTGATGTTCAAGCTGGTTTTAGAAAAGGCAGAGGAACCAGAGATCAAATTGCCAACATCCACTGGATCATGGAAAAAGCAAGAGAGTTCCAGAAAAGCATCTATTTCTGCTTTATTGACTATGCCAAAGCCTTTGACTGTGTGGATCACAATCAACTGTGGAAAATTCTGAAAGAGATGGGAATACCAGACCAGCTGACCTGCCTCTTGAGAAATTTGTATGCAGGTCAGGAAGCAACAGTTAGAACTGGACATGGAACAACAGACTGGTTCCAAATAGGAAATATGTCAAGGCTGTATATTGTCACCCTGTTTATTTAACTTCTATACAGAGTACGTCATGAGAAACGCTGGACTGGAAGAAACACAAACTGGAATCAAGATTGCCGGGAGAAATATCAATAACCTCAGATATGCAAGATGACACCACCCTTATGGCAGAAAGTGAAGAGGAACTAAAAAGCCTCTTGATGAAAGTTAAAGCGGAGAGTGAAAAAGTTGGCTTAAAGCTCAACATTCAGAAAACGAAGATCATGGCATCCAGTCCCACCACTTCATGGGAAATAGATGGGGAAACAGTGGAAACAGTGTCAGATTTTATTTTTCTGGGCTCCAAAATCACTACAGATGGTGACTGCAGCCATGAAATTAAAAGACGCTTACTCCTTGGAAGGAAAGTTATGACCAACCTAGATAGCATATTCAAAAGCAGAGACATTACTTTGCCAACAAAGGTTCGTCTAGTCAAGGCTATGGTTTTTCCTGTGGTCATGTATGGATGTGAGAGTTGGACTGTGAAGAAGGCTGAGTGCCGAAGAATTGATGCTTTTGAACTGTGGTGTTGGAGAAGACTCTAGAGAGCCCCTTGGACTGCAAGGAGATCCAACCAGTCCATTCTAAAGGAGATCAGTCCTGGGATTTCTTCGGAAGAAATGATGCTAAAGCTGAAATTCCAGTACTTTGGCCACCTCGTGCAAAGAGTTGACTCATTGGAAAAGACTCTGATGCTGGGAGGGATTGGGGGCAGGAGGAGAAGGGGACGACAGAGGATGAGATGGCTGGATGGCATCACTGACTCGGTGGACGTGAGTCTGGGTGAACTCCGGGAGTTGGTGATGGACAGGGAGGCCTGGCGTGCTGCGATTCATGGGGTCGCAAAGAGTCGGACAGGACTGAGCGACTGATCTGATCTGATCTGATCTATATGTGTTATGCATGCTTCTGGCTACTGCTCATTATCCTTACATGAAATTCATAAAAGACTGTGATGTATGTTTCTAAACCCAGTTTTAAGATTCAGAGAATGAACACTTATACACATGCATACATACATACAACACATATATACAATTCTATTAAAAAGACAATGTTTCATTTTATACTAATCTCATTAGGGGAGATTAAATTAAATACCTAAGGAAGACTTAGAAAATAAATATACCAAGACATTGTCAGCATCACACCCAAAGTCTGATGCTAATCAGCACAAAAGCCACACCTGGGTCTGAATCTCCTGGCTCCTTTTCTTTCTTTACCTGAATAGCTGTCAGTTTATGTCTTATATTCACTAAGATAATTCTTGCTAATAACAGCAGGATAGGCTTTGTGGTCAGGCTGTAGATTGATTCACCATCTAGAACGAGCAGACTCAGAAGAAACGCATCCAGCGCTTTGATCTGAAAAAAAAAAAATATATATATATATATAAGTTCAAATAATTTAGAAAAAAGTTAACCTTTGTATGTCTTAAAAGGATACATAATTCCCAGTTACTCAGTTCTGAAACACAATCATTTATCTATTACACAGCAACTGGCACTGGACCAAGTCCTAATATTATAAATGCCTTTAGAGATCTACAACTCCAGCCTGCCCTGATCAATGACCACCCATCTGCTTATATTTTAGAGGAACAGAACAATCAAGAAAATGCTACTATTGAAGAGGCACCATTATCTTACAGACTTACTTACAACAAAGTGTTTTCTCAGTAAAGCCATCTCTATGTGAAAGTATTCATATTAAACACCTACATTTCATATACGCTTCACCAGTCAGCTAATGTCGTTACAAACCACAGCTGCCCCTTAATTACTCTCAGGCCAAAGAACAACAAAGTCTTGCATATCAGATGCTGAGTAGGCATACAATCACGGACCGACGTGAACAGAGCCTGCCCAACAGGAAGGTCTCTGAAAAACCCAGTTCTCAACTGAACAGATTTTCTACACTGGACCAGACACTCATGTTTTTAAAATGTGGGCTGAATAATTTTGACAGTTGCCACAAAATCAACAGCAGGAATGCTCAACATCAGGAAAACAGGCTCTAAGTCACCGACACAGGATGGAGTCCTTTTACTGTTTATTAGTTTGTGGGCATAGGCAGATTTCTTTTAACTGAGCCTCAGCTTCCTCAATTATAAAATCAAATAACAGAACCTACACCTCACACGTTTCTTGTAAGGATTAAATAATCCAAGTGATGCCAGTGCCAGGCTCAATGCTTTATGTGAAAGTGAAGTCGCTCAGTCATGTCTGACTCTTCGCAACCCCGTGGACTGTAGACCGCCAGGCTCCTCCGCCCATGGGATTCTCCAGGCAAGAATACTGGACTGGGTTGCCATTTCCTTCTCCAGGGAATCTTCCCGACCCAGGGATTGAACCCAGGTCTCCCACATTGTGGGCAGACACTTTAACCTCTAAGCCACCAGGGAATCCCTGCTTTATAAAAACATTAAATAAAGGTACAGAAGGAACAGCCCCTTCATCATCACTGAAAAGTGTACTTGAGGAATAAAGACAATGTGAATGACCACCAGCAAACCACCAATAAAGCTTACTGTTAACCTACACTGAGGGTAGAATGAATTTTTTTTTTCAAGTTCAATAATCAAGGAACTATTCTGAAGTATTACAACTGCCTCAATCTCAGAAGAAAACAAAACAAAAAAAGTTAAGTTCAGTCTAAAATCACACCAAAGTTAGGGTCTGAACAGAGATTATAGGCCAGGCTTTCCAACTCCCAAGCCAGTATTCCTCCTACCATCTCATGCTACCTTCCCCTCAGACCTGGGCCAAGCACAAGGCAGTCCTCCAGGACAGGGCCGGGATCACTGCCAGCCTTCCGACTGGGACAACTGCAGGATGGGGGTGTAAGCAACCAAGACACAGACACAGAAGAGGACCTGGTCTGGAGAAGAACCTCACCACGAATCCAGGGTGGACACAATGAGTCTGAGGTTCCCTGCAAGACCTCCAAGTGGAGGTACCAATTGCACCAGCAAGGCTACCGCTTACGGACTGGAGAGAAGACCCTGCCTCACACGCCCAAGCTGGACCTGAAGCCTCACCGAATCATCCTGCCTTTTAGGTGGACTTAACAATCTTTATTTCCTAGCATCCCAACCAAACTGGTGAAGTACAAGACATGACTTTAAGAAAAAGAATCCTTTTCTAATCACACTGAGACAAAAAAGACATCTACCTGTTGTAGCACAAATTTAGATCACTATCTTCTAATGAAATCCTTAAAGATAACAAACAGGTGACTTAACAGGGCAACAAACAGAAAATTACACAAAGAGATACTCCGTGATACACTACTTGGATCTCATTTCCTCTGATACTCAAAGTCAGAGGTTGGTTGCTAAACCTTCTCCTCTTTAAGTTCTCAGAAAATGTCATTAACACGGCAAATAATAAATAAGTAAAGGAGTGAATGCATGAATAAACAAACAAATTTCTTTTGCCAAAGTTATTTTGCATCACTATTATCAAAAAATTGAATGCTTTTCTATCTTCTGCTTAAGTGAAGCAGTCTCTATCTACTCCTGTGATCTAACACTGATATTCCAACCAAGCTCTAACCATGCTTACAGAGGTTTGGAAAAATGGCTGAATTTGAAAGAGGACTGTTTATATTTTCAATGAAAACAGATAAAATGAAAGTTATAAGTCCCTTAGCAACAACTCCTCAGTCAAGAGAGCATAAGACATATAAAAATACTTATTAATCAGAACAGTGAAGAAAAGTCAACATCTGGAAGCCTGAGATACATCTGATATAAAACCAGTTTACTAGAAGATCAACTTTTATGTGTGAGAGGGAATTACTCAGACGCTAAGCTTCAGTGCTATCCCGAGGCTGGTTAGACCAGCCGTCACACAGCAGTGCTAAAAATGTCAACTTGTGCCTCCATACATTGGAGGCAGGGAAAATTAACTTGGCTTTGATGACTATACTCCAACACCATGAAGTATATTCACAAATATCTGTCCTCACAGGAACTATGAAACATCAATAAGCACAGGAAAATGACAGCTGGAAAATACTGATATGCCACTCCCCAATTTTAAAACTTCAACTCCATCTTCCAAATTCTCAGATTGCTGATAAAGAGTATAAACTGAATAATTCTCTCCAAGACAACCTGACACAGTAAGAAGAGTTGAACATGCATATACCCTAGAGCACAGCAGTTCCATTCATGGATACCTGCCCTCAGCAGAGCTTCCCAACTCAGTCCTGGGAAGCATTTACAAGTGTGGTAAAACATCAGTCCTCTCAGCCCTCAGGGTGCCTAACTATAGCCCTAGGAAGGGGGCAGGCAGTAAAAACAGCCTCCTTCATTTAGCTCATTGTACCAAACATTATCCTTTTTTAAGTTTTGCTGTGCTTGGGAACTCTTACAAATGATTCCCAGAAGATGTGTTCCCAACAGCATGGTACATAATATACTACCAAAAACGGAAACACCCCATGTGGCCATCAAAAGTAGAATCGATATATAAATTGTGGTCCATTCATACAATTGGAATACTATGCAACAGTAAAAATGAATAGTTTATAATACCAAAAATATACGTCTAAGCAAAGCAAGTCACAGAACACAATTTATTTCATTTATATAAAGTTCAGTTCAGTCATTCAGTCGTGTCCAACTCTTTGCAACCCCATGGACTGCAGCATGCCAGGCCTCCCTGTCCATCACCAACTCCTGGAGTTTACTCAAACTCATGGCCACTGAGTTGGTGATGTCGTCCAACCATCTCATCCTCATCAACCCCTTCTTCTCCTGCCTTCAATCTTTCCCAGCATCGGGGTCTTTTTAAATGAGTCAGTTCTTCATATCAGGTGGCCAAAGTATTGGAGTTTCAGCTTCAACATCAGTCCTTCCAATGAATATTCAGGACTGATTTCCTTTAGAATAGACTGGTTGGATCTCCTTGCAGTCCAAGGGACTCTCAAAAGTCTTCTCCAACACCACAGTTCAAAAGCATCAATTCTTTGGTGCTCAGCTTTCTTTATAGTTCAACTCTCACATCCATACCTGACCACTGGAAAAACCATAGCCTTGACTAGATGGACCTTTGTTGGCAAAGTAATGTCTCTGCTTTTTAATAAACTGTCTAGGTTGGTCATAACTTTCCTTCCAAGGAGCAAGCATCTTTTAATTTCATAGCTACAGTCACCATCTACAGTGATTTTGGAGCCCAAAAAGATAAAGTCTGTCACTGTTTCCACTGTTTCCCCATCTATCTGCCATGAAGTAATGGAACCAGATGCCATGATCTTAGTTTTCTGAATGTTGAGTTTTAAGCCAACTTTTTCACTCTCCTCTTTCATTTTCATCAAAAGGCTTTTTAGTTCCTCTTCACTTTCTGCCATAAGGGTGGTGTCATCTGCATATCTGAGGTTATTGGTATTTCTCCTGGCAATCGAGATTCTAGTTTGTGCCTCATCCAGTCCAGCATTTCTCCTGATGTACTCTGCATATAAGTTAAATAAGCTTTATTTACTTATTTATTGACTATGCCAAAGCCTTTGACTGTGTGGATCACAACAAGCTGCGGAAAATTCCTCAAGAGATGGGAATACCAGACCACCTGACCTGCCTCCTGAGAAATCTGTATGCAGGTCAAGAAGGAACAGTTAGAACTGGACATGGAACAACAGACTGGTTCCAAATCAGGAAAGGAGTACGTCAAGGCTGTATATTGTCACCCTGCTTATTTAACTTATATAAAGTTCAGAAAGTGGCAAAACTAAACAATATGTTTTCTGAGAATACATATATATGTAAGTGCTAAAACTATGAAGAAAGCAATGGAATGTTAACATCAAATTCATGAGTGTTTCATGAGAAAGGGGGCTGGGGATGTCACCAAGAAGCACACACAGGAGACCTTCTAATGCTTTTCCAAGTCAGAGCACATGCAGAAGATGCTATGATTTGCACACCAGGTAGCTAGAGAGGCTGCTAAGCCAGACGAGACCAGTTCCAAGGCTCTCCCAGCCCTGGGCCCACAGAGCCACCCCAATGGCAAAGGGGCTCAACACCTAAGCAAGAGCAGTCAGAAAGTTCCATTCTCCAAGGCTGGTGATGTTCCCTCTCTCAAGCCAGGTGGTGGAAACAAAGATGTTTTATTATTTAAACTGCACACATCTGGTATGTTTATTGAGAGTAAGATGTACTTATACTAAAAAGATTAAAATCAAGGTCTTAATGAAAATTTCCTACGATGTGGCCTGAGCCCCATCTTTTACTGCTGCCCCAACAGGCTCAAAGCAGCCCCTCAAACAGCCCTCACAAACACCTACTGCTCTGTCCTCTAAATTTGTGCTCATGTGACTGCATCTAGAACGTATTTCCTCCTCTTCTCTACTGATCCATTGCCCTCATCACCCTTCAGGTTCTACCTCAAGGTCCACTCTTGACTAAAAGGTCTTCTCAGACAAAAATCACTTTCCTCACATGTCTTATTCATTTCAATGCTTCTTACAGTTTGACTCTCTCATGTAACCCATTTCTGCACTGTCTGAATTGCTATCTGACTCCACAGGTGCTTCCACACTAGCACAGCAGAAAGAGTACTGGATTTGGACCCAGAAAACATGGGTTCCAATCCCCCAGCTATAAAGCCTCTGCAAGTTTCTCTTACCACTGTCAGCTTCCGTCTTCTCATCAACAGAAAATGTCAAACTGATACAACACATGGGAATGAAGCACCACTCCAACCACACATCAGTGCTCAGTAAGTATCTGCAACCTTGTCTGGTAGGTTTCTACCCTGCACTGGGCAGCAACAGAGGCCAGAAAGTGTTTCATACACAAAGAGGAAGTGAGATGTTCCATATACATAAACTCCTGGATAATCAAAGCATCTCTTTAAGTGTCAAAATCTTGGGGATTTTACTTGTAATCATCTTGGATGAAAACTTTTGTAAGGTATAGATTAAATTCCCTTCTTAGACATAAAATATGCAAGGGCTTTTAACGTTTCAGTAATGATTTCGAGCCAGCACTATGAATCTTAGTTATTCTATCACAATATAACATTATGACTCAGTAAACTGACTGTACAGCTACAACTGCCATGGCTTCAGATTATGACTGCTTTGTGATTCTCATCAAATTATTAACACTGATTTCTAACAACTCCATTCCCCTTTCATCAGCTATTTCTAATTCTGAGAAAACAGGAAACAGTAAACAGGTCTTTTTGACTGCGTAAGTTCTGGATGTTAAGGTGCCCTTTTTCCAGGCTGAGTTATTAACAGTTATGCTCCAGTCCTCTGAGGTGGCTGGATAACTCAGTTACCATTCTTCTTCTTAGGGCAGGTTACATTCCCCCAAGCCCTGGGTACATGTGCTCAAACACAACTGAGGTGTTCAAACTGCAAGCCGTACTGATGACCTATGGATGCAGGTGAGTAACATTATCTCCATACACGGATATTAAGACTCATTATCACCATGGGGCATCTCCGAGGCACACACTCTAAGTACATACAAATAAGTGTATCTGTGACACAAAGGAAACCTCCCCAGGAACTGTTCTAAGCACAGCTGCAAAACTTTTCTGCAACAAAATTAAACAGATCTCCAGACTTTCTACTTCTTCAGAAAGTATCTTTGTGTAGCTGTGGTAAAATATGCAGCTGGAGGACTGGTGCAGCTGTCCATTCTTTAATAAACAGAGCAGCTAACAGAGCTCCATAAAATGAGGAGCGTTTGAAGAGGAGTTTGAGACTGACACCGGAACTTCTGAATTACATGAAACTCTGATCAATGAACAAGTATTCTTAGTAGGTTCTGTACAAGCCACGAAGTCATGTTTCTCTCTTACCTACTATTAACTCTGGCTTATAAAGATCCATTTCTAAAGAATAAACACAATAATACCTACATATGACATTTCCAAGAAGCGTACCTCACTGAACTGCTGAAACAAAACAGATGGCAAAAAATCCTGAGGGTGTAAATCAACAAGAGGGCCCGTCCAGTTACTCTGAACAAAAAGTTGCAAACTGCTTACACCAAGTAGGAATATCTTCTGTTGTCTGCATATAAGAATAAAGAAATAAACATAAACCATTATGTATAACCACAAATACACTACTATTTCATTTCAGTGTTATTAATGAAAATGTAAGATATCAACATTGACATTATCTGAGAGTATTACAAAGAAATTTTTTGAAATCTACAGTTTAGGTCTGCAAAGTCCAACACAGTCACCTTGAGTCACATATGGCTCTTTAAAATAATTCCCAGGTGGTGCTAGTGGTAAAGAATCCACCTGCCAAGGCAGGAGACACCAGAGATGTGAGTTCTATCCCTGGGTCAGGAAGATCCCCTGGAGAAAGAAATGGCAACCCAATATTCTTGCCTGGAAAATTCCAGGGATAGAGGAGCCTCATGGGCTACAGTCCATGGGGCTGCAAAGAGTTGGACACAACTATGTATGCACCCAAACACAGATACAATTTAAAAATTCAGTCCCTCAGTCACACTATCTACATTTCAAGTGCTCAATGGCCAAACGTGGCTACTGGCTCCCACACTGGATAAAGCAGATACAGAGTATCTCCATCATCACAAACATTCTCTTGAACAGCACTGGTTTAGGACCTGATCAGATACTGAGAACTTTGTCTTATATTCTATTTAACAGCTCTGACATTGGGTGAAAAATTGATTTTATACATAAGAAAAGTGTCAATAAAAAATTGTTTCCAAACATTTTATTGATCTGCACTACGAACTATGAGAACAACAACAACAACAACAAAAAACCCTAGATATTGCACTTGAACCTATTTCTTTTCAATCCTACTTTGGCTGAAGACAGGAGTAAGTAGGTAAACTCATTCTGTAAAGGAGAAAACATTTTAGGCTTTACAGGTCACAGGTGTTTCTTTTGTCCCCAACCTTTTTAAAAATGTAAGCAACACTCTGAGGCACTTTGGCCTTGACCCACCAGAGGTAATTTGCCAACCTTTAGATTAAGACACGAGTGAAAGTGAAAGTCGCTCAGCTGTGTCCGACTCTTTGTGACTCCGTGGACTATACAGTCCATGGAATTCTTAAAGAAGCTTCCTTTTTGCGGTAGGGCCTAGGGAGTGTTGGAGGAAGAGGATGACTGCTTTCACTTTTTCTTCAGCATGAAGCTACAAGAATCCTCCTAGATTCCCTAGGCCCTACCTCAAAAAGGAAGATTCTTTAAGAAAAAAATAAATAAAATAAAACCTACGAGCCTATGGTATCCAGAATGCTCTGGACACAGTGCAATCGAGAGCAGAGCAAAGAAAGAATAGAGGCTGTTTGTAGTTAGAAGTTTAGGAAACTTGGGGAAACAGGTGTGCAGCAAGATCTTAATGTAAGCCTTAATAAATGTCATAACTAAAAATCAAAATCCTCAAGAAGAGCTAAGAATACAGTTTAATTTTCAAATAACCTCAAAATAAGGTAACTGAAATGTCTCTTCTCAGCTCTACGTGACAAGCAGGAGTTCTGGTCGACCAGTGTTTAATGCATTTGTGCATGCACGTGTGTTCTTACGTCACCACACAAAGCTATGGTAACACACAGACACCTGATAGCAAAATAATAGGACCGACACGAAAGCAAAGAAAAACTACCAGACGGCCAGAAAAATGAAAATGAACGACATCTGTTAAGTAAAATACAATGTCTGTAGTAGTATTCTTTTATAAACTCCTAATAGATGCAGATTACATTTTATTTATCTTTACAACCTCAACACCAAGCACAGTAGTTGATTTGTTCAAGAACTAAAATGAAGTCATTTCTTACAAATTATGATAAAACAAACGTGCATGTTTCAAAGAAAACTAAAACAACATGGTTGCCAGAGACAGTAGAGAAAAGAAAGGTATATTAACAAACTTACAAGAGTATAATATAAGCCACTGAAAAAATTAGGTTAACTGCTGTGCAACTATCCCTTATACTGCTGCTGCTTCAAAGTCGCTTCAGTCGTGTCCAACTCTGTGCGACCCCACAGACGGCAGCCCACCAGGCTCCCCCGTCCCTGGGATTCTCCAGGCAAGAACACTGGAGTGGGTTGCCATTTCCTTCTCCAAGGCATGAAAGTGAAAAGTAAAGTCGCTCAGTCATGTCCGACTCTTTGAGACCTCATGGACTGCAGCCTACCAGGCTCCTCCGTCCATGGGAGTTCCCAGGCAAGAGTACTGAACTGGGGTGCCACTGCCTTCTCCATCCCTTATACTAAATACTATTAAATTACATAAACATCAATGGAAGAAGATAAACCAAGGGTTCCATAATAAAAACATTAAAGGTAACAATCTAAAAATAATAAAAGTAGTTACAATTCTCACTCAGCAATCTACAAATAACCAGATGATAGTGTACACTTTCATGTTAAAAGGAAAGAAGGTCTGAAGTCTTAAGTATAGCTAAAACCTATGAGACCTAAGCAGCTGGAAGCTCAGTGGTTGGCAGCTACCACCCGGTCATAACTTAGTGTTATATATGAACCTCTGACATCCTATACCACTTTACCTTTTCATTCTCGATGGTCCTCTGGACAGAAGCTTTTACATAGATTATTACGTACATCAAGAGTCTTGACTAAATGTAAAGCCAGGTTTTCCAAAAACCGCAGAAGTCAGTGTGCCTTACATACTGTCAAGACACTACCAAATGTATTCAAAATTCATTTCTCCATGAAAATTTCAAATAAAATTCTACCTTCTGATTTTGTCCAATTCTGCTGAATCATCCAGGAATGTTACTATCTGCTTCTCTAGGTAGCTGTCAATCTTTTCTTCAGTTATTGTTGCTGAATTTAAAATACTTTGAGTCAATGAATTTAACAATATGGCTTTGTAGTTCCCTTCTAGCAACAATTGTAGGAAAGATCCACTCTCTGTAATAGAAAGAAAATTTGTACAATAATCCAAAAAACTACTATTTTCATATTGCAAAGGGTAACACTATTACCATTTCAGTATGCAAAAAAAAAAAAAAAAATGTATATATCTAGAACACTTCCTATAAATTAATCACAAAGCACTGTGCAAATTCCCACCATTTCTCCTAGGATTAGAAGTTCATCCATATCATGAGCAGTAAGGCAGAAGTTAGACCTAGAAAAAATATTCCGCAGCAGCAACGAACATCATCCTTCTGCTGAGAATTCAAAAGGAATCCTACTGAGAACAGAAAAGTTTTCTTAGAACATTTCCTTTTACCATCTGGCTCCCACTACCCCCACCATGAAAGTGAAAGTGATAAGCCACTCAGTAGTGTCCGACTCTTTGCAACCCCATGGTCAGCAGCCCATCAGGCTCCTTTATCCATGGAATTCTCCAGGCAAGAATACTGGAGTGGGTAGCCATTACCTTCTCCAGGGAATCTTCCGGACCCAGGGATCCAACCCAGGTCTCCTGCATTGCAGGCAGATTCTTTACTGTTTATGAGCCACCAAGGAAGCCCAACCATATGCAAACGCACATTCCTGCCTCCACACTTTTACACTGGTGATTTCCTCCTGGGGAACTCTTTTCCACTTACTAGTTTTACTCTCGGATCAAAAATCAGGTCAAGTTTGATTTCTTCCATAAGACTTCCAGACTCAGACTTCAGAAACTACCTCTCACCTGAAGCACCTATTGTATATAACACCCAAACACGTGTGTGCGTACACACACACACATCCCACTTACACATATATACTGTGTTAAACTCTCTCTCACACACACACACACACAGTCCTAAATTGATATTTCTCTTTTGGGTCCAGCTTAAATCCTACAACAACGTGTACCTATAACCCTGTAGTAAATGTGCCTTTTAACTCTTTATTTCTCTGGTAAATGTGCTTTGCTTACAAGATTACATCTTTGCTGCCTCATTTCAGTTGTTGTACTTACCAGCTGTGAGACCTTGAATAAATTACTTAACCAACTTACTTAAATTTCTTCATCTGCAAAAAGGGAACAAAAGTACTGTCTACTTTATATGTCTATTATAAGGATTAAGTGACTGAATAAGTGTTAAGAGATTATAAAAATAATTGACATTATTACTGAGGGCTTCCCTGGGAGCTCAGACGGTAAAGAACCCCTGGACGGGGAAAAATTTAGGGTGAAGACAAGTACGGAACCCGAAGACCACGCCCACCAGGTCAAGGATGCAACAACCTGAAGCCTTAAGAAATCAGGTAGATTTGGGTAGGAAAAAAATACAGGAGAGATGAAAACCCAGCCACCTCTTCTCCCCACAGTCCTCACGGCGGCGTAAGTCCCTCCTGGCACGTTCCCCCCTCTCACCCAAACTGGCGACTCCCTCCTGCTTCCACTGCTGCCGCTCAGCCTGAGTAGGGAAGCCCCTCAGCACTGCCAGCTCCGGGGTCCACATCACCCCGGACATAGCTGCAGCCAAAAGATTCCTACGAAGGTCACACAGGAGTCAAAAAGAAGAAAGTACAAGTAAAAGCGACCAAGAGGCCGAGGACTAGTGGCGACAGGTCGTGTAAACACAAAGCCTAGACCACCATGTGCAGATAGCGGAACAAGGAGGCGGCCATAACAGCAGCGCGGAGAACCCTGGGAAAAACACGCATACTCGCTGAACCTGCTTCCGCCTAGGAGACCAACACGAGCCCTTAGTACCGAGCATGCCCAGTGAGGATGCCCCGCCCCAAGCTGGGGAAAGGGACGGGACTTGGGGGAGGGGCCTTGGTTCCCTCACTCCCGACCCCAGAGGCGTAACCTTGAGCTGTGGAAGGAGTGGAGGGCGTGGAGTCATCCTGCACCACCCACCCAGGAGGCCGGTTGCTAAGTCACTTTAGTCGTGTGCGACTCTGTGACTCCGTAGACGGCAGCCCACCAGGCTCCCCCGTCCCTGGAATTCTCCAGGCAAGAGCACTGGAGTGGGTTGCCATTTCCTTCTCCAATGCATGAAAGTGAAAAGTGAAAGGGAAGTCGCTCAGTTGTGTCCGACTCTTCGCGACCCCATGGACTGCAGCCTACCAGGCTCCTCCATCCATGGGATTTTCCAGGCAAGAGTACTGGAGTGGGGTGCCATCGCCTTCTCCGGCCAGGAGGCCAGTGGAAGAGATCACAGTTTCGGTCTTGCCCAGCTGCTGTATAATTGGAAAGACTGCAGCTTTGATTTCTCTTTAGGTCAGAACCCTCCAGACTACCTGATGAAAGCCTTAGTCGGTCCTGCCAAAGCACGTGGGCCCTTACTACCAACACTGAGGTACCACTTCAGGGAATTAGAGACCCAACGAAGAGGAGTCCAGTGAATTCCATATGAGAACTCTGTCTGGACTTAACTGGTGATCAAGTGGTTAAGAAACTGACTGCCAATGCAGGGGGACACGGGTATGATCCTTGGTCTGGGAAGATTCCACATGGCATGGAGTAACTAAGCCCATGCTACTGGACTCCCATTCCCTAGAGGCCCTGCTTGACAACAAGAGAAGCCCCCAGAAAGAGACGCCCACGCACTACAGCTAGAGAGAAGCCCATGCTCCCTGCAACTAGAGGAAGGTCCAATCTGTTTACTTTCCCTCTGACTTGAGGCTCTACACCCCAGAAAGCTCCTTCTTGTCATAGAGGAACAAAAACCCACTGAAACTAAAAAACCTGACTGTTGATTAGGGAGACTTTCAGAGAAAGATCCTGATCAACAGAAGGAAATGTAAAAAAGTAACAAATATATATTTCAATTAAATAGAGATCGGAGATCAGAAAGGAGAACTTACACATGACTTGCCATGGTTGTGGGTACCAAAATGCAATTCTCTGATGATCCTGAATAAACCTATCTTTGCTGGAAACACTATTTGGCAGTCTATTTGTTTCTGGCCAACAATGCATTTAAACTTTATATACTTCAAATAAAAAAATATTTTTATAATCCTTTAGTCAGTGTTAATAGAAGCAGGAAATCTTTGATAACTATAGTGGGCTGACTAGTTGCCCCAAAGATATCAAGTCTTAATCCCTGTTACCTGATTTGGAAAAAGGATTTTAAAATGAACCTGATGGGCTCAAAGTCCTGTCCTAAGAGATGGCACTTATAAGTGTCCTTATAAGAGAAAGGCAGAGGGAGATTTTACACACACACACACACACACACACACACACAAGAACAATACGTGAAGATGGAGGCAGAGGTTGGAGTAATGCATACACAAGCCAACAAATGCTGGCAGTCACCAGAAACTGGAAAAGACAAAGAATGGATTCTCACCTAGAGCCTTTAAAGAGACAGTAGTCCTGCTGACACCTTGATTTTGGACTTACAGTCTTAAGAACTGTGAGTGAATATATGTGTTGCTTTTAAAAAAAAATATGTATTTATTTATTTTGTCTGCATCAGGTCTTCCACTGTGGGATCTTTCCCCAGAGCACATGGGATCTTAGTTCCCCAACCAGGGATCAAAACTGTGTCCCTGCATTACAAGGTGGATTCTTAACCACTGGACCACCAGAAAAGTCCCCAGTCATCTGTTGCTTTAAGCTACCAAGTTTGTGGTAATTTTCTAGAGCATCTTCAGGAACCAATACAAATATTAAAACATAATTGATGATTTTATAGAAGTAAAGGCAAGACAAATATATTTTATGGAATAAACATGTAATGTTAATTATGTATATCTTTATTTCATTACTTATCCAAACATCACATGCCTGCTAAGTTGCTTCAATTGTGTCCAACTCTTTGCAACACTATGGACTGTAGCCTACCAGGTCCCTCTGTCCATAGTGTTCGCCAGGCAAGAATACTGGAGTGGGTTCCCATGCCCTCCTTCAGGGGATCTTCGTGACCCAAGGATCAAACCTTCGTCTCTATGTCTCTTGCATTGGCAGGTGGGTTCTTTACCACTAGTGCCACCTTGGAAGCCCTCTCCAAACATTACTAGCCTTTCCAATGCCCACTAAGTTATTTTAATTAATTATTCTGATGACTGCTGCTGCTGCTACACTTATATAAACATATAGTTTAACACACATTTTTGCTCTGAAGATGTATTTCTCAAAGAAGTATTATAGAATGTATTTCACAACCCTGCAAATGTTATAGGCAGACTTCAGTGTGATTGTCCTTTTACAGTTTGGAACAAGGTACCTTCCAGTCTCCCTGTCTTCTGAATTCCAGTTTTGGATCTGAAGACACTTCTCTTATCCATGTGATCAATGTAACATGTACTTTCATGTATTAAAATGGTAATCACTTCACATACAAAAAAAAGATAGCCACTTTACATAAAAAAACACACAGATTAATGGAACAGAACTGAGAACCAAGAAATAAACCCATGTATACAGTTAATTCACAACAGAGGAGCCAAGAAGATACAATAGAGAGGATAAATGGTGTTGGGGAAAATGGACAGCCACGTACAAAACAATGAAAGTAGACCACTATCTTACACCACACACAAAAATTGACTCAAAATGGCTTAAAGGCTTGAATTTAAGACCTGAAACTGTAAAATTCCTGGGAGAAAGTAAAAGCGGTAAATCGACTGACATCGTTTCCCTCCTAGCTCAGTTGGTAAAGAATCTGCCTACAATGCAGGAGACCTGGGTTTGATTCCTGCATTGGGAAGATGCCCTGGAAAAGGAAATGGCAACCCACTCCTGTATTCTTGCCTGGAGAAACCCATGGACAGAGGACTCTGGCAGGCTACAGTCCATGGGGTCACAAAAGTCGGACACGACTTAGTGACTAAACCACCACTACCACCACTGACATTGGTCTTAGCAATATTTTGTGGTTCTGACTCCAAAAGCAAAAGAAACAAATGCAACAATAAATAAATAGGATTACATCAAACTAGAAAGCTTACACACAGTGAAGGAGACCATCATCAAAATGAAGAGGCAACCTACTGGATGGGAAAACATATTTACAAACCATATACTTGACAAAGGATTAATATGCAAAATGTGTAAAGACTCATACAACTCAACAACAAAAAGCAAACCAATTTAAAAAAATAGGCAGAGGTCCTGAATACAGCTTTTTGCAAAGAAGACATACACATGGCCAACTGGCACATGAAAACATGTTCAGTATCACTAATCATCAGGGAACTGCAAATCAAAATGATAATGAGATATCAACCCATACCTCTTGAAATGGCTATTACCAAGAAGACAAGAAATAGCAAGTATTATAGAGGATGTGACGAAGAGGAAACCCTTGTGCACTATTGGTGGGAGTGTGAATTGGCGCGGCCACTATGGAAAAGAACGGGGAGATTCCCGAAAAATTGAAAATAGGACTACCATATGATTCAGATATTTCATTCTGGGTATTTATCCAAGAAACACTAAAACATTAATTTGAAAAGATATATAGACCCCCTATGTTCACTGCAGCATTATTTATAATCCCCAAAATACAGAAACAAGTGTCCATCAAATGGATGAATGGATAAACAAGATGTGATGTATATATAAATATATATATATAATTAGCATACCACTTGAATATTTAAAAAAAGGGAAATCTTCCCATTTGTGGCAACATGGATGGAACTTGAGGATATTATACTAAGTGAAGGCAGACAGAGAAAAACAAATATAAGATTTCACTCATATGCAGAATCTAAACAAAAAAATAAACACAAGAAAAACAATCTCATAGATGCAGAGAACTGATTGGTGTTTACCAGAGGGGAAAGAGGTTAAGGTGTGGGGGGAAGGGTTCAACTGCATGGTGACAGATGGTAATGACTTTGGGGGGTGATCACTTGGCAGAGTATACAGATGTCGAATTAAATACTGTATACCTGAGACATATAATGTTATATACCAGTTTTCCCTTAAACAAAAAAAATATATATCACTTTAGAGATATATCAGAGCCACAGACATCCTATCAACAGTTGTACACATATGGCATAGGGAGGGCTATTTCTTCTCAGGCTTATGGGAGAGAAATTGGGAAGGGCATCAAGTTCAGGGGGAAACTAATGGAAACAGAAGCGAGTGGGTTGAGAGAGCAGCACCCCTCTTGGGGCTGTCACTAATGCTTCTTGAATCAGGCTGGCCTCAGAACCACCTTGGGACTTTGGAATCACCTATTTGGAATTGACCCTAATTAACTCAGAAGCTCTGGCAAGTGGGGAGACTCCTATTCTCAGGAGTTTTTAAAGGTCTCCAGGCGAGTCTAATAAGCCAGGGATAAGAACCATGAACTGGTGTGTACCACACATAGTGTGCTAGGCAGTTTCTTTAAGTTATGTTGTTGATACTTCTAACAACACAGAGAGACAGTTATTGTTTCCTTACAGACGAAGAAACTGAGTTTCAGAGAAGTCATGTGGCTTGTCTGAGGCCACATGACTAGTGATCTGAGGAACCAGGATGACTCCAACCTCTGTTCCTCAACAAAATATCACTGACTTGGATTCAGAGTGTAAATCTGTCAACCAGCTAGAAAGTGACACAAATTCCTTTAGAACTAAGATATTTGGCCACTTTAGGAGAAAATTGGGACATACGAGAGCCACTTTTGAGAATAACATCCCCAAAAACTTAGGGAAAGAATGGCCGTTCTGCCAATCACCAAACCTATTTACTCAATTAATGAAAATTTGTTTCACAGAATAGACCTTTGTAGCCATCCAATCAGTGTTAGCCTCTTGCTTCTGAAAGTCCTCCTGTCAGGGATGGATTCACTCAAATAAACACACCTCTGAGGGCCAACTAACCAACAAGAGTACCAACTAGGTAGTCATACCTCAGAAGACATCAATTCCTGATTCCTCAGAAAGTCTCCCAGACCCTGAACTCCACTCTGCCACAAACCCATTAAGATCAACACTCCGCTCTGCTGGGAGAGACTGTGCCTGGCCAGCACGACTTTCCCTCTGATGACATAGTTAAGATCACTTGAAAATCAAAATCAACCCTGAATATTCATTGGAAGGACTGATGCTGAAGCTGAAGTTCCAATACTTTGGCCACCACATGTGAAGCGTCAACCCGTTGGAGAAGACAATGATGCTGGGAAAGGTTGAAGGCAAATGAGACGGGGCCGGCAGACAATGAAATGGTTAGATAGCATCACCGACTTAATGGCCACAAACTTGGGCAAACTCCAGGACATAAGAACAGGGAAGCCTGCCTGGTGTGCTGTAGTCTGTAGGGCTGCAAAGAGGCCAACACGACTTAGCAGCTGAACAACAAAAATAAAAAAGGAGTTAACTGTGGTTCAGGCATTCAAAGCAAAGCCAGGTGGCCATTGTGGGTGTGGTTTCAGACATGTTCCTACATCAACAACAAATCTGAATGTTCTGACTGCATCAAACCAGCCACTTTCAAAAAATGATCAGAAGCAGCTACCAGATGCAATCATATGCCATAAGTTCCCCCTTGTAAATATGCCATCATTTTGGACCCCAATCAGTCCTTGCACCATTCTTGCCAGCTCCGATCCTAATATTTAACAACTTAGGCAACATTTCGATTTTTGCCTGTGTAAGTCTCCCCATTTTGTAGTCAACACAATTCACGTGCTTCTTGAATCTGTGTATCCCAAGCAATAGTCCTCAGTTTGGCTCAAATAAAACTCCTTCCTATTCCTACTGTAAACTGTTTATTATTTACATCAACCCCTCACTATATGTTATGACTGAATTGTGGTAGGCCTTCCAAATTCCTATGTTGAAGTCTTACCCGCAGTGAGAAGCCCCTCAAAATGTGATTGTATCTGGGGACAAGGTCTCTAAAGAATTAAAGTAAAATAAGGTCATGAGGGTGGGCCCTCATTCAAAGTGACTGATGTTCTGACAAAGGAAACCGTGAGACAGTCACCAACCAACCGCGCTGCTCTCTTCTCAGTGGTCACAGGTTTGTCTACGTCAGAGCCTGAACTTCTTCCTGGAAGAATTTCTGCCTCTTACATAGTGCTGTACCACAATCCTAACTCTTGAATTTTCTTTGATAAACGGAAGAACTTTTTTTAATTTAATCTTTTAAAACTTGGAATAACAATGGCATCATGGGGAGCTTTTGATATGTCATGAAGAATCAATTAATATGCTTAAGAGGCATTCTGGAAAAAAATTAGGAGACAGAACAGCACATAGACAACACTGGTTTCTTTTATTGAAAAAGTGAGGCCTCCCAAAAGACAAAACAAAACAATTTAAACTCCAAGACAGTCTAACAGACTTCGTAACATTCCCAACTCCTTGGGTTACTCTTTTGCTTTACTCAGCTTTACTTAATTTTCCAAATGAACTCCTCCTTATCCCCAGTTTTCACAAAAAATTTACATACTCTAGTAGATCCAATCAACTCTGTGAACAACAGGGAACCACATATACAGATTTTGGTAGAATAAAGGTACAGAGGCAGATAAACCACAAAGCTAATGCAGCTTAAGGTTTATGGCCCCTCTCAAGGCTCTGGGTAGGGTCCTAACAATGTAGTCCTAACAACCTGATCCTCAGACTGCATAACATCTGCAAAAGTAATAAAAAAGTAGCTTAATGATTGCTTAGGGCTGGTGAGGGAACAGGGCGAGAGAGGACAGTGATGGCTAAAAGATACGGGGTTTCTTCTTGAGATGATGAAAATGTTCTAAAATTAACTGTGGTGATGGTTGCACGTGTGAATATACTAAAAACCACTGAATTGTATACCTCAAATGGGTAAACTATATGGTATGTGAAATATATCTTAATACAACTTAAAAAAAATGTTACCTTCAGTATTTCCTTGGTGGTTGAGATTAGGACTCAGCACTTCCATTTTAGGCAGCATGGGTTCAATCCTTGTTTAGGGAACTAAGATCCCACAAGCTGCAGTCAAAAAAGGAAGACACTGTCATGTCAATTAGTTAGCTTCAATCTTTCACTCAGATACACTTCCTCTCTAAGCAGGTAGTTCTAGAGTGGCTGTGGGAATCTGGGGAATCCAGGAAACTGAGATGGGGACGTGTTTAACTTTGGTTTAGTGAGATAGATTTATAGAGTATGCAGTCATTTCTGTGGCTATTGCTAACCACTTCAGTGTAGGAATGGCTTCCAAGAATATTCCTACAGCCTCGGTACTGACCTACTGTGAAAAAATGAAGGCTGGCAATCTTAGAATGAAATGAATGAATGAGTTCTGTGCTGCTCAACACCAGAAGTAGGTGGATAATGGAAGAAAAACAAGATTTGAAGTGCACACAACCAGAAGCTATGTAAAATTCTTCCAGTAATCAGACTAACGTAAAATTGTGAGAAGATTCAATCCTCATCAATTCCTGGCCAAAACGGAAATCCACTCCTATCAGGAATATACTTGATTTTCACACTGAGAATGGGTATCACTATAAATCCATCATAATTTTTTTAATGATTTATTTTAAATTGGAGGATAATTTCTTTACAATGTTGTGTTGGTTTCTGCCATACATCAACATGAATCAGCCATAGGTATACATATCTTCCCTCCCTCTTGAACCCCCTTCTCACCCCTCTTTTTTGATGGGAACCACAGAATACAAAATTTATGTGCTGGTGGGCCACAAACCTGTTGGAATACTATGAATAGTGTATATGTCCATGGGAGAAGTTTATGCATTCCTACCATCAATAATAAAAAAGACTTTGTTCAACCATGCAGGAATAATGAATTCTCTCCCTATTCAGTCTTAGGAAATATTACAAAAATTATGGTTCTATGAAGAGGTAATCAAAAGATTACAGCCAAGAAAAAAAAATTTAATTTCAGTCAGAACATGTAAGGAAAAATTATTATAAAGACTTTTGTCAATTAATTATTTTATTTTTCTGCATTTTCTTATTCATTGATTAGGGTCTCTTTTCCCAATGTAAATAATTTACTTTTGTGTAATACCAAAAAAAAGGTAAAAACAAACAAAAACCAGTCAAACAAAAAAGCAATTACATCGGAAAATGGCTAGGACATGAAGTCACATTTGTATAATAGTTAAAACTACCCTCAAGAATCAAGTAGAGGGCTATAATTAAGGATTTTCACCAACTTCAAGAAAACAGATAAAGGAATAAGATATTTAAAGCAGGTTATAATGCTGGACCTGTACCAATTGATTCAATTAACTGTTAGACTCCTCTAAGATGGGAAAAAAAAAGTTTATGAATGATGGGATTTAAAAAAAAGATTTAAATAAAGCTTCTATGTAAAATTTAAAAATAAAAAATATACTACATAAAGTAAGTTCAAAGTCTTTTTGTTAAGGTTGGATTAACCTAAAGATTCAAAATCATGAAATAAATAAAGATTTTTAAAAAATAAGATTTTAAAAAGACTTTAAGAAAGTTTCGGCCAATATCCTACAGTAGACCCAAGATAAAGGGAGCCTAATATCCTCTTTTACAAATGGGCTCAAGCATGAATTATTGAATTCAATCAGAAATAATACATGAAAAAATAATAATACATGAAATTGCCAGTTAAAAAAAATTCAATGTATAGTTATTAACTTCCAGACAGAAAGTAAACAAGGGAGAAATACATATAACTTGTCTCTCTGTATAAAAGAATAAAATGAGGCTTTCTTCTTTAAGACTTGTGAGTCTACATATAAAGATAATGGAACATATTACAAGCAGAAGGCCCTTTCAAAGAAACACTCATCCACATTGCCTTAAAAAAAAAAAAGTGTCCAAAATCAGCCCAATGACACCACTTCAAGAGATATCAGCACCAAACAATATTGTGTCCTTCCTCTAACTCCCAGGGAGAATTGTCTGTAATAATGGGACAATAATTCTTGTTGATATAATGCCACCTTATCTACCTCATTCCCGACTGTAGAATATAAAATCTTGTAGTGAACAATTTTAAAGTTAGCTGAAAAGCAAAAAGGAAAGCAAGTTCACTATTTTTAAGAAAAAAAGAGGATGTCAGTGTGTGGGGGGGAAAGATAATAAAAGATAAAGTGTTTTTGAGGGTATAAAGAGCTTGAAGGGAAATGAACTTTTGCATTGGTTTAAGAGCAGCATTCAAGTAGTAAGAATCTCTAATAAGCCTATGTCCTAAGCTATGACTGATTTTTTGGAATCATTATTAGAATTATTTCTTTATTCTATGGGACACGACACCTACAATTTCAGGATTTGCTCCCAGACAGAATGTACTGTAGCTCTTATGGAGGATCAGACTATAGCTGATTTAGATATTAGAATACCAAGACTATAGATAAATCTCTATAGATAATATAGGACAAACACAGGAAGATTATCAGCACATTAGAGTCCAGTTTGATTATTCCTAGAAAATTATAAATCTTCATTTTCGTACAAATATTGAAAATGTTAAATCTGTGCTTCAGGGGCATTATCTCAATAACACAGCACATACTGAAGAACCACTGCCAGAAAGAGCATATCCTTTAATTCAGTAGCCAATGCTTAGGCTCTTTGCTTCAGAGAAATTACAGGAGCCAACTGGTCAAAAAACCTTATACAGTTAGAGCTAAGGTAACAAGAAGAAAGAAAAAGGGCACCAACATGATAAAGGAGCTCCAGCTTGTCCCCATAAATAATGAAAATGACTCCAGGGAAATCGGAGGTGCTCTGGGGCTGTTTGCCAATTTTGCAGACTGCGAGGTAAACAGAGAAAGAGATAAACCAAAGAACAAAACCCATGGAAAGGTTAGAGAAAAGCAGTAACAAGGAACAGAAGGGGAGTGGGGGTGGCGAGTTTGAGGGAGACTGGTACCTATCCTTGTGACCTATCCCTTGGAAAAGAGAAGAGGCCAGGGAGGTGAAGAGGATCAAATCACTCTCCTAGGAACCCCAGCAGGCAGAGGTGTAATCCCAGGACCTGGGCCTTCTAGTGGCCCAGGGCAGCCTGCAGCTGACACCCCTGGGTTAGGCATTCCCTCCCTGGAGAAGCACCAGGTGAGTCAAACTAACTCACCATCAAAATGGCGGCCTGACACAAGCTCTTCCTGCACTGGAAAACACAGCTGGTGTAACCTGAGGAGCGACACGTATGCTGCTGCTGCTACTAAGTCGCTTCAGTTGTGTCCGACTCTGTGCGACCCCAGAGATGGCAGCCCACCAGGCTCCCCCATCCCTGGGCTTCTCCAGGCGAGAACACTGGAGTGGGTTGCCATTTCCTTCTCCAATGCATGAAAGTGAAAAGTCAAAGTGAAGTCACTCAGTTGTGTCTGACTCTTAGCGACCCCATGGACTGCAGCCTACCAGGCTCCTCCATCCATGGGATTTTCCAGGCAGGAGTACTGGAGTGGGGTGCCATTGCCTTCTCCAAGGGACATATATAGGTGAAAGCAAAGAACACTCGTTTTTTGGTGAAGCCCATGGGATCACATCCAGGGGCTAAGGGAAGAAGGCCAGAGGGTGCCTCTTCTGTCCAAGAAATGCATAAGTTCAGAGGGCTCAGCACAGCCCTTTAGTTTGAAGAAGCAGAAGATAGGAAGCTGAGAGCAAGGAAAAGAGGAAAAAGCTTCCTTTCAAACTGGTGTACACCTTAAAACTCAAGCATGTGGCCCCTACACTCTTACCACCCTGCTGGACTCCTATGGTGGGAAGCAGGGAGCTTTTAAGCTCATTCTAATTTATGTCCAGCCAGGCTTATACCAACACCGGAATCAATCCCAGTTAGAAAATATATGATTCTTTTGTCTTTGCAGAGAGGAGCTCTTAAAAAAAGAGTAAAAAGCAATTAAAATCACAAAGGAAGAGATCAATAGATGATTTCATGATAATTTAAAACTTCGATGAGAAAAATTAAGTTAAAGGGCCATCTGGAAAAAATATAGACAAATATGATAAAAATTAACATTCTATCACACAAGTAGCTCATTTATATTAAAATATCCAAAGACAATACATAACAAAATGGGGAAAAGGTATAAACTGATCATTGACAAAGCAGAAATGCAAATGGCTAATAAACATAAACAATGTTGAAAAAAAGGCATGTTTAATGAAGATAGGTAAATATTCTGATTAAAAAATTATAATCACCTACGCTGGCCAGCGAATGGGAACATTAACTGAAGCTAGAAGTGTGAATCAATACAACCTCTCTGGAAAGCAGTAAGTCATTGTATATCAAACCTTTTGACCTGGTAATTCTAGGCTTTATCATAAGGAAATAAAAGATATAGACTATGTTCATTAGAGCATTATTTATAATTAGCAAAACGGAAATAACCTGAATGTCTAACAGTAAGAAGCTAAGTATATCCATATTATGAAGCCATTAATTTTGATAAAAAGTATGTAATGTGTTAAAAAGGTGATAAAATTGAACATACAATATACCAATTATATAGAAAAGTACAGAAAATAAGAATATAAGGGAAGATACCAGAAAATTAAGTGTTTAATCTCAGGTTTTGTATCTTAAAGTATTTTCCACTCACTGGAGTATGACTATCACTATTACTGGAACCAAACCAAATGGACCCGAGGCCTGGCCATGTCCTGACCATCTTTGGTGTGGTAGCTCCTGGCTGCCGCTTCAGCCGAGTACACAGCTCCACCAAGGTCTGCAACTTGGTCTGTTCCCACCTCTAGGCTGATTCAGCAGGCCTGTCTGTTTTTATCTTGGAATCTTCCGGTCTAACCAGTCTCATGGACATACCATCCTATTAACTCTGCATTAAATTGTGGAAAACTATTAATATGGTAAAAAAAAAAAAGCAACTGTAGAAATCTGTCTACCAAATAACTAGCTTTGGTTTAAGGAATAAATAAGCAGTTAGCAATGCCTGACGAGGGGCCACCTGTCATATGAATTATTCAGCACAGGGCTGCTCAAGTCGCAGCCCACAGACTGTGGCCACTGGCAGCAGGCTAAGTACAGAAAGTGAATAAGCAGTGGTTCAATGCTGCAACATCTTCACTGTGTTTTAGAAAGTACTGGTCTCCAATGGAAAGAAGGGTAACCAAAAACCTTGACCCTTCACCACAGGTGGACACAATGACTAAAACGTTTCACCTCATCCATCTTACTCTAAACAAATCCAATTATAGGACATCAAAGAAAAAATGTTTACACTACCTTCTACGTTTGATTTCAGAGATGCTGATCTTAATGCTAGAATGTTATCTTAAGCAGTTTTTTTTTTAATTTCTCAAGATCACAACTTCATGAGTTAATAGCTTTAGGAACTGACCAGTTGGGTTTACTAACTTCTGCACATGCTCTTGGACCAAGGCCACCCTGTGTCTGCTGGCATCTGCCCCAGCCTTCTCCAAGGCCTCCCCATTTACCCTTCTCTTCAGCCTGAAAACATCCTGAAGGTATTCTCATACCAAAAAATATCTGTTTCCCCCAGTTCTGTCACTTGTTGCTTTCTCTCCATCCCTTCACTGTCCTCGATGACTACCACTTGGACTCTACTGTGGGCTCTCAACTGACTTCCCTGCCACCCAAGAGCTGGCAGAATGATCTTCTTGAAACATGATCCGACCCGGCCGCTCCTCTAATTAAGGTTACCGGACAGCCCTCCATCACCAATGGGATGTCAAAGCTCCTAAACAGGACAAACAAGTTCTTCTGTGACCCAATCCCTCCTAGCTTCCCCACACCACAGCCCAAGACCATCCATTTAACAATCCCAACTTTGCCTCTTAAAATCCAATAGCATCGAACATGCTGCCATTAACTCAACATCTCCTTTTGCTCCCTTGCGTCTGGAATAACTTATGCCTGGCTAACTTATTTATCCTCATTCTTTAAGACTTAGGGTATCTTTTTCAGGAAGCACTCATGATCAAATCATTAACATTTTGTCTGAGGTTAAGTGTCCCTCCTCTGCGCTCCTAATAGTATCCTGTCAATAAGAGTATCAGAGAACTTACCATTCTTCATTGACATGGTTTTCACGTTTGTCATTTAATCCTCAAGTGCAGGAACCTACAAAGTGAATGCTCCAACGTTTGTTGGCAGAAAGTCTAGACTCCAGATGGAACCAAAATAGACTAAAGTCTCAAATTCAGATGTTAGGCCTTGGTTTTTACAAAAACATGAATTGGAACTTATAGTACTGACACTGTTTGCTTTTATAAAGCTTTCTGAGGACTAATGGAGTGAAATGGGGAAAATGACCCTACTTGATTGGGCTTTCCTTGTGGCTCAGCTGGTAAAGAATTCACCCGTGATGTGGGAGACGTGGGTTCAATCCCTGGGTTGGGAAGATCCCCTGGAGAAGGGAATGGCTACCCGCTCCAGTATTCTTGCCTGGAGAATTCCATGGAGAGGAGCTTGGTAGGCTATAATCCATGGGGCTGCAAAGAGTCGGACACAACTGAGCAACTTTCATTTATTTACTTATTTTAATGATCAAAAATAAACTCCAAAATTGGAGGTAAACAAATACTTGGATAGAAGCTTTTATTGTCTATCCCTGACAGGACCGTACAGACCAAAAAAAAAAACAAAAAACCGTAGAGGACTGATGACTGTCCTTTTATCACTTGTCGCTGATAACTTTATTCTGAGATATAAGCTAGCATGTCTGCAGGTAACATTTAAATGACTCTTCTTTCTCGTAAACTAACTTGATGACTCTTCTTTCTCATAAACTAACTCGATTCTGTCATGCTTGGTGTAACTCACTAGACCTAAAGTTAGGTATTTTGGAAACTCTGATTTCCTGGTCACACACTTCGTTCACTTTATGGAGCTCTAGAGCTTGTTGCACGAGTATCACGATCCCTACTTTTCCTGTTCCTTCACAGATGAACTCACTGTTCAGGATACAGCTTCTCCTCCTGGTCAGCTCCAGATTCAGGGTTTTCACAGGCCAGTTTATTTTGTATAGACACTGTCAAGAATCATTTTAGGTTTTCCTTTGTGATAACTGGTCTAAAACATATATATATATATCCTTTCCTTTCCCATGAGTAGTTCTTGAAAGTGTCCAATTCCTTGTAGAAACAGCATTTCACACCATGGCAAACTGTTTTAGAAACAAGACATACTAATACACCTAAGTCTTTATTTATTTGGCTCTAGGAAGAATTTGCATGAAAATGAGCCTATATGGCAAGTACAGCACCAGAGAGGTCCATCCTCTCTGCTCTACAGAGCCTCAGTGTTTAATACATACATGTGACGTTAGTAATAAAACCAGACAGTCCAGGAAGACAGGAGCCCTTTAAGGAAAATTCAGTTTAGAGTGACTTTTCAAATTGACCATTCTTTTTCATAGACTTAAATTCAAATAACAGATACATTCACAGGCCCAAATATTGGCATAGAATAAAATCATGTTCATTTATTTTTCTGCATCTTAGAATTTTAGAAAGCATAAAATTAAATACGTTGAATGTAATAAATTCATCCATACAAGTGCAAGTCTTCAGCTATAATGCATTTTATGGCAGATTTATCATTTAAAAAATGTACCAGTAAATCAAAAAAGAGGGAGTATGTCCATTTAACTTTTATTGAAGTGTATGGAGGAGGTCTTCAGAAATCAAATATGAGCATGAAGATATGGTCAAACATAAAATCTATCAAATTCAGTGAAAAGTTGCTGACTTTAAATAGTAGTTGTAAGAATGACCAATATATATTCTTTGTTAACAACCCTTCACTCTACAGTAAAAAAAAGAAAACAAACATTCAGTAAACATTCTTTCCTAAGGTAGTTTCCCTTATATAATCAGTGATTTCTCCATTTCTTTGTATACACAAATTTGTTGAACATACCAATCAGTGGTTCTCACAATTGAAAAATAAAAGCACACAAAAGTTTACACTCTTGTACAGGTAAATAAAAGATCACCTTGAATTAAACTGGATCTCCTTAAGGGTGTAGTATAGTTTCAGTTTCATTACCTATTACATAATTAGTTTCTTACATACAAATATTGACATATTTGGCTTGTGCTTCAAAGCCTTTGTGTCTATGATGTCCACGTCAACGCAGCTCATAATTTGAAGTCACTGGGGAGTTCTTTACTGCTGCTAGGTTTGACCTGATCATGCATTAGAGTCTCCTCAGCACCAGCTGTGGCACTGCACATCTCCGAGGAATCATCGGCGTCAGGGTCCAAGCCTTCAGGACAGGGAAGTTTGAGCAGCTCTTCTCGGAGCTGAGCAGTGTGACGCTGTGCAGGGGAGAAGGAGTGATGTTAGAATTCCAAATACTAGGACTAGCACAACATCACTGAAGGGAGGCAATGAGTTTAAAACTAATCCAAAGAATTGGGTCTACCAATATTTATTGTGGATCTTCCTTAAGCTAGCTACTCTAACAGGCAAGTGAACAAAACTGGCACAAATCTCTATCTCAAAATATCTGATGTTGCTGATAAGCCCTAAGTACCTGAGTAGCATGACCACAGACTCTACCAATGCCCCGACCTCTGTAACAGAAACTGCATTATTAATGGCTTAGAGGACACCAGTCATTTGCAATATATAGTTTCAAGTTAAAGAGAATATCTTGACTTGTGATACACGCTGCCTCTGCCTTAAATATTTTTGAGACAAGCAGTCCATAAATTAAAATAAACCCACTGCTATTTTAAAGAATGAAAACAGCATTTCTCAGGTACTAGGCCTTATACAGAACACTTGAAATGTTTCATACTCATTATCTCATGTCATGCTTGGAATACACCTTAGAAATAATTTCATCATCAGAATTTTTGAAAATGTAAACAAATGAAAAAAGAAGATCTAGAGAGAGTACCTAACTTTGTATTACCTATACTGCCATTTATGGAAGGATATAGAGATGTTAATAGAGAGTGGTTGGTTGTTTACAAACATTAAGCTTTAATTTATAACTTTCTAGTGAGAGACAAAGGATCTCAAATCTCACACTAAGGACTTTGAAAATTAGGCCTGTCAATAGCTGATGCTGAAAATTAACCAGCATTCCTAGAACAAGGCACTGTGTTCAGCAGTAATAATGTAAAAAGCAAGGAGTAAAATAAGGAAGATACAGCTGGATAGAGACCGACTATACAATGCCATTTTCTCTAAGGGACTTGAGCATTTGTGGATCTTGGTATTCCACTAATCCCCTGTGGATATAGAGGACCAATTACATGATCTCTGACTTAAAAGAGCCTACATTTTGGCTGGAAGTTTACATAAATAAGCAAGATAAAACAACTATACATTTGTAGCCATTTGTAAGGCTTCAAAATATATTTACATACTGGCAACTTAAAATTTTTCTAGCCCCAATTTCCCTTCTACCGTGAACAATAGGAGAAAACATTAACTAAAGAATAAAAAACAAAATTGACAATTATTATTATTATTATTATTATTGACAATTGAGGCCCAGTTAAGGTGGGAATACTATGCCTTTATTGTGAAATTAAACAGAACAGCTGCATACTTTTCTCAATTAGCATTCAGCAGCAAAAGTATATCTCAGATGATGAAAATGTAGGCTGATTCAGAAATAGAGATTTTTAAATCAGGATGACACAAAAACAGGAAGGATATAGAGATGTTAATAGAGAGTGGTTGGTTGTTTACAAACATTAAGCTTTAATTTATAACTTTCTAGTGAGAGACAAAGGATCTCAAATCTCACACTAAGGACTTTGAAAATTAGGCCTGTCAATAGCTGATGCTGAAAATTAACCAGCATTCCTAGAACAAGGCACTGTGTTCAGCAGTAATAATGTAAAAAGCAAGGAGTAAAATAAGGAAGATACAGCTGGATAGAGACCGACTATACAATGCCATTTTCTCTAAGGGACTTGAGCATTTGTGGATCTTGGTATTCCACTAATCCCCTGTGGATATAGAGGACCAATTACATGATCTCTGACTTAAAAGAGCCTACATTTTGGCTGGAAGTTTACATAAATAAGCAAGATAAAACAACTATACATTTGTAGCCATTTGTAAGGCTTCAAAATATATTTACATACTGGCAACTTAAAATTTTTCTAGCCCCAATTTCCCTTCTACCGTGAACAATAGGAGAAAACATTAACTAAAGAATAAAAAACAAAATTGACAATTATTATTATTATTATTATTGACAATTGAGGCCCAGTTAAGGTGGGAATACTATGCCTTTATTGTGAAATTAAACAGAACAGCTGCATACTTTTCTCAATTAGCATTCAGCAGCAAAAGTATATCTCAGATGATGAAAATGTAGGCTGATTCAGAAATAGAGATTTTTAAATCAGGATGACACAAAAACAAAAGACAATGAGAATCTGAGATAAAAGCAAGATACCAACTGAAGCAACAAAGCCAAAGTTGCTTTGGCTGGAATTTAGCCATTGAGTTTTTGTGTCAGGGAAAGACATATCTAAACACACTTGGGAAGATATTGATCTGGTTATGTGCTACAGAAAAAACTGTAAGGGTGGGAATGAAGGAGAGGAAGACTGAGCTCTGAGCACTGAAGAGAAAAATGGGGAGAGAAATTTCTGTATGAAGGCAGCACTGACAGGATCCAGCACTGAACAGATAGGTGTACTAGATGAAGGGGAATATAAATGTAATCTGAGGATTTTAAGACAGAGGAAAGTGTTTAAAATTAAGTAAATACAGAAAGTCAGAAAGACAGGATATCCAAGTAATATGCCAGTAATATAACTTTGAGAAAGCTAAGAGCAGACAACTTTTAAAAGTTTGCACTAGAAAAAACAAGTGGAAAGACCGTCCACAGATGAAAAGTACAGGGGGAAACACAAACACTAGATCAGTGTTATGAGTGTTTTTAATAGGTAGGTATGGTGTTACAAGAGATTATACTGAAATCATCCAATTTAAAAGTCAAGGCAGGTTCCATGAAGCGAAATTTAAGATGAAAACTGAATGGAAGTGAGCCAGCACAGCAGGTGAAAAGCAACATCTGTAAAAGCCTGAAGCGGGGATGAGGGCTGTAGACAGGAAGCCAGGGTCACTGGCTTTGACAACCACAGAGTTGATAACTTTCACAGAACGGAAATTCAACTGCAAAATGCTCTTTAGCGAGAGGGTCATTTAAAAACAGAGGCAAAAGTATTAACAGCTCTAGTTTGGTAGTAAAAAGGCAAAAACATTTTTATAAATGGGGCAAGAGAAAACTATCTTAGAAAGATGCAGATGTTAAGAAACAGTTTTCTTTTTAAAGGTTTTATATAAAATGGAAAATCTCAAATATACACAGAAGTAGGCAGAATATAAAAAAGAACTTCCATGAGTCTACTTCAACACTTATCAACTCATGGCTAGTCTTCCTTCATCTATATTCCCACCACTTTTCTCATTTTATTTTGAAGCAAGCCTCAGATATCACATGGTTTTACATTCATAAATATTTCTGTGTGTAACCTGAAAAAACAGGAATATTTAAAAAATTCACCAATAAAAAACTAATAATCCCTTATCATCATCATCATCTAATCATTTTAAGTGAAGATACTTTTAAAGTTAGAAGGAAAGGAGCCAGTAGAGATAACCGTTATCAATGGAGGATAAAAGGAACAGAGGCGAGCAGGTATCCCAAGGCAGGGAAGAAAGAGTGGCTGTTGAAGCTATGATTCCCACATCAAAAAAAAAAATCCACTCACTCCCAAACCATCACGTTCTACATTTCCATTCTGTGAACACTCCAAGTTGAAATCAACAGCTCGCTTCCCCGCAAACAGGTTTGTATCACACACACTAACTACCACACCCATCAGCTGTCAGGGGCTCTACAATCTCCCTCACTACTCCAAGTAACAAAATCCTGCAAAGGAAGAGGCCTAGAGGAACACAGTGCACAGCGTCTCCCCATCATCTTCATACAACTCTATGGGGCTCTGCTGGCTCACTTCCTATACTCACTTTTAATTTTAGGAACTGTCAATTCATTGTCAAAAGGAATGCATCTTTTCTGTAGACTTTTGGGGAGCCTCTGAACTTAATACATTTACTGTTTCTTGCTAGTGGTCATAGTTCTGTCAGGGAACATATACCTCTTCTTTTAAAGCCACCAGCAAGGCTTCTGTGAGGGAGGGTTACTCACCTTGAGAGCTGCTGCATGGTGAGACATGGTCCTGCCAACCCGCTTGTCACTGCTGTACTGCTGGATGTCAGCAATCCACTCCTCACACTGGGCCATGATCTCCACTCTTTTCAAGTAAAAGTGTTTATGTATAACCTTAAGAGTAAACCACGCCAGAGGACAAAAGGTGATCAAGTCAGAATTTAAAAGACAACATATATGGCATTACAAAGAAATAAAATTTAAAAGATATGGCAATTTTTTTTTTTTTTTTGGTCTCCAGAGAACTCAGTGTGGTGAACTGTACATTATTATTGATAACGTGGAAGAATCAGGATTATGGCATCAGATGACATGTGTTGAAACAGCCAGGTTCTAGAGCAAAAAATAATGTCCTATCCCACTCAGACATTTCATTAGTTAATCTTATCCAGAGAACGTTAAGATATCTAGAACACAACAGAATCAGAAGTAAATGTAAATAAATGAATAACTAGGAGAAAAAGTACTGAAAACAGAAAAACTGTCAATTTCTATCTTTCAAAGAGAACTCAAACAACATCTGGATGGGTAAAGAGATTCTAAATCACTGGTATTTGCATAAAAATCAGAACCTAGCCCTAAAATACGCACTATTAATTTTGTCTTCTGGTTAACTTATGAACAAGATTTTATTTTATGAAGCTTATCTCCATGTGATAAATATACTTTACATTTCACTTTTTTAAACTTCTCTTTTTGGAAAACTGAGCAAAATTTCTGTGTACGTAGTAAGTCTGTTTTTGACAAATTTAAACTAGAAAATAGGTCATTTGGGAATTATTATTCTGTATTGTGGGTGAGCTACTTACTACACTGCCCAATGAGCTTGTCTCCCCTAAAGAAAAGACAACACCTACAACAGAAAAGTCATTAGGAAAGCCTGGGAATGGATGTAAAACACCAATAAGTTATTGAGTTTGATGCAAACAAGGATACAAAATGAGTAAGAAACAACCTAACATGAAGAGCCACGATAAGCACAGAACAAGATTCAATGGATAGACTGAATGTAGTATGTGAGTAAAAGAATGAAGCCACAAGTGGCTACGGTCTGGGGTTTAAATGGTGCTTTTACTGAAAGACGAAAGGAAGAATCAAAGTGCAGTTTTACAGTGTTTAGGTTTGAGGTGGTTATTATATACTCTGGTAGACTTGTCAAGTGGTTTATATATCTGGATACATTATTTGAGTCTTAAGGACACTGAGAAATTAGTTGATGATACAAACAGGAGGAACATTAAGTTTCTCATGGGCAGGAACTGAGTTTTGTTTTTCCTCGGGTTCAGAGTACCTTAGTGCAATAGATGTTGGCTGCAAAATGAGTTGCTTAATATAAGTAACCCAAGTTTGAAAAGGGACAGAACACTATGCTTACGAGTATAAAGAAATGCATGTTTGTATTTCCTGTAATATTAGGAAAAGTAATAATTATCCACAGCCTTGAATACAAGCCTTTACAAAAATAAAATACGCAACTTTGTCAAAGTGCAAATTCATTTAGTAACAATAGAAGGAGAAACATTTTTTACACTCCTTCAATAGATTCAATGATGCCACTTGTTAACTTCGTATATATAGCTACATAG
This sequence comes from Bos indicus x Bos taurus, assembly GCF_003369695.1. Classification (NCBI taxonomy): domain Eukaryota; kingdom Metazoa; phylum Chordata; class Mammalia; order Artiodactyla; family Bovidae; genus Bos; species Bos indicus x Bos taurus. Next base: position 15,101,039 of record NC_040086.1, on the reverse strand, counting down.
TAATAACACAATATTTGCTTAACAAAATTAACGATCAATTTAAAAATATTACAGGATCTTTAAAAATTTTAAATATCTTTGAAGATATTAAAGATCAATTTTCTGTCAGGTAAATATGCCAATTTTTCCTCTAAAGTATTGTGGTTTCTAGTACAATCTAAGAACAAAAATGTTTCATGACAGAGTTATAGTGTTAAGATATGATAAAGTAATCTGATATGACACGTGAAAAATATAATCATATTTTAGGCAGACTAAAGAGAGATGACTAAGCCCAGGAAAAGAGCCACACTTCAGGATGTGGTAGAATAAAAGCATGTCACAGCATCAAGACAGGTTTCAGAAAGTAATCCAACTTTTTCCTAAAGAAAATAAATTATCTTTTTCTACAATGTTGACTCACAGATATTAGTATAAGGGCAAAGTTTCTATCTGCAAGATAACTAGAAAAGTTATCTCGCCGCCGCTGCTGGTCAGCTGCTAAGTCATGTTCAACTGTTTGCCGCCCCATGGACTGTAGCCCACCAGGCTTCTCTGCCCATGGGATTTCCCAGGCAAGAATACAGGAATGGGTTGCCATCTCCTTTTCCAAGAAAAATATCTTAACCTCTAACTGTCCAAAAACATAGTCAGATGTCTTTTAGGAAGTAATGGTTTAAAAAATCCATCTGTACTATACTACTACTGATTTTTAATGATTAAAGACAATAGTAAATACAGCACAGATACACTAAGTATAAACGCAAGCATGATACTAATAAACTATATTATATAGTGTCTTTAAAAAAGTATTTCATTAATTTTATTAAACATACTTCTTTAAAACATGGTGAAGGGTTTCTGATTTGTTCTAGCATTGCCCACTTAACCGTTGCTTGTCGAATGTTTCCGTCATATTCCCGAGAACTCTGTGTGCCACTGGGAGTGCCTCTAGACCGTTCATATCCTGGTTCATTAAAATAAGGCTCCGCTACTAATATAAGGGACTGAACAGACACCAACACCTGACAAACAAAGAAACAAAAACCAGTTACGACAGGACATTTTACTGCCGGTGAACTAATACCTTCCTTCATCAACTGGAGTCCCTTTGAGTAAATGCTTCCACATAATTTTATTACCATGAAGTCGATGTTAATAACTGACACCGAAATACTTCATTAAAGCAAAGGTACAACAGAATCTTATATAATTTTTATATATCATATGTTTTACATTCTTGAATCCTTGAAAAAGAATCATAGGTTTCAATATCCTATTTCCTAAAACTCCTGAAAAAACACTTGCTTATAAACATCTCATATCAATTTAGACATCATTTTGCTCAAATTGTCCTTAAAGAGCATAACACTAACAATGTACTCGTAACAATACTCACTCGTAAGGAAAACTACATGAGGCAGTCTGTATTTCAATTCCAAGGAAAATTGACTTTCACAGTATCACAAAAATCTTCTTACTAGACCCTTCACTGGCAAGATGATATGGTTCTAAGACCACCTCTGATTCCCTACTTATACACCAGGTTTGTTTTTCTAGATATAATCAATACTTAGAGGTCATTATTATTAATACAATACTCCTTGCTAATATATAACTAGCTAATATGAAATCTTTGAAGGCAGGAAAATATTAGCTACAATCTGCCCACTTCATAAATTAAAAAGGATTAACATTTTCATTAGGAAAGATGATTAAGCGAAGTCAAGGATATGCACCTTAGAAAAGGGATAGATATTCTTAAAAACTGTTAAAAATTGGAAACTTGAACCTGAAATATATGACCTATGAATAAATAAGGTGAAATATGAACTGAGGTAACCACGTTATTGAGGTCAAGGTCAACTAGAGAAAAAAATTTAACGTGTATTAATTTCGAGGCAAAGATCTCATAATTTTTAAACTTACTGAAACTAAATATAATACTGAAGGAAAGTGATTTCCCTTGGCTATATACTTCCCCTCAACTCAAATCTGATACTTCTGAAATAATCTTCCAGGGAATATTTATTATTTCCTTTCCTCTTCCCTTTTAAATAACCTTCCTCTTATATAAGTAGGGTATATCCTTATTTTCTACAAAAGCAGAGAAGAAATTTTGTAACACAGGATTCAGTTACTTACTTAACCTCACATTCTTTGAGGCAAAATATGGTTTTATAAACTCAGGGAGCTGGAGATTCAAACAATTTATAAACTACTTCAGATTCATACCACATTTGGTTTTTTAAAACAGCTAAACTATATAAAGGAAAAAAATAGATGTTTTGTGTATAGAACAAAGAAAACTAGAGATATAAATTTGGGTATAACATTTTCTGCTAAAAAACTGAATTATAACATTTGCATTTTATAACACAATAGCAGAGATCAATATTTCTGGAATTAAATTCAAAGAGTAATTGATAACATGTGGTCTTTTATCACCGGGTGACATTATCTACTTTTAATGGGCATCTTCTATTCATGTTTTTTAACATATACCTTTTAGGAGATTACATAAATGCTGCTTCATTTTTCTTCAGTGAACCAAGCTATTTAGGAGTCAAAATATTCGTTTTATGGAATTTCTGGAGTCTTAAATTATCTCACAGATTTACTCATTTTATTTCACAGCACACTTTACTGTAGCCCAAAAAGCACTCCCATGAAAAAACAGTAAATAAATGCTTGAGAAGAAGAATTTCTCTTTTTTAAGGGTTTGATTTTCAATATTTGAAATTAATGATTTCTCTAACTCTGAGAAACAGTATGTTATGAAGTGAGAGAGACCAAGACAGGCAGAATAACTTCATCCCCTCAGAATCCTTATTTTGTAAAATAGAAACCATACCTACAACTGTGAGAACTAAATAAGGTATCAAGGGGTGTAAAACAGTAGGACTCATAAGTAAGTGTAATTAATATACAATAGCTATTCTTTCCTGGAGTAAAAATGACACCATGCATCCAGAAGACAGCAAAACAGAAAACAAAATCACTCTTACTCTAAAAACAATATATTTTAACTTAAGTTCAGTTCAGTCGCTCAGTCGTGTCCGACTCTTTGCGACCCCATGAATTGCAGCACGCCAGGCCTCCCTGTCCATCACCAACTCCCGGAGTTCACTCAGACTCACGTCCATCGAGTCCGTGATGCCATCCAGCCATCTCATCCTCTGTCGTCCCCTTCTCCTCCTGCCCCCAATCCCTCCCAGCATCAGAGTCTTTTCCAATGAGTCAATTCTTCGCATGAGGTGGCCAAAGTACTGGAGTTTCAGCTTTAGCATCAGTCCTTCCAAAGAACACCCAGGGCTGATCTCCTTCAGAATGGACTCGTTGGATCTCCTTGCAGTCCAAGGGACTCTCAAGAGTCTTCTCCAACACCACAGTTCAAAAGCATCAATTCTTCGGCGCTCAGCTTTCTTCACAGTCCAACTCTCACATCCATACATGACTACTGGGAAAACCACAGCCTTGACTAGATGGACCTTTGTTGGCAAAGTAATGTCTCTGCTTTTGAATATGCTATCTAGGTTGGTCATAACTTTCCTTCTAAGGAGTAAGCGTCTTTTAATTTCATGTCTGCAATCAGCATCTGCAGTGATTTTGGAGCCCAAAAAAATAAAGTCTGACACTATTTCCTCATCTATTTGCCATGAAGTGATGGGACCAGATGCCATAATCTTAGTTTTCTGAAACTAAGAAAAACTTAGTTTTACCCATATTTTAACGTATGGGTATGCAAACAGGAGTCAGCATGAGCTCCATTTTGATCAACAAAACTTAAGAGCTTCCTGGATTAAACCAAGAAGTAAACAAACCCCAAAAATCCCAATATTCATCATAGCTATATCTGGTAAAGTGCTTTCTCAGAATGAGTCATTAATTAGCAGAAAAACATCTACTAGATACCATATTATGTACATAAATTATACTAAAGTTAATGTAATAATAAACAATATATTTTCATTCCATAGTGTAAGTTCACTGATTTTTAGTCAGTCCTCTGATATTTTCATGAAGAGTTAAAAAAAAAAAAACTTTTATTCATAGGCTGAATTTACTGTCCCTCTCCTCTTTAGCTTTATGTTAGTATCCACAAAATTGCATTATAACTTATTCAGAGGCTGACTAAATCAAGAATCATATAAGTGCTTCCTTTCATTAACTGTGTCAACCAAAAATTTTAACCTTGCTGTAACATCTGCTATTAGGCCATCAACCAGTCAGCAATCTTGTCTTCTATCAATGCCTTTATTTTCCAATTATATCATGTCAGAAGATTTAATTCTTTGACTTAGTCTGTTACATTAAAAAAAATTATTATAGATATTTCAAACACAGCAAAGTACAGACTATACAATCCAAAATATTAATCTGTAACAAGAAACTATAGTATACGAAATAACATATGTAGGATAATGGAAAGAAACAAGTCTTAGTTAAAATGCTTTAGGTTTTCAGAATAGCAAGTACCCTCCTCTATGGAAAATTATGCTGCTACTGGGTAGGACTATAATCAACGGGTGATTTCCAGAACTTTCAATTTTAAGAAAAATGTTAGGATTTATACATTATCATATTATACAAAGGTTTATGAATGGTTGATTATGTGACATTAAGTATGTTTACTCTTGCACGACATCTTTATTAACATCCAACTGTAACAAATTATTTATAAGACATTAATATACATTTTAGATATATTATAGCAACATTAAAAACCAATCACATAAGCAAATGTAAAATTTGGTGTTATTGACAAAATGCAGTAATTCTTGATGATAGTTCTAATGAATGATATGACTTTTGACCTTAAATTATGCAAATAATCAAGACTATTACCAGGTTACTGCTGGATATGAGACCTATGACATAACACTACAAAATTTTATATTTTTACACAAATAAATATTCTTTTAAGAATCTCATTACAAAGAAACTATGCAATTCTAATACTGTTTGTCACTGTTCCAAATATTTTGGAAATCTTTTAAATTGCATATAACCTTCAGAAGTTTTTGTGGATGATTTTTAATCTGGCAAAAGTACTTTTAACTTATGGGTACAAACAAAAGAGTAAAACAGTAATTGTGGGTCCCAAAATCTAAATAAAAAGAAATTACTTTTTCCTTAGGCTCTGTAGTCTGCTTCTGAAGAAAGTTTCTAACAGAGAACAAGGGGCAAGGCATTTCTGCCTAGAAGCATTTATTTCTAGTTTATAAAGCAGTATCACACACACACAAAAACCCTACAAACCAATGTTTCTTAGAAATATGGGTACAAAAAACCTCAAGCAAAATGCTAGCAAACTGGGACTTTCCCTGGCAGTTCAGTGCTTAGGACCTGCGCCTTCAATGCCTGGGTTGAGGTTCAATACCTGGTAGGGGATCTAAGATCCCACAAGCTGCCTGACACAGACAGAAAAGGAAAAAAAACTAGTGAATCGAATCCAATTACATACAAAATTAAAAGACGCTTGCTCCTTGGAAGGAAAGTTATGACCAACCTAGACAGCATATTCAAAAGCAGAGACATTACTTTGTCAACAAAGATCCGTCTAGTCAAGGCTGTGGTTTTTCTGGTGGTCATGTATGGATGTGAGAGTTGGACTATAAAGAAAGCTGAGCACCAAAGAATTGATGTTTTTGAACTGTGGTGTTGGAGAAGACTCTTGAGAGTCCCTTGGACTGCAAGGAGATCCAACCAGTCCATCCTAAAGGAGATCAGTCCTGGGTGTTTCATTGGAAGGACTGATGTTGAAGCTGAAACTCCAATACTTTGTCCACCTGATGTGGAGAGCTGACTCCTTGGAAAAGACGCTGATGCTGGGAAAGATTGAGGGCAGGAGGAGAAGGGGACAACAGAGGCTGAGATGGTTGGATGGCAACACCGACTCAATGGACATGGGTTTGGGTAGACTCCGGGAGTTGGTGATGGACAGGGAGGCCTGGCGTGCTGCGGTTCATAGGGTCGCAGAGTTGGACACAACTGAGCAACTGAACTGAACTGAACTTACAAAAAGAATCACACATGATGACCAACTAACTAAGCTTTATCCCAGGAAAGCAAGATTGATTCATTAAAAAGAAAAAAAAATACATCATTTAATAGAATAAAAAATAAAAATAACAAAATCATTTCAAAAGATACAAAAGAAGCATTTGACAAAATCCAGCATCTGTTCATGATAAAAATACTCAAGGCAATAGGAGTAGAAGGGAATGTCCTCAACATGATGAAGGAAATTTATGAAAAACCCACAGCTATGATCACACTCAATGGGCAAAGACTGAAAGTTGCCCTAAGGTCTGGAGAAGACAAGGCTATCCACTCTTGTCACAAAAAATGTATAGCCTCTCTTGCTCTTGCTCAAGTCAATTTTGTCACAGATCTGGAAATCAATATTTAGTAAGCCATCTAAAGTATAGGGAAAGTGATATAATAATGGTATTATCCATTAAATGGAAATAATGAAAGTGAAAGTTAGTAAAAAATGGAGAAATAGTTCCATTATATAAGAGCGCAAAAGATTATTACACAGCAATTAGAAATTATAAAAATATAAGCTAGAAAGATGGATATGCTCTAATGTTAAGTGAACACAGAGGTACACAAATAATTATCTACTATGTTAATTATAACCATGTGAACTATGTATATGACAAAAATTCCTAAAGGGAAAACACAGAAGAGATACTAATTTATGTGAGGGTAGCAAGTTTCCAAAGTTGTAAAATTTAAATGCTTCCAAGTAAGCTTCGTTATCTCCCAGGACTTTTGGTATATATTTGACATACAGGCAATAAAAAAGTTAAAAGGAAATACAATTTTTTTCTTTTCTTTTAGGCCATGTCCCATGGCCTGTGTGACTGTAGTCCCCCAGCCAGGGATGGAACCTGTGCTACCAGCACTGCAACTATAATGTTAACCTCTGGACTGCCAGGGAAGTCCCAGCAAATACAATTTTAGACTAAAAAAACCTGAAGATTAATTGTAAATTTACTTTTTGAAAGTACATAAACTCAACAAAAAATTGATTCCAATTCTCAGGTATAAGTCTAATTTACTTCATGAAAAACAGGCTATGTCTTAGTTTCCTTTCAGAGTAAATTCGTCATAAAAACAGCTTCTGTTGACAAGAGTAACATACATGTAGGAAATTATTTTAAAGTTTTTGAACATATTACTTTTTATCTTTTTTAACTGAAGTTCTGTTGATTTACTATGTTGTGTTAGTTTCTGGTATACAGCAAAAGTGAATATATATATATTCACTTTCATATTCTTTCCCATTACAGGTTACTACAAGATAATGAATACAGATCCCTGCACTGTACAGTGGGAGCCTGGTGCTTAGCTATTTTATATATAGTAGTTTGTAGCTGCTAATCCCAAACTCCTAATTTATACCTCCCCCTACATAATCACTTCTAAAATGAAGAAGCAGGTACCTGGAGAAATATTTTATTAACTTTAGTTACTTTGAATGAATCATGTAATCTCTTTTTCTTGGATCTCCGAATTAGCAAAAGGAAAAAAGCTTATATTACAGTGCCATTTCTTTAATTCATGGGAATGCTGCAAGGTCTTTTCAGAACATCTAAAAGAGTCACATCCTAGAGAATGATCTTTCCTATCTCTTTCACTGAATACAAAATAAGAATTAGGAAAAGAATCCTTTCAAGGTAGGTCAACTTTAATAAGCTTACCTGGGGATAATTTATGGTTGTCTTTCTAAAAATAAACACTAAACTGTAAATGTGTAGTTCATTATGTAGCAACAGCAGTTTGTTTCTGTTACCTTAAGGACCAAGCAACACAGTTAATTCCTATCATTAATATGTCTGTCTTTTTGTGGGAATTCTGAACTATTAAGATGAAGCACTGGCCAAAAAAGATTTGATCGGATAGTTTTAATATAGAACATTTTATTTTATGTAGTCCAATGGCTTGTGAAAGTTAACTTAAAAAATTTCAAGGCTATGAAATACATGCTCTGCAAAACAAGAATGGCAAATCTCAAGATTTATGAATTCCTGGACAGTACTTCTAAATCTCAGATGAGTTCCATTATTAACTAGATTATAAAAGAATCATATCATGGGTGGAGAGATACGTAATACTGCTGCTGCTGCTGCTAAGTCGCTTCAGTCATGTCCGACTCTGTGCGACCCCAGAGACGGCAGCCCACCAGGCTCCCCCATCCCTGGGATTCTCCAGGCAAGAACACTGGAGTGGGCTTCCATTTCCTTCTCCAATGCATGAAAGTGAAAAGTGAAAGTGAAGTCGCTCAGTCGTGTCTGACTCTTTGCGACCCCATGGACTGCAGCCCACCAGGCTCCTCCGTCCAAGGGATTTTCCAGGCAAGAGTACTGGAGTGGGGTGCCATTGCCTTCTCCTACATAATACTAGTAGTTATTAAATTCTACTCACCTGAGTTTGAACCAGTAGGGACTGACTGGGAGATGGGAGAGGCTAATCTAACTTATCTGATCCTGTTGCACCTGAGTGTACTTTAAGGCAAGTCAGGGATTTTTTTAACAGGGAATTTTGACAAAAAGAAATTTTTAATGTCTTAACTTAAGAATCTCAACTCCAAATGAGATATAATTCCATTGTACGAATTGCTTACCTATAAGCTATTTCATATGTACTTTCTATCAATCTGCATTTTTATTTTTTATGGTTTGTTTATTCTTGGTCACTAAAAAAAAAGTTCTTAAACATATATGGTTCTTTATTTTCTAAGTGAAACTGTAAGAGAAATTTGTTTACTTGCAAAAAGCTTGAGGTCTGAGGATTCCACTTCTCTTCTGGTCTTCCATGCCATGTATTTAAGATGCTTAAACAAACCTGAGAAAGAAGGGGGGAAAGTTATAAACAGAGTTGAAAGGAGTGCTTTTTAAAAGTAAACACCCAGAACTAGGAATAAAATTGAAATGTTATTATGTCCAAGTATCTGAGTCCCCCAACAAAACCCTAAGGTTAGGTCTGTTAAAACAAATTTTTATCTTCAGATGTGATCTAAATTTATGTGGCATTACAATTTCTTCATTAGTGAAAAATGAATTAGCAGCTATTATAGATTAATACAAGCAACATATGTTTTTAATGAAGACTCTTTTCCAAACGTCATCATCAACAACAAAATTCTTGGTGAGGAAAAGTGGTATTATTTTATATTTAAGAAAATCTCTAAAATTTTTGAAATGGGATATAGCTTAATAAAAAAGATATTGACTTAAATCTGCCTCTACATTCCATTTGTTGTAATATATTGTTTTGGTTGAAATGCATGACTAAAATCTGGTCTCACACAAGCATGAAGTAGGAAAAGGGAGGACCCTGCAGATGCCTTGACATGATCTTGAGGATCCCCAGAGTGCCTCAGAACAAACTTGAAGACACTAGTCACTTGTTCACTCATAGAGCAAGAATGAACTCAAAGCATCCGCCAAACACAGGCCAACATTTACTCGAGGAGAAAGAGAACCTGGGACACATTATATGTACTTGTAAACTAACAATTTTATGTAATGGGCAACAAATTTGCCCATTTAAAGCAGTCTTTAAAAAAGCAGCTTTTATTGGTATTTCCTTGGTATTCTCTCAATGCTCTGTGAGAATAACAATGCAAAATACATTAATTCATTTAGTAAATTCACTAATAATTTTAAAGGATGTGCATATGAACAGCTTTGTGAATTATCATTTAAAGCACCATCAGACATATCACGCCACCTGGAATCTTAAGTCCTTAACCTGTTACCTATACTAGTAATTCTTAAGGAAGTACTAATAATTTCTTAACTAATTCTTACATTTAAACTTTATTAAGTTCCAATCTCTCCCTTGAATAAAGTCAACATTGCTATTTCATCTACTTTGCTCAGTTATAATAGACTTGTTCTTTGCTTTCTCAAAGTAAAGTCGACCTCTGGTTAAGTATACTATAATAAAACCAGAAAATGAATCCCAACTTTGTGATTTGAGCATATGGTGAATACAAAATGATAACTTGTAAGCACAGATCTGAGATAAGCTGCACCTTTTAAAAACAGGAAGGCAAAACCAGGGGAAAACTTGGGCCATCTCTAATAAACCGGATCAACTTCACACATCTGCTGTTCTCACAGCAGCAAAGACGTTGTCTGCTTGTGAAGTTGAGAAGTTTCTTCTGACCTTTGAGTAATTTTGAAACATTGAATACACTCAGTATAGAATTTACTACCGAAATTTCATCAAATCAAAGTTCCTTTGACAAGTGATTGTTCTTTTAAATCTCATTTTTAAGGTTTATTGTCATATGAAATGATTTTTATTATACCTCATTTATATTTTTATTATGCATTTTTGGGGGGCAGGGATAGGAATCAATTTTTCTATTTATAAGAAAACATAAAAAATTTTAACACAAATCAGACTTAATGGTATGTATCAGAAGACATGGATAGTATCTTTAGGCACTAGTGAAAAGGTACCTGGAACCAACGATACAGCAAGTAAAGAAAGGTGAGTGGCAAAGACAGATGCCTGGCACTACTGTTTTCTGAGTGGAGACAGCACTCAACTGACCAAGGCTGTGCTGAGTAAGTCAGTCCCTCACAGTAACTCCTGAAAACTGTGAGTGGTTTGTAAGTAACACCATTGTGTTTCTGCCGTCAGGTTCTTCCTCTCTCAATCCTGAGGCTGATTTTTGATTACAGGGAACAGAAACATGAAGAAACTCATGTATTTTGAAAAGAAGGTAAGTAAAACAAAATTTCAGTTCAAATTACAAAGAACCTTTGGGTTACAATACTTTGGCATTAAAAACAAAGGACTTCAATTACATTACCTTGCCATCATTATAAAGGTTTGGATTGAATCGCACACTATGACCACCAGTCGTCTCTAGATTCACAAGAGGGGGTGAACTGGGATAATCTTGAGGAAAATATACATCAAACTCAAAGCAGCCATTTGCATAAGGAGTGTCCGCAGGACCAGTTATCAGGACCTAGTATGCACATACGAATACAAAAGCCTATGTTACTATTTTTCAACACTGTTGTTGAAAAAAACAACGCAAAATAATAATGTTCTTACATCCTATATACACCTCAATCAAAATGTGCTAAAAATAAAGTAAAAGTTAAAAACATACACAGGAATAGGAAACGGTTTTAAATTATGATTAAAGTGATTTTGTTTTGGTGAAAACAGGCTTTTAAAAGAGAAATGCCCAACTGCCAACAGGAAAGCTTACCCAACAGCAAATACCTTTTAAAATATTAAGTTACGTTTTTTTCTAAGCGCTTTCCTTCATGATCTCTACAGTACTGTCAACAATTTGAGACTCTAATACATCATTACTATCTCAAAGGTATAAGAGTACCTTTCTGTTTCAAATTGTCAAGTTAATGTTTTAAGAAATAACTTACTTTTAAATATTATCTTCTGGGATAATGAGACAAATAGGTAACACAAATAAAATTCTCATGTAACAACTAATGACCAAAAGGTTCTGAGAGAAGAGCAGGTGTGTCCCTTAGGGCTGTGTGCATGTGTGTATGCACACTGCGTGCTCAGTCGTGTCTGACTCTTTGAACCCCATGGACTGTAGCCTGCCAGGTTCCTCCGTCCATGGAAATTTTCCAGGGAAGAATATGGAGTGGGCTGCCATTTCCTTCTCCAGGGGATCTGCCCGATCCAGGGACTGAATCCACATCTCCTGCATTGGCAGGCAGATTCTTTACACTGTGCCACTTGGGAAGCCTTTCCTTAGGGTTATTGGTAGTCCAAAAACCCCAACAGTGACTATCAGGATTATTCAATGAATTATATTTGAATCAATAGATATTCAGTATACAAGACGCAAGCAGCAAAGCCTCGGGTCCTGAACTGCTATGCATGGAGGCAAGTGGTACTACAGTCTCATCAGTTTAAACTCAGATTTATGTTTTGTGGGTTCAACTTGGGATTCTTTATGTTAGGTGCCGTATAATAACAAAGTCACAAGTCTGAATTTATGTGGGCCACTTAGAGATAAAATACTTCCCTAGGCAATCATCTAATAATTGGCTCTACTGTTTGTAACAAGGGAATGTGTGGTCAATAAGCAAGGTCTGTGAAATTTCTACTGAAAAATTATCCAAAAGAGCAAAACAGAAAACAAGCAAACAAAAAACTTTCCTCAAATCAATGGATCAATAGTTTCAGCTGTGTATCTAAGGAAGACTGACTATTTAATCCATTAGTTAAATGATGTAAAGAAAGGTTCCTCCCACCCCAGGGATCAAAGCTTTGAAAGTTACTTGCTGCAGCATCTCTTGGAATCTGAGGCCAGATCACCACAGTATTAAAACATAAAGCTGCACGTTTTATTTATTATTGTACTACCCCTGCTTACATCACAGATGACATGAATCTGTAAATACATTACATTACATTACCTAGGGAAAAAACAACCTGAAGACTGATAGTATAAAACCTGAGAGAAATATTTTGGATTATAAGAAATCCTGTGACTTTTTTTCTACTGATCAGCATTAAATCCTTTGATAATATGCTCTAAAACTATGGCAGGCTATATACAGCCTTTGTTTGGGGTAGGTATTTCTAGATCTTTTGTTTTTGAATGGTACTTGCTACTCTCATTCACGTACTCTGAACATTAGAAAAAGACTTCCTTCATTGATATCCAAAACAGTCAACAGAATTTTTATTCAATGTATTAAAACTTCATGCTATTTCTAGTGGTATTTTATATGAATATCTGAGTAACTGGATTAGTCAGAGAAGTAAGAAAATGGTTGTTTTTCCACCTTCATGATGTCAAGCCGCTCCTCGTCACAGCGCACAAACACACTGGAGGACGAGGACAGAGGCAGTGAGGTGGACAGCGTCACGGCTTCCTGTGCAAGGCGGCGGGCTCTGGCAGCACTGTTGGCATCGTTTGCATTTTTCACCTGAGACATGTAGTGGTAGTTTACTTTAAAGCCCAACTTCCCATCTTCATCTTCAGAAACCATCTCAAATGTATCTAAAACAAGAAAAAGGAAAAAAAAAAAAAAAACACTGAAAAAAAAAGAGAACCAGAATGGAGGATAGCTGTTATAATAACAAAAATCACAAATAAAGAAATCACTAACCCTTCTTCACCCAAAATGGAGAGACTGCAATGTGAAAGAAGGGCAAACTTATCAGTGTTTATGTAATACCTACATATATGTGTTAATGCTGCTAGATGGATAGAATATATCATGGAGACAAAGGCAGAAATGATTTTTAATTTGCAGTTTGGACATGTAGGTAGATTATATTAAGTATTTAAATGATATGTAGTAGATAAATTTATTCTTAAAATGAATGATATATTTTTTTGCCAAAATAATTCAAAATATGAAATACTGAAAAGTATTTCATTATATTTCATTTTTAAAGGGAATAAAACTATATATTTGCACTGCTTTGGAATCAGAAAACAGAAGTGACAAGCTGCAGTTTACTTCTGTATTACTTTTGAAATTAAATTAACAAGATAAAAGAGGATTATTAGGAAAATCTCCTAAATACTCTGACAGAATACAAATAATGGGCTAATTCTTCACAATATATTTAGGAAGAGTTGGAAGGATTAAAGTTATTCTTTACTTATAAGCTAAATCCATATAGAACAGAAAGAAAAAATTATCTCTAATTCAGATTAACCCTAATTCACCAAAGGACTAAAACAAAGATGCTTAAATAACTTATAACACTAAATTAAAACTACCTACAAATGCTAGGGCAAATACAAAGAAACAATGGCAACTTTTGATCTTGTCTACATACAATTTTAAATATCTAGAAAAACATTAAAACTACATTTTAATTACCATTAATGCAATAAATTTTACCAAGAAGTGCAAGGTCCTAGGCTTGGTTCTTTGGGGTAAATAATAAATAGGAAAATATATCTGCCTTCAAGAAGCTTATAGCCTACAAAAAAGGAGAACCTATACAGTGTTCTACAAATATACCATGTCTCAGCAAGACTTCTGAATAGTTTCAATTAGCAAATATGTAAACCAGAGCTATTCATCTGCCCAACTCAACTGCTTTTCACATAATACAGGGAAAAATTTCCTTTGAGTTTTATAAACAGCAATTCACCAGATACACATATGGCCTATTGCTACGCCTGAAGGAAATTTTTACGTCATATATTTACATTTAGACTTAAAGTCATGTCCAACTGGTAGAGTTTATGATTTTAAAAGATATGAGGGAAGCCTCCTAGTGACTAACATTAATCAACGCTTATGCCCTGTGACTCTGACAGTATGACATAAATCTACATTTTTGGGGGAAATTCCTACTTTACTGTTCTTTTTAATATCGTCAATGTCCTTTGGGTTGGTTCTCAAGAAAGATAAAGAGGGACATATAATAACAGTTAAAAGTGGTTATTAAAACTTGAAGTCTAGTGTTTGTTTATAGACCAGCATGTTATGAAGGGTACTTAAGTGATCTTTTCATCTGTCCTTACTTGCCAAGAGTTTTGTAATGGGAAAGGCTACAAGAGAACTATGCATAACTACCTTTTCTAAAAGTAAATCCCATGGAACTCTAAAAAGGGGTTTAAAAGTTACAGACTTAGCTCCAAGTCCCAAGTTTTGGCTTCCTTCAGGCAAGGATATAGAGACACAGAGAGGTAAAGAACAAAAACCACTTTCTGCCTGTTTGCTAGACATTTGGCTTTGTTTTTTTCCCCCCTAGGTTTCTACTGAATCATGATTCCTAAACATAACTGTAAGTACAGCTATAAATTCAGAGACAGAAAGATGATAAAAATTTTTGCATGTGTTCTTGTCTGGAAAATCCTATGGACAGAGGAACCTGGAGGGCTACAGTCCATGGGGTCACGAAAAAGTTGGACATGACTTAGTGACTAAACAATAACAACAATATATGTGCATACATACATATATAGAGTATATGAATAATTCATGGTAAAAGCAAGTTTGAAATTCTAATTTTACTAGAACATATTTCAATAGCACCATTATAAACTATGAATCGAGATCAGAAAAATGAAGAGTATGATTTCAACTTACCAAACTGTAATTTCTTCATGACAGCCACATATTTTTCTTCAAGTGATTTCAATACTGATAAAGGTTTGGGTTTCATAGCCACCTTCTTTGAATATTCACCTAGTTTTTTTTCTGTTGTTTAATATTTCAAGATAAATTAAATAAGTATATATTTTGAAGAGTAGAACAAAAAAACACTGTATACTTCTAGAGATCAAATTTTGAATGCCAAAAAAATTACCAAATTCTTCATAATTACCTTCCTATTATCTCATTTTAAAATTAAAAGCTTTCTATTTCATACGAAATACGGCTAAAAATCTTAACAACTTTAAAGCTTAAATTCTTAAAATGCTAAAAAGATTTTATCCATTCATGCAAAAGTCACAGAAATGAAGCAATAGATGATGCAGAATCATTTATATATTCCATTATTAATATGTGAAAATGCCAATTTTAATTTAATGTACTATTTGGTATCTAATACAACTGCATTTTTCAATTTCATAACTTTCAATGGGAAGAAAAGAGAAATTATATTGCATGTGGTCAGCCTACTAACAGTCTTAGATACCATATGCAGCAGAGATTAATATTTTAAAATTAGAGACTATTCATAATTAGCTTGAAAACCTGACACAGCAGAATCTTTAGGTAAATAACTTTATGGAAAACCATTAACAGAGGGAAGAGAATGCAGTTTTCAGTAAGTAAATAAAACATCTTTGTATCAAAAGAAATGTAGCAGAAAGGGACTAGTTCTGTACCTTGATTTGCTTGCCGCAAACTGGTAGTGGCTGCATAAACTATCTCAGCAGTCTTCTGAATGTCTGGCACCAAAAGAGTAAGGCCTTCCGGCTCTTGATCAGATGCATCTGGTTTTACTCCTGTTTTAACATTTTCCCTTTTAGATCTGAAAAAGTTTTTTTAATATGGAAAGAAAGGCAAGGAAAATTAAGATTTTAGTCTTGAAAAATAAATACTTCCATAAGTAACAGTGGTTAAAACTCGACAAGATATTGTGCATTTCATTCGACATACACATGGTATATACCAGGAGTGGTTCACATTAGATTCATTTTGAAGTCAGAGGATGATGCCTAGCACTATAACTGAAGTTTCGGGTAGGCTGTCTCTTCGTAGGCAAAAACAGACACAAGTTAAACACTGTAGAAACATCATACTATAAAAGACCCTGTTACCGGTTATGTCCTTCAATTAATATCTTTACAAACACATTTACTGAAACTATATACCTAGAAGTAGAGACATCACTTCTGTATCTAAAAGTAACAGATCCCCTGTTTTCTAAGACCTGGAAACCAAAGATCCATAGGTAGTTTTTCATTTTAATACTATCTGTATTTCACTTAAGAGTATATTAATTTCCATAATGGGGGGAGAAATATTCCAGAATAAACTGTAGGTTCACTACTGGGTAATTCAATTCATATGTGCTCCTATACACTGAATCTTTCTTTAAACACTAAGTTTTAGAGCATAATCATTTAAAAGATATCCTTCTGTTGCTCCCTAATCAGGGTCTAATATATACTCAAATTTTCTAGAAGAATGCTGTAGTATTTTATTAACAAGGTTCACTAAAAAACAGCAACTAAATCAATTTCCTTTTTCTTTCAACTCTCAGAATATTTTATTCAACTCATCATTACACCACTACTTAGATACTAAAAATCTACATCTTTGTTAATTACTTAAATAAATTAAAACTATAATCACATATAAATAAATGTATTTAAAATATTTATGCTAAGGTATGATCTAGACTATGTATCACTTATTTTTATAGGTTGTACACCTACTAACAAAAGGATGTGGCTATTGTATTAAAATAACATTTAACAAAGTGGGCATGGAGCCTTAAAGAACTTCAAAAAAGATTAACAGAAGGTAGAAGAGTCCTTAACGAAATAATATTAAGCAATCTATGTCCAAATGAACTGTTCTTTATCACAAAGACAAAAATCTGTTCAGAAGCAATTCTGTGCTTAACTTTAGGTAGATAGTAAGATATAAATTAAGAGGAGCCACTGAGGTGGATAACAAAGGTAAATGGGTTTAGTGTCATGTATGAGTTCGGAACTGATCTCCACACTGTGTGAAAAAACTAGTATCCACAGCTACTTTATCCACAAGGTATATACTATTTCACCTGGCAAGATGATCTGGCTTAAGAACCATAATGCGTCACTGGTTTATTGCCTTTTCTCCTGTGTTCTCTTCCTGTTCTCTTCCCTCCCTGATGTATAGGAGTCACAGAGAACACATGGTCAACTAACTCTCCTTTGCTACTCAGAAACTGCTTGGTAGAGTTGGATATATTATGTATCGTTTTCGTCATCAACTTCTGTGTGTAAATGTGTATATGATCATGTATGTTAGCATATATATATATATATATTATAAGGAGAATACAGTGAATGAATGTTTTAAGAGTGAAATAGACATTTTACTGCTAGAGTTAAATAAGATACTGCATCTTACAGCTATGAAGTAAAGCTGCAACTACAGATTAATAATGAGTCCAAAAATTTTTTAAATAAAATGATTCTGGTAGATAAGCTCAAATAGTTTCTCAACTTCTGCATTTATCAATAGCTGTTCACAATCTGTGTGAAACACTGAGCGTCAAGAAAAGCACATAAGCTGATTGGCAGGACCCCCTCTGAATTTACACAGACTTTCTTTCTCTTCAACTGTAAATGATGCTTTTCCTGGGGCCTAAAAAATTCTTAAGTAGAAGGGCCACTGAACAATATGAAAACAATAGTCAGTAGTTCGAGAAAACATAAGAGTTGTGGTTATTGATATAATAAAATAAAGATGGTTTCCTAAATCTATCATCAGTCAGTCCATCCATTAGACTCTCAATAAAGATTTCACTTAAAGAAATGCATCTTGACAAGCAGAGAAGGAAGATTACAGGAGTGAAGCTCATTTTTCCAGAATTAAGGTACTTTCTCCTTGAAGAAACAAGAACCTCTGGCATGGAGAGTAAACTGCATCAATGCAATTTAGAGCAAGTTACCCTTGGAAAACTGATTCTAAATTTCAAGCCCTATTCATAAATACCAATTACCTAACTCTAGTTTTTAAAAGATTAGTAGGAAAAATCTCTATTTTTAAAATAGTACAAATAGGATGAAAATTTGGACAATATTTTAAAAATATTTTAAAAATAGTGCAAAAGACCACAGAAGTCTTAAAAATAATATTTTTTACACCAAATGCATGAAAGAAATAATCATATACATCATAAAGATAAAGGCTGAATCATAAAGCAGACACAGTTAGACCTTTACTGTAGGTTCTAACGAAATTTTTTTTTTTTATATGGAAAGTCTTTTTGACAAAAATATAGAGGAGAAAAAGAATAAACTTCAAAAGGTGAATATATGAAGAACACAAACTACCTGCCTAACGATCACTACAACTAGTCATCGTCTGACATTAAACTACAGACAGTAGTTTCTTTTCTATAAAAGTTGCAGGTTACTGTCAACCCATATGTAGGCCCAGCTCATGAAAAAAGGCCATACCTTAGCTCACATCCTGAAGTCTGTGTGAAAAGCTATTTGAGTTCAAGGCACCTAGCTGGAAGTAGGTCTCTGAGACTGACAATGGATCCAACATGGTAAAAGCAATCAGCGACGGCCGCTACCATGGTATCCGCTGCTTTGTGCATACGTTGAATCTGGTTGTGATCACTGCCCTGAAGAAATACGAGGAATCAACTGAAGTTTCTACTATTGCAAGAATTATCTGCAAACATTTTCCACTATGCTGTGAATTCCAACTAAACAGCTAAGAAATTAAGCAAATTTTGGCTCTGTGACATATAGTCTACACTAGGATGTGAGCAGAATGGGCAAATCTTTCTTGTGAAAACAAAAAAAATAACCCCCAAAACTCATCATTCAGTTATATTGGACTGCCTCCGCAAATACTACTACCCAAATTAAGCTAGATATATGTAAGGCTACAAAATATCAGAATTATGTTCTCTTATAATGTATGAAATGAAAACAGCTTAATATAGCTATTTTCTTGGTTGAACATCGGGAAAGACCATTTCAATCCCCTGCACTTCTAATTCTGAAGTCACAACTATCACACTGTTGAAATAAACATTTAAAAAGCAGAGTCACATTGAAGAAGTAATCAGGACACCATATGCTGAAATGTCCAGATTCAAAAGTATTAAGAATTAGCATCTCAGAGGAAGATTCAAAAACTACAAGAGAATAAAACTTCTACATTTACCTTAAAACAATGTGTTGTATCATAGTCCACAGTTCTAAAATCCTTTGCCAAAAATTATAGTTTAAAGTAAATAAATAAAAGCAGAAAGTTTTTTTTAAAATATTATGTGGAGAATTATTTGCTTCTTATGTCTACAGACAACATGAAAATAATTTTTGAAATGCACCACTAAACTTGATAAAGACCTTTGTAAGATGACTGCTTTCCATACATTTTTTAAATCTTAGTTTTTAATTCTAGGTTCCCTTTTATTTCTAAATTCTTTCCAAATGGAAGTAATAGTTTTAGGTTTCATTGGAAGTAGAAAATAAAATCTTCCTTAACTAAAGCATAAATAAGCAGTAGGAGAGAAGGGACTATTTAAAACAGGGGTATGAGCAGCCTTTGAAAATAAAACCTTGACTTCTAGATTAGATAAAAATATAACAAATTTTATAGACTAAACATCACAGGACAAATCATGATACTGTGTGCTGCTGTGATAATAATGCACATCACCAGGGCACAATCCAACTGAGCCTAAGAAGGGACACTAAAATGTGTTGGCACTGTTGTCTCCATCACCGAGGAAAAAAGGCTGATGAACCGCTCTAAGTTTAATCACTAAAAGAAACTTAAATATGGTTGCAACAAATGCTTTTTGGCTAAGAAATCAGGTCTTTTTTATTTTGTAGGTAGGTTTGACAGAGGAAAAAGAAGACACAGGAAATGCTTTTCGAACAAAAACAAAAGTAGGAGGACTGGAACTGAAATTTCTCAATCAAAGCATTAGAGAACTAACTTAAAGGAATTAAAATTAGTTTGATGCCTTCTAAGAAGTAAATCAGTTAACTGTGGATAAAAAGGAATTGGGGATTTCTACCAGAGAATTCAGTTCTTTTAAAACTACTGAATGACCTTTGCCCCAGAAGACACTTTGGAAAGCCAAGAGAATCAAAGCTGCTTACTTTCATGCTGTTAAAGAGAAGTTCAATGTCAAGAACACCTCACATTCAACACAGAGTCATTTGTGTCACATTCTTATTAGCAATTAAGATTATTTGACTGACTATTCTTATTCTTGTTCTCACTCATGCTCAAACTGAGTCTTTTGTTTTATGCTACTGTTCGGTTAGTTAGGCCTGAGGAGGAACAAAAGCTTTGACAGAAAACAGCAAAATTCTGGAAAACAATTATTTTCAATAAAAAATAAATTAATAAAAAAAAGATTATTTGACTGACAAAGTCTTTTTTCAAATTTTTGGTGAAACTGTTAAATACTAAATATACAAAATATGATTATTTGCCTGCTGGAGTATAGCAGGAAAAGTCTACATGTCAAGGACAAAATATTTTCCTTTGCTCCTGCTCCAAGGGGGCTATGAAGTGTCATACTTATTCAAAAGTGAAACCAGATAACTATGGCTATACTATGACTTCATTTTGAGATAACAAAGGTTGCAATGGCTATGTTAAGATTTAAAGTATTACATAACTCATATGTAATGTATTAGAAGTCATATGCCACAAATCCCTTTATTAACGGAGGTAACAGAATTGCTTTCAAGTTTTTTCTTTTTTAAGAATCTAAAGAGTAAAGACATATTAACATAGTAACAAAATTTAGGAGGTGGAAAATAGGATGTGTTGGAGGGTAGGAAGAGATTTCTTTCACAACAGAGAAAACGATTTTTTACAATATTTATTTATTTATTTATGGCTGCACTGGGTCTTTATCGTTGTATGCGGGCTTTCTCTAGTTGTGGCGATCGGGGACCACTCGCTCATTGCGGTTGGATTCTCCTGTTGCCCAGGCTCCAGAACGCAGGCTCAGCACTTGTGGGACGCAGGTGTAGCTGCCCCTGGCACGTGGAATCTTCCTAGACTAGGAATTGAACCCATGTCCCCTGCATTAGCAGGTGGATTCTTAACCATTGGACTGCCAAGGAAGTCTGAGAAAATGATTTTATCTCCAACACACCACCCTCATTTATGCAAGCAGATACCAAATCAATTTGAAAAAAAAAAACAGTAGAGTAAAAGTATTAATACATACAGCAGTAACTAAGACATTTTCATAGGAAAGGTTTTAATTAATTCTTTTAAGCAAAAAGCAAAAAAATCAAATGGGTAAAGTTGACTTATTCCTCATTTAAGTGATAAGTACATTAAGATGCTACCAGTTCATGATCTACAGACTAAAAGTCAGTTTACCTTCCTTAGTTAACCCTGGTAATCTAATAATTATCCTTAGGCGTAATCAAATGGCTATGCATCTCTAATAAAATATGCTGCCTTTTAACATCTTACCATAGGGATAACTTAAAAATTCTTTAGAATAAAGAGCAAAATATCAAAAAAAATTCTGCAGAATCTGTATTATTGTATATACTTTTTAAATTACCAAAAGTAAAATTTTCAATTAAAAAATTTTACTTCATTGTCAATATTTTAAAAATTTATGTATCCTAAATTTCCAAAGCCAAATCAGAAACAAGTTCCCATCTTCCATTTCTAATTATTCACTGATGTATGAGTCAAATTGCTCTTTGGAAGTTCAATTTAGAAAATAAATATACTGGATCGCTTCCCTGGTGGCTCAGATGGTAAAAAATCTGCCTGCAATTCAGGAGACCCAGGTTTGATCCCTGCGTGGGAAGATCTCCTGGAGAAGGGAACAGCTACCCACTCCAGTATTCTTGCCTGGAGAATTCCATGGACAGAGGAGCCTGGTGGGCTACAGTCCATGGGGTCACAAAGAGTCAGACACATCTGAGCGACTAATTCTTTTCACTTTTTCACTATATTTGATTGGGACATTAGGAAACTTGAGGTCTAATCATAGCTCTACTACTAAGCATTAGAGAACGTGGAACAAATTACAATATTTATGGGCCTTATTTTCGTCTTTTATAAAAAAGGGGATTTGTACCATATGAACTCTAAACAGTGTCCCTTACAGCTCTAAAAACCACCAGATTTGTTACAAACTAAATCTTAATTACCAAGGGACTTCAAATTCAGTTATTAAGATTGCTTGAGATTTTGCTAGAATATAATGAAAACTGACGATAAACATAATGCTTATCAGACGCTGGGAGGAATTGGGGGCAGGAGGAAAAGTGGACAACAGAGGATGAGATGGCTGGATGGCATTACCGACTCAATGGACGTGAGTTTGAGTGAACTTTGAGAGATGGTGATGGACAGGGAGGCCTGGCATGGTGCGATTCATGGGGTTGCAAAGAGTCAGACACAACTGAGCAACTGAACTGAACTGAACTGAATGCAATCTTATAAGGAATAATCATTTCATATGTTATATTACCGAGGTAGGAGTATTACGTCAATTTATAATTTTTAATTTGTTTCTGTCTGTTAATCACTTAAATAACAGAATAAGCTGTATTTTGATACTTGATCTAAGTGTTTTCCAGAAACCAGTGAAGGCTCAAGTCTAGCTGTTATACAAGCATGAAACCTAAATGATCAATGAACAATTTTGGTAAAAGGTACCAGCAGTGTATGAAAATAGAAGTATCTGGACTACAGGTCAACCAATTTGCTTTCTTCATAAATACAGTTTTTGATAATGAACACTACAGGCACCAGGAAACTGGAGGGGCTAAATCCGAGATTTATTGCCTAATAATAATTATTTTTAAATGTTAAACTTTAAGTGATAGTTTCACTCCCTATCAAATAAAAAGAAGTAATCTCTTGCCTAAGCACACAGAGCAGAAAAACTTTATACATCTACGAACTGTTGAGATTGTATATATCCTACACAAAAGTTATATTGCAATATTACTTCCTTGCATTTTTTATATAAGTATTTGATACTATATTACAACTACCCACAATTTAAAGCAGTTTGGCTTATTGTCTAGAAAGAAGGGAAATTAATAAAAGCACACAGGCTAGAATAGAAATACTACACTAATCACATTATTTCAAACTGGCTGAACAAAAGGAATTCAGGCAATACATCTAAGTCACTAATCTGATAGGTATGAAAATTCATTTTCACCAGATTTTAATCTCTTGTAACTGTCATAAAATTAAAGTGACCTTGATCTTACGTATAATAAACAACTAATCACAGGGCGTATTTGCCACATATCTAACATAGATTATACCTTTAAACATCCTTAATACAATAATGTAATTAGCCTCCAATTAAAATCAATGAATTTATATTGAAAAAAAGGTTAAAAAAAATCCTCTATGTCCTATTTCTGTACATGCTGGTATTCTCACATGCCTCTCCCCACATTGCCTCTCTTTTTGCCCCTAGAGAACTACTTCTTACTGCTTGTAGATCTAAAAATTAAAAGTATTAAACACAAAAATCATCGAATTACAAAACTAAAGAAAAAACAGAAATTAAGACTTTTTGCATAAAATAAATGAAAACCTGGTAAATTTTCTTTGCATTAGGCAGGAAAGAAAAGTGTTAATATTGCTATACTGAGGGCACCTGAAAAATGGAACATTTTGATGATCAAGTTTTCAGAAACTATGCTGGAGAATGAATTCTACTTACCCTTTATGACAAATGTTTAACTTTTTGTTCTTCATAAATGTTTATTACAGCAGTAGACAGGCCAAAGAATATTTTTATTAGGGAAGTCCCTTGATCTTTTTTTGAAGTAATTAATAAGAGGTGGCTTTTGAGTAAGTTCTCAAATAAAAGTAAATAAACTACTCAATGCTCCAGTAATGCTGAAGAAGATGAAGTTGAACAGATCTATGAAGACCTGCAAGACCTTCTAGAACTAACACCCAAAAGAGATGCCCTTCTCATTATAGGGAACAGGAATGCAAAAGGAGGAAGTCTAGAGGTAACTGCAATAACAGGCAAATTTGGCCTTGGAGTAGAAAATGAAGCAGGGCAAAGGCTAACAGAGTTTTGCCAAGAGAACGTACTGGTCATAGTGAACACCCTCCTTCAACAACACAAGACAAATCTACACAAGGACATCACCAGATGATCAATACCAAAATCAGACTGATTATATTCTTTGCAGCCAAAGATGGAGAAGCTCTATACAGTCAGCAAAAACAAGACCAGGAGCTGACTGTGGCTCAGATCATGAACTCCTTATTGCCAAATTCAGACTTATATTGAAGAAAGAAGGGAAAATCACTAGATCATTCAGGTATGACCCAAATCAAATCCCTTACAGTTATACAGTAGAAGTGACAAACAGATTCAAGGGATTACACCTGATACAGTCCATGAAGAACTATGGACGAAGGTTTCTGACATTGTACAGGAGGGAGTAATCAAGACCATCCCCAAGAAAAAGAAATATAAAAAGGCAAAATGGTTGTCTGAGGAGGCCTTACAAATAGCTGAGAAAACAAGAGAAGCTAAAGGCAAAGGAGAAAAGGAAAGATATACCCATCTAAATGCAGAGTTCCAAAGAAATGCAAAGAGAGATAAGAAAGCCTTCCTCAGTGATCAATGAAAAGAAATAGAGGAAAACAATAGAATACGAAAGACTAGATCTCTTCAAGAAAATTAGAGATACCAAGGGAACATTTCATGCAAAGATGGGCTCAATAAAGGACAGAAATGGTATGGACCTAACAGAAGCAGAAGATATTAAGAAGAGGTGGCAAGAATACACAGAAGAACTATACAAGAAAGATCTTCATGAACCAGACAACCACAATGGTGTGATCACCCACCTAGAGCCAGACATGCGGGAATGCAAAGTCAAATGGGCCTTAGGAAGCATCATTAACGAACAAAGCTAGTAGAGGTGATGGAATTCTAGTTGATCTATTTCAAATCCTAAAAGATGATGCTGTGAAAGTGCTGCACTCAATATGCCAGCAAATTTGAAAAATTCAGCAGTGGCCACAGGATTGGAAAAGGTCAGTTTTCATTTCAATCCCAAAGAAAGACAATACCAAAGAATGTTCAAACTACTGCACAACTGCACTCATATAACACGCTAGCAAAGTAATGCTCAAAATTCTACAAGCCAGGCTTCAACAGTACATGAACTGTGAACTTCCAGATATTCAAGGTGGATTTAGAAAAGGCAGAGGAACCAGAGATCAAATTGCCAACATCCACAGGATCATCAAGAAAGCAAGAGAGTTCTAGAAAAACATCTACTTCTGCCTTATTGACTACGCCAAAGCCTTTGACTGTGTGGATCACAACAAACTGTGGAAAATTCTGAAAGAGATGGGAATACCAGACCACCTGACTTGCCTCCTGAGAAATCTGTATGCATCTCAAGAAGCAACAGTTAGAACTAGACATGGAACAACAGACTGGTTCCAAATCAAGAAAGGAGTATGTTAAGGCTACATATTATCACCCTGCTTATTTAACTTATATGCAGAGTACATCATGAGAAAAGCCGGGCTGGATGAAGCACAAGCTGGAATCAAGATCGCAGAGTGAAATACCAATAACCTCAGATATGCAGATGACACCACCCTTGTGGAAGAAAGAGAAGAAAGAACTAAAGAGTACCTTGATGAAAGTGAAAGAGGAGAGTGAAAAAGTTGGATTAAAACTCAGCATTCAGAAAACTAAGATCACAGCATCCAGTCCCATCACTTCATGGCAAACAGATGGGGAAACACTAGAAACAGCGGCAGTTTATTTTTTGGGACTCCAAAATCACTGCAGATGGTGACTGCAGCCATGAAATTAAGACACCTGCTACTTGAAGAAAAGCTATGATCAACCTAGATAAGAGTATTGAAAAGCAGAGACATTACTTTGCCATCAAAGGTCCATCTAGTCAAAGTTATGGTTTTTCCAGTGGTCATGTATGGATGTGAGAACTGGACTATAAAGCTGAGTGCCAAAGACTTGATGCTTTTGTACTGCGGTGTTGGAGAAGACTCTTGAGAATCCTTGGACCTCAGGGAGATCCACCAGTCAATCCCAATGGAAATCAGCCCTGAATATTCATTGGAAGGGCTGATGCTGAAGCTAAAACTCCAATACTTTGGCCACCTGATGGGAACAAATGACTCACTGGAAAAGACCCTGATGCTGAAAAGACTGAAGGCAGGAGGAGAAAGGATGACAGAGCATAAGATGCTGGATGGCATCACTGACTCGATGGACATGAGTTTGAGCAAGCTCTGGGAGTTGGTGATGGACTGGGAAGCCTGGTGTGCTGCAGTCCATGGGGTCACAAAGAGTCAGACATGACTGAGCGACTGAACTGAAAACTACTTAATGTTATTGAGGCAAATGAAATTAATTAGAACCAATATTTAAGTCAACCACTTCCCTATTTTTGTTCACATTATTATAAAAAATTCAATTGAATAAGAATTGGCAAAAAAGGGCAAAATTTCCTTATGACAGCAACCTGAAAAGTTCCAATTTGTTCAAATTTTAAATAAGAGATGATGTTAGAAAATGGCCAAAGTAGAAAATTACATTTATGCTTATAGGACAGTTATGTTTTCAAAACTGTGTAAAACAGGTGTACAAAACATGTTATTATATATTCAGAAAAAATGAATTGCTGAAAAGATCCTTAAATAATTAACTATCTAAATCTTGTCCGTTTTAGACAAAAGATGCAAAGTGCTGAATGTAAAACATATCTATATTGAAGTAATACACTTTGCCTAGTCTTTAGTGTTTTCTAAAGGAATGTTGCGTTTCCCTTGTGGTCCAGCTGGTAAAGAATTCACCTGCAAAGAAACCTGGGTTTGATCCCAGGGTTGGGAAGATCCTTTGGAAATGGGAATGGTTACATACTCCAGTATTCTGGCCTGGAGAATTCCATGGATATTTCAGGGCTTCCATGATAGCTCAGTTGGTAAAGAATCCACCTGCAATGCAGGAGACCCCAGTTCGACTCCTTGGTTGGGATGATCCACTGGAGAAGGGATAGGCTACCCACTGCAGTACTCCTGGGCTTCCCTGATGGCTCAGCTGGTAAAGAATCTGCCTGCAACACGAGAGACCTGGGTTCAATCCCTGGGTTGGGAAGATCCCCTGGAGAAGGGAAAGGCTACATACTCCAATGTTCTGGCCTGGAGAATTCTATAGACTGTCTGTTATCTCTGATTTGTCTTACTATAAATGCTTATTAATATAATCAGGCAACAACAATGTCAATCAGTTTATTTATATTAACTATTAGATTTAAATTAACTTTATATAGTTACTGCAAATTGTGAATCTTGAGAGAGGACTTTTTAGGAGAGGTGTAGACAGTAAAACTATAGACTTGTGAATAAAAGAATATTAAAATATTGTCATCTTTAGGAAGTTCTTGAAGCAATTTGTATAGTAAATATTTAACAACTTTTTTAAAGACAGACTAAATCACAATAAATTACTCCTAGTTGCCACTTTGCCATGTCAACAGGTTAATCTTGCCAGGAAAGATGAACATAATAAACTAGAAGTACAACTATTCCTTGAATAGAGCTCTTCTTTACACCAACCTCATCAGAGTACTGTAATTATCAGTCACCAAACTAATCCTCACCCACAAGAGATAATAATTTTATTATTAAGGTATAATTATAATCAAGAAAGTCTGAAACATATCTTATAGTCTATTATTTCAAATACTAAAAGTCAGAAGGTACTTTTCAGATACATGTATTTGTGTGCATATTACATGCATATATAATTATCTCATATGTTATTACATGTGACAGCAAAAACGCCTAATTACAGAACTAACAGCTTTAAAAGGCATTCAGTTGCATGGTGTTGTTCCACTGTGCCAGCTCAGTTTCTCCTCTAAGCAGTCATTCTTACTGAAGCCTTTGGATTCACAGACAGTTTGTTAATATGGCTGTAATGCAGTATTGGTTCTACCTAGTCTACTTCTACTCCTCAGCAGACCACGAGAAAGAAGGCAACGCAACTAATATATCTCCACTACATTCCTTCACTCAAGCATTTCCTGAGTTATTCTTTATTAAAGTACAAGTGCCCCCATGAAAGACTAAAGGATAATTTGCTTCTTTATATAAATTTTAATAACCCAGGAGAGTATTCTGAAATAAGAAGTCTGCCTTGAAGAAGAAGAACAAAATCCTGGAACATCGTAACAGATGTAGTTATAAAATGCTTCACTACGCAGACAATGAGAAGCCAGAGGAGGACACTGGGTATCTTAGTGAGTAGGAAAGTGAAAAATAAAAAGAGAAGCATGAAATTAGCTGCGAGGATGAACAAGCTCAGTTCAATGAGCAAATCTCCATACTGCTGGTTTTTTTTTTTTCATTATTGCGTTCAATTATCTTTATCACAAACAAACTATTTCAAAGTGTTGGTTTAATTAGGGTCATCTCTTTGGTTAGTAAATAAATCTGTTTGTGCTAAAAAAAAAAAAAAAAAAAGAGAGAGAGAGAAGCATGTTAAGTTAAGAACAAGCTATTCCTTGTGAAAATCTTAAGGTGAGGATGAGAACCAAAACACCACTCTAAATTGCGGCCACATATAAAACAAAAGCTCGGCTAGCTTGGCTTCTGCTAACTTTAGTTTCTCCCAATTAAACACTGATAAAAGGCAGAAGAGGGTTTCCCAGGTGGCGCTAGTGGTCAAGAACGTGCCTGCCAATGCAGGAGACATAAGAGACACGAGTTTGATCCCTGGGTTGGGAAAATCCCCTGGAGGAGGGCATGGAAACTCACTACAGTATTCTTGCCTGGAGAATCTCATGGACAGGGAGCCTGACAGGGTACAGTCCATAGGGTCGCAAAAAGTTGGACACAACTGAAGCGACTTAGCATGCAAAAGGCAGAAGACTAAGACCATGAATGGACAGGATCCCATTCCTTTTAAATTTTGTTAGTTTTTATTTGCAAAATGCCATTACTTTTAGAGGACTGGAAGATATATCCTATTAATAGAGTTTCCCAAAGCATGAGAAAACATTAAGTGGCAGTTAGACACAGTATTAGTCAACTGAATTAAGAGTGAGAAAATGAGAGTATTTTACCAATGAAAAGAAAGGTCTCAGTAAGCCTTTGGTAACTACTTATTTGCTAAACCTTCTTTCTTAAAACAGAAAACAGGCCAGACAATGGAGTCAGACACTAACTTTTTAAGAATTCAGTGTATTCACATTAACACTTATCATTTGCCAGATGATGGCAAATGATACTGACTTCCTTTTGGCAGTTGATACTGGTTTTTCTGATATGTTAGTAATTTGAAATTACCTCTGTAAATAAATGTTTGGTTTAATTAAGTTACCTGATCTAAAGAAAGAGTCTACCAAAAGCACAGGTGGTACAAGAAAAGCTCTTCCTCATAATGCTGAAGCTCTGACAAGAACTTCTACCAAGAAAAATTTCCTTCAATTTTCAACCATGAAAATGGTTTATTTGATCAGATGAAGAAAAATCCCACTATTACATGACACTCTTTTTAGATTCAAGTAAGTTCTAAAATAATACAGATAAAAGGCTCCAGAAAAATTAAATCTAAGGCCTACTTACTGTCATGTAAGTTCTCTCCATACACACAACTGTAGCTCGATGACAGCTTTAAGGAAATAAGCTGCAGCTATGGAGCCCACGTGCCACAACTACTGAAGGCTGCACGCCCTAGATGCCACGCTCAGAACAAGAAAAGCTACCACAGTGAGAAGCCTGCGCACCACAGCCAGAGAGTAGCCCCCACTCGCCACACCTAGAGAAAGAGCCTGCGCAGGAACAAAGATCCAGCACGGCCGAAAACTGAAAAAAGAGAAAAAGATTTTAGAATCTCTGCTAATGATTCTTAGTCTCTTTCAAGCCAACAGATGATTGTTTTCTGTCTTCAGTAAAACAACCCAGTAGGATTAGTACTGGAAAATTTCTGCATAGGATTACAGACTTCAGATTCTTGTATACTAACAAAGGAAACCATTTATCCTATAGCACTTGCACTTTTTGAAGGAGATCCCTAGGGATTAAATTTGCAGTCACTGATATTAACACATAGGCAGAATAATGTAGTTAATAATTAATTTAAAGCCTGACTTAACATTATTGCTTTTATAAAGTCAAACATCTGAATCATAGAAAGTATTTCTACCCAGGAACTGTCTTTATAAAGTCCACAATATTACAGCAAGAATCCTAATGGACTCAAATCCTCAGTCCCAGCACGGCAGGATGGGAGAGGACACACACAGCTCAACTGTCAAGACAGAAAGGAAGAAAGTCTCTTAATTCAGTCTTCTAACTCCCATCCCACCATTCTGCTACGCTGCAAGTCGATCTTTTTTTATAATGCAAATCTGAATAGATTTCCGCTGAAAACCCTTTCACCACATCTAAAAACAGATACCTAATGAAGTTGGGCTTCCCTGATGGTTAAGTCGGTAAAGAATCCACCTGCAATGTGGGAGACCTGGGCTTGATCCCTGGGTTGGGAGGATCCCCTGGAGGAGGGCATGGCAACCCCCTCCAGTACTCATGCGTGGGAGAATCCCCATGGACAGAGGAGCCTGATGGGTTACAGTCCATGGGGTTGCAAAGAGATGGACACAATGGAGAGATTAAGCACAGCACAGCACAACTATGAAGTTCTTCAAGCTGCTGTCTTCCTCTCCAGCCCCATTTCCTACCCCTACCTCCCACCCAAAGGACACCCAGGCACATCAAACTTCTTCATTCTTTACATTTTCCTGAATTTTCGCGAACCTTCCTCACACAGTCTGGTATACCAGTTCCCTGCACCTCTTATTTAGCCTATTCTTACATATTCTTTGGGTTTCCAAAACTCATTTGATGCTCCAATAATGTGTTAAATTTTCCATATATCATGTACTTGTTATTAAAACTAATTATTGTTTCCCACATTATTTGTCAGCCCCTTGGAAAAAGGCCTAATTTTCTTGTTATGCTCTGAGGAACATTCAATAAACATTTGTTGAAGGAAGAAAATCAGTCATGCTCTTGTGACTAAGCGAGATTTCCCCTATCTGAATATAACTGCAAGTTTCTAAAACACAAATTAGATAAAAGAAAGATAAATGATCTGCCTTTTTAATGTCTTAATAATATTCTCCTATTTCCTCTTATAGAAAGTTTCAGGCTTGAGGCGGGACAGCCAGCAAACCTACATCATCTCCATCATCCTTTTGAGCTTTGAGATCAACATTAGCTGAGTTTATGTACTGTCCTCAAGAGAGTATAATCTTAATTAGGTTATTCCAACCTGTGAAAGTAAACTTTGGACTTGGGCAAAATATTTTAATCCCCTTCATCCACAAAATATAAAAACTGTAAGTATAACATATATAGAGAAAACAATTTCAATGTAAATTATTACACATAAGCACAGTTATCATCTAGAGTCCTGCAAATTACAAAGAGAATCTGTTTTTTCTTTATCTAAGATGACCAAAGAGTGCTAAGTTAAAATTTCATTTGGAAGGAAAAGTAAAATGCACGCCTTTTATGTAAACTTGGCTTTAAGAAAGGAAAAACAAAGAGTAACAAATGAGAAATACCAAGACAAAAGAAAGGCAATACAATTAATACACGAACATAATTAGTAAACTAGTATGTCTACTAAATAGATCTACTTTATTTACCCTAACGTATTTTTTCCCAGAGCCCCCAAGTACAGACGTGGCCAGGACTTCACAAAGAATCACCCACAGGCACAGCACCCTCCCCACTTATTTATTACTGAGAAAAAGAGACAAAAATAATATAAAAATGTTCTGAGCTGTGGTACACTTAAACAGTACTTTCAAAATCGTAACTACAAACCTGATGAAGCACTAAAACAATACTCTAAAAATGTTACGTAAACAGAACATATTTGCCTTGACCATTCTCTTCTGAGTATACTGGTTTTGTGTTGTTTTTTATACATACACTTTGAGGTTGGGTAGGCAGGTAGAAGGGAGGGGGAGGGGGAAGCTTTGCATCTTGAAACAGTGTTAAAAATGAATTTAGGTAACCTTCATTGAGTATAAACTTTGCAGGAAATTGGACTATACTGTTCACTTTATTAGAGTTCTATACTGATGAAAATATGAAAAGAAGTGTATCTTAAGTTTTGACAGGCTGGAGAAGAGCAGATTTTCCCTTCTGGGAAGCAGAAAATGAGTTCTCAAGGTGCCAAAAGTTTGAAAGGAAAGAAAGAATGTTATAATATGTACATCTTTGTTGGCTTCTTTTTCTAACAGAGTCTGTATTTTATACCTATGTAAAAAAATACAGATACCATGAGGGATCTTCATGAAGCATATTCAAACTCTATGTAAAACTCTCTGTCAGTGTTTGTCAGTAAAACAGCTTTTAAAAAGTTAACTGCACAAGGTTACTGTAAAGATAAAATAAAAAATGAAATGATCTCTGGGAATAGTCATTATGATCTTTACATGCATGTTTTGCTGGTACAGAATTTAGAAGTTTGAAGTGTCATTTTTTTTGTTCTGTGATTCTCAAATTTTACGTTATTAAAAAATCAAGTGAGAACAGGTAAGACAAACATACTGCAAAGATGAAAAAGAAAATTAACTGATTCAAAATACCACTAAGAAAGGAATAAACTTTCTCTAGCCTAATTCTGCATTTTTATGCAAACATCAGAATTTATGCCATCTCTTTTAAGTGAAACTGACAACCACTAGACAGATTCTGCTAAGAGAATGGAAAAAGTTACCAGGAAAAGGTTATTTTTAAAGTTTTTTGATGAGAGAACTCATCATCTGATTTCTAGCAAGGTATAAACTTAAACCAAAGATTCATTTAAAAATTCAGTTTTCTATGAAGACAAAATACTAACTTTAACTCCAACAAATAAATCCTCTTCTCAAAAACATTAGAGCATAAATTATAATGTATGTATCAAAATGAAATAGTAGTAATCCATAAATCCAACAGTTCTAATTCTATGAATCTACTCTGCAGAGATTTCTACAGATCCCAAGAGATGTAAGAAGTTGTTACAAATTAGAAACAACCCAAATGTCCATGAAAAGATGGGAAGGTAAAATACAGCATCTATACACAATGCATAATCATAAATATTAAGAACAATATTAGCAATATGTATTTACTTAGAGTGAAGGTGTCTTCCACCTCAATATTGAGTGAAACTAGCATCTATTTGTGTAATATGTACAATGTGATAACATTTAACAAAAACTCCACCTACAGCTATAAGATATCAGATGGAGATGTCTGATAAGCCACCATGAATAAACACTTAAGTGTAGGATTTGGTGGATACTTTTTCTTCATAGTTTTATTTATAGTTCGCGCATATATGTATTTAATCAGCATATATCATTTTTTTAATGAACAAAGTTATTTTTAAAAAAGATCATAAAAGCCGAGGTCAAAAGAAATAAAATAGTACCTTAAACGATTGGTGTAGGTATCAACACAGGTCTTCATTTTGGCTAATAATGTACCAACGGAAGTCTGACACTCTGACTGTTCTTCTTCCTCTTCACCATTCTCTGTAGAAAGAGGCAACAACAGGGGCACCATGCACGTACAGGAAGCAATGGCCCGGAGCAGTTCTAGCAGAGCTCGATAGAGTGGCACGTGTCTTGCCATGTCGAGAACTGTAAGAGGGAAGAGAGGAAAAGTATAAAATGAGCACATGTGCAATATAAAAGTTAAGTCCACAGCAATGTAGCTTCTACTTCAATCTTGAGATTAATTGGTAGGTTGGTAAATGGACTAAAGAAGTTTGTGAAGCATCAATGTATAGAATACAACAGGCACTTTTAGGGAAAAACAACAACAAAATGAACATGGCACAGAGTTGGGAGATAGCAAGAACTGTAAGTAAGCAATTTGCTACTTGTTTTTGGCTGTGCTGGGTCTTTGTTGCACTGTATGGGCTTCTTTCATTGCGGAACACAGGCTCAGCAGCTGTGGTGCTGGCGTTCTCTAGCTGCAGTGCTCAGGCTTAGTGGCCCTATGGCATGTGGGATCTTAGTCCCCCAACCAGAGATTGAACTTGTGTCCGCTGTATTGGAAGACAGATACTTAACCACTGGATCACCAGCGAAGTCCCAAGTAACTACTCAGTTATATCACAAATAAAAATGATT
Source organism: Bos indicus x Bos taurus (assembly GCF_003369695.1). Taxonomy (NCBI): domain Eukaryota; kingdom Metazoa; phylum Chordata; class Mammalia; order Artiodactyla; family Bovidae; genus Bos; species Bos indicus x Bos taurus. Next base: position 15,066,697 of record NC_040086.1, on the reverse strand, counting down.
AAACGGTCCAAATAATATATTAGGGCAGTAAGTACATTTATTAGTATGACATGGAAATATATTTTTCAAATTAAATTGAAAGGAAACCATTGTATCTTAGGTAAAACAGAATGATACAACCACAGTTTACCAAAAGCAAAATTCAATAAATCAACTTGTTAGGGAAAAAAGAAAGTTGACAGTGGTAGCTTTTAGTTGTCAGCTACAAATCAAATGAATTTCTTTCTTAAAACTACATGCATCTCACAGTGGATTCCATGCTCTAAGAACATGTATTGCTTTTAAAACTTTTATAAGCGGTTTTGTTAGGTTTGTGGCTTCCTCCCAAGTGGAATTTCCTTTTGTGAATCATGTGAGTTAAGGACCTAACAACATTTTTCCAATAGCAGTTACTGAACAAAGTTAATCCATAACTTTATTATTTATTATGTTAGTTATTCTTTAATTATTCACTGAAAACCTACTGGTGGACAGGCTGGGAATATAGCAGTGAAGAATACAACCAAAAATCCTTGCCTTCATGTAGCTTACATTCAAGGTAGAGAAGACCAAGTGAGTAAAAATTTTTGTAGACATTACTAAGTACACTGAATGCTAAATAGAAGATTGAAACAGGGAAGGAGAATTAGAGAGTACCGGCTTGAGGAAGAAATTGTCTAACTGCCCACAGCACTATACTGGGGTTAGATATGGGGAGGGATGAGGCCTCATCCAGGAATTCTGGACTTTGTTTGGCAAGGTATGTAAAGGGTTGGCTTAAAAAATTAGTTCTGGTAATGTGGAGACCAACAGTGAGCTGTTCAGAGTTATGGAGGAGCAGGCCCTTGTTTCACACCTTCCAATAATGATGCAGAGAACGGGGTAAAAAGTATGACTGTTCATTCTTTCTTTACTTACTTGAAATGTTACTCTCCATCTTTAAAACATAAAATTTGCATGTGCGCATGCTCACTCAATCCTGTCCAACTCTTTGTGACCCCATGGACTGTGTAGCCCACTAAGCTCCTCTGTCCATGAGATTTTCTAGGCAAGAATACTAGGGTGGGCGCCATCTCCTTCTCCAGGGATCTTCCCAACCCAGGGATTGAACCTGTGTCCTGTATCTCTTGCACTGGCAGACAGATTATTTACCACTGAGCCATATATTTGGTTATATTTAAAGCTTCTTTTTTAATTTATGACCTAATGCTACTTCTTATTATAACTCTATACTATAACATAATACACTATAGTTTTCAGGAAATTCAAGTTAAAATCCAAAGTTATAAAAAACAAACCAAAGTTAATTGATGGGCATAAAACACAACATTAATATTTGTGAGGATATGAAAAGGCTAGACTTTCTATGTAAACAGGTGGACATGCAAAGTGATAATGAATTTGACATTATTTTACATGCCCATATTCTATGACAGATGCTTCCTTCTGCCTAGGCCTCACTTATGGAACAGAGGATCTGAATAGGTAATTCTCCAAAAATGATATATAAATGGCCAATAAACACACTGTCATTAGTCATGAGGGAAATGCAAATCAAAACCACCATGAGTAATCTGCCATCTTATATGCACTAAGATCGCTGTAAAAGTAAAAAAATAACTTTAAAAAAGTAAAGAAATAACTTATTATCATGTGAACCAGCACTTCCACTCCTAAGTAAAAACCCAAAGCAATTGAAAGGAGGAACGAAAATAGTACTTGTACACTCACGTTCACTGAAGCATTATTCGCAATAACCAAAAGTACTGGAGTGGGTTGCCACTGCCTTCTCCATAAACAACTCAAATGTCTATCAAATAAGTAAACACTGAAGAAGAACAAAATTGAAGGACTGACAGAATCAGACTTCAAAACTTACTACAAAGCTACAATAATCAAGAGAATGTAGTACTGGTGAAAGACAAATAGATCAATGGAACAGAAATGATAACAAAATGTGTACATGAAGGTTTGTAGCAGCTTTGTTTATAACTTCCCCAAACTGGAAACAGCCAAGATGTTTATCAAAAGGTCACTGGATAAACAAACTGTTGTATAACCATACAATGGAATATTATTCTGCAAAAAAAAGAAATGAGCTACAAAACTGAGAAAAGACATGGAGGAAACTTAAATGCATACAATACTCCTTAGTAAAAGAAGCCAATCTGAACAGGTTTACAGTGCATGGTTCCAACTAATGACATTCTGAAAAAGGAAAAACTATGGAGCCAGCAAAAGGATCAGTGGTCACTAGAGGTTTCACTGGGAGAGAGCGAGCGGGTGGAATGAATACATGGAACACACAGAGTTTCTAACGGCAGGGAAACTAATGACACTGTATGACACTGCAATGGTGACGCACGCATACCAGGCATTTGTCGAAACCCACAGACCGTGTAACACAGAGCAAACTCTAATACACTGACTTCAGTTAAAAATACGTCACTGTTAGCTCATCAACAGTACCATGTACCACTCTAACATACACTATCAGGTGGCTCAGGGGTAAACAATCTGCCTGCCAAAGCAGGAGGCGCTGGTTCAATCCCTGGATTGGGAAGATGCCCTGGAGAGGGAAATGGCAACCCACTCCAGTATTCTTGCTGCGAAAATCCACAGACAGAGGAGTCTGGCGGGCCACAAAGAGCCAGACACAACTGGCACACATACACAACCACACTAATCAGGATGTAAGTAACGGGACACTATGAGTGGAGGGGCAGGGAAATGTACCATCTGCTCAATTTTCTGTAAACTCAAAGCCTCCTTTAAAAATCTTAGTCTACTGATTAATTTTTTAAAACATTAGTCTAACAATTTAAAAATAAACTATCTAAAATTATTTTACATAAAATTATACAACAATATAAGTAATTCAAGACACACTGATGTTTCTTTTTAAATAAATGGTTATAAAGTTATCAAGAACAAAAAAAGAAAAAACCCACAAAATGAGAAGCTACTTCTCCATTAGCCGAATAAAGCTGAGGACAGCCTACATGCTAAAACTCAATACAGAAGACAGTGGGGAAAAGAATCTGACAAACATGAAAATTTTTTAAAAGTTTAAAATCTGGAAATAAACAGCCACAGAGAAAGTAAGAAAGCTCCTCTAAGTTAAGTGAAACATGATACTTCCTTTTATGTACTGGTGTTTATTTTATTCAACTAAGTAGATTCCAACTAGGAATCTTAAACTACAGAAAGCTAAGATAGTCTCTTCATATCAAGGAGGGACAGAAGTAAAAGCTGTGGAGGCAAGGTAACAGGCAGTGGATAATGAGATTGAGAATAGTAAAGACAAGTGAGACATACATTTACGGGCCTGATTTACAAAGAACATGAAATAAATTTCAGTACTATGTCATTTCTTATGACAAATTTTCAGCTTAAAAAAAATGAAGCTTTTATATATTTCCACTTTCTTGACAACAGTCAGTTACATAAACAAGTGTTCTCATTTTAATGTCACATTCCACCCGGATATTAACGCATACAGCAATCCATGCTATGTCTAGAACCTGAAAAATGGTTATTCATATCTGATTTACATTATTCATGTTTTCTTTTTAAGACTTATTTCTGAATATCTCCAGGAAGGGGAATCTGGAAAGCTAAGGGAGAGCTAATTTTTCCTCTCTTTTGAAGACAGGCACTTTTAAAATAACATGTCTGGGTAGTCAGCAAACGAAATGAGTCAATAAACGTAACAGTCTCTTAATGATAAAATACAGATGAGTACAAAATACACCAAGTGTTTCAATCCTGAATTCCGTAATTCTCTATTTTGCCGCACAGAGCTTCATCAGAAAACCCTCAGGTGTCGTTTCACACAGCACACGCCATCATTACTCCAGGATTAAATGTCACTAGCCTGACAAAGAAGAGCAGCACCACAACACTGTTACACAATGCCCCGCCTGCAAATGGCTTACAGCAACTTCTTCGCTCAGCACGTGCCACGTGCATATTTCAATTTACTGCTTACCCTAACCAAGCAAGTAAAGTCACTATCCTTTGGATCCTCAGATGGACCTGTTGGTTGAATTATGCAATGCTTGAAATATACCTTGGAATTTACCATCAACAACTACAGATACAGGTGTGTGACACTGCTATATAATTATTTCAGTTAGAGAATGTTATGTTTTGAAAGGAGTAACCAGTACTTGGTAAAAGAATAAAATTCCCATTTTCTGTATATGAAAAAACATTTCAGTGGGGAAAATGATATTCAAATTGCTGGAAAGAAACAGCATAGGGTAAAGGTTGGTGAGAAGAAATTTGTAAGACATAACCATAGAGATTAGTCATTTTTTCATGAAACACAATTCAGCAAGTATAAAAGCTGAAAATAATTCTAAGAAAAAGTGGGAAACATTTACTGCTTGGCTTATTACTGGCAGAAGCTATCAATTCAAACCAAAAAGTTTCAGTGAAATTTACCAAGGATTACTAATGGAAAAGACCCACTCCTTCCAGAGAACTGAAAACATTTGCCACCTTCAATCAGGAAGTTGGTCAGGTTTTTTGTTCACTTCTTTTTCTCTGAATGTAAACAGAAGTTATTCATCACTTTGTGGACTAAAGTAGGATATCTGGGAATACTTCATTCCTGATGCAATGGAGGATAATGAACACTTCTCTTTTAATTATTTTTAAAACTCAGATATTTATAGCAAATATGTTATAATAACTCTAAGTGGTCTGTAATTTTTAAAACTTGTGAATCACTATTTTGTACACCTATAATTTATATATTATACATCAACTATACTTTAAAAAATAACTCAGACATTTAATAACTTCAGTATTTTAGGTTAAAATATGTGGTGATCATACATTGCAGACATAAACTGCTAGTCATGTTAAATATATCAGTTAGGTATGCATATCCCATTGCTGCTGCTGCTGCTAAGTTGCTTCAGTCGTGTCCGACTCTGTGCGACCCCATAGACGGTGGCCCACCAGGCTCCCCCGTCCCTGGGATTCTCCAGGCAAGAACACTGGAGTGGGTTGCCATTTCCTTCTCCAGTGCATGAAAGTGAAAAGTGAAAGTGAAGTCGCTCAGTCATGCGCAACTCTTAGAGACCCCATGGACTGCAGCCTACCAGGCTCCTTCGTCCATGGGATTTTCCAGGCAAGAGTACTGGAGTTGCCATTGCCTTCTCCGAAATATAGAGCTAGAATACATAAACTGTGGGATCTAATTAATATGTACCTTTTCATTATATTTTCTATCATTCTATCCAACTGTTAAAATGATAAAACATTCTTTGAAGTTCTACTAAAACGCATTTATCTTCTATCATTTTCCACCACCTTCAACAGAGTAAAAGAGAAGTGCAGACTGAAAAATTATGCAACAAACACAAGTATAATAAATGTATTTCCTATTTCACTATACAGTTCAAAGATATCTTTCTTGGGGATTTGTTTCACAATTTTTGTTTCCTTCTACACCAAGAGATTTTTCTGGGAAAATAGGTACTCCTGTCATTTTTATAGCAAAAGATGTAAAGAAACAAGAAGAGGAAGAAGAAAAAGAAGAATCTGTCTTGACCATGTTAGGATTATCGGGATAGTACTTAGAAAGTGAAAGTCGCTCAGTTGGGTCCGACTCTTTGTGACACGCGGACTTTAGCCTGCCAGGCTCCTCTATCCATGGTATTCTCCAGGCAAGAACACTGAATGGGTTGCCATTCCCTTCTCCAGGGTATCTTCCTGACCTGGGGATCAAACCGAGGTCCCCCATGCAATAGCACTTAACCTCTTGGTAATTGTTTTTCTGTATATCTTTATCACACTCTGACAAGTCTCTTTCTTGGGTTCCATTCAAGACAAAATACAGCTTTAAAAAATTTGTTTTTAAGGATAACCTTTAGAAGAATATTTTCAGAAAATTATAACATTCCAGGGCAAGTGCCTGGCCCGTAGGGCAGCACCCAGGGTGCCTTATTCCAGGATCAGCAGTGGCTATATGGACAATAAAGATTTATTTCTGGATTCCAGAAAGCATACAAGAAACAGTAACTGAAATAAGACACAAAAACAATGATGCAACAGACATTATTCTAAAACTACATACTGAATATCATTTTCATTCAAAATGCTTTTACATTTATGTTCACTTTAAGTTTCTAATAACCTACATAATATAGGAAAAGGAAATTTTTTTGACATGGGAAAGCTAACCAGCAAAATATATAGGAAAATAAAGTTTTATTCAGCATCAATAAATGCTGAACATTTCAACATCACTGTCTTCATTTGGATTTACATTGAAAATTGCAAAAGAAATGCATGCTTTATGTTAATCCATTAGTAGGTAAGCAGTAAGATCACATAGAAAATAAATACTAACTACCCAGAAAAACATCTTGTTCTTTTCTGATGTTTTTCAGCGTATGCTGATTTTATTTGTCTAATCAACTTCAGAAATACAAAATGAGAGGCTCACCTAAAGCATAAAAACCTCAATACAATCTAGGAATGTAACATTTGTTTACAGAATGTTCATTTGAGTAGACACAAAAACTAATGTGAGAATTAAAAAATAAATTATTCAAATATTTAGTTAAGTTATCCTTAACTTATTTCTCTGTAAAATAAAAATCCTTTCAAGTGACTGAATACTAAAACTTAATCCATAACTATGTGCAATCAATATCCCTACAAGTTACATGACTAGCATGCATATCTTAAAAGATAATCATGGAAAAATAGTTACAGTTCCAACTGTACATTTATTCCTATGTAACTTTTTAGTATTCTTGCCTGGGAAATCCCATGGACATAGAAGTCTGGCAGGCTACAGTCCATGGGGTCACAAAAGAGTTGGACTAAACAAAATACAACAAACTTAGTAATAATTTTTGGATATAAAGAATGTGGTCATATTTAACACATTTGCATAGCAACAAAATTAACTTATTCTCTCATAAAATTAATTTAAATACTGAATTTTAGAGGAAATATTCTAAAATAAGATACAGTAACTTTTAATCCAGTGTGAGGAAAATCAGATGGTGTAACAAAGTCTTCTGTAATGGGTTTTGTCCCATTACACTTAGTTACAAAACTACGAAACCAATAAAATGAAAATGATGAAATTTTAATACTAGCACATACCATCACTCAGCCAAGACCTGGTGGGCTGTCGTCTGTAGGATCGCACAGACTCGGACACAACTGAGGGACTTGACTTTCACTTTTCACTTTCATGCATTGGAGAAGGAAATGGCAACCCACTCCAGTGTTCTTGCCTGGAAGATCCCAGGGACGGGGGAGCCTAGTAAGCTGCCGTCTATGGGGTCGCACATAGTCGGACACGACTGAAGCGACTCAGCAGCAGCAACAGTGCCTCTTCTCATTCTGATCTTCCTCTAACATGTCAGGTCTACTCATTTTTCTGTTCCGTACTGATAAAAATCTATTTATATCATTTTTAAAATTTGAAAATATGTGAGTTTAGTAATAATGGCCATATTATGGGTAAACACTTAAACTTGGGCAACTGAATACATTTCTCTTTATTTCATTTGCCCCTTCCTATTATGACACTATGAAACAAACACTAAAAAGGCAAAGATTTTGTAACACTTGATAACATTCCTGGAATGTTCTACTATATTCTACTATGTTCTACTATATTAGTGGCAAGTAATTTAATGCGCCCAGTGGTGCTGTTTTCTAAAAATAGGAACATCTCATTTTCCAAAATGGGAATGAGACAGATTCTAACACTTCACCTGCTATTTCTTATTTTCACACACTGTAAAGTATTTCTTATTTAACTTACATGCAAAATACATTATGAGAAATTCTGGACTAGATGAAGCACAAGCTGGAATCAAGACTGCAGGGAAAAATATCAATAACCTCAAATATGCAGATGACACCACCTTTATGGCAGAAAGTGAATAAGTAAAGAGCCTCTTGATGAAAGTGAAAGCCGAGGGTGAAAAAGTTGGCTTAAAACTCAACAATCAGAAAACTAAGATAATGGCATCTGGTCCCATCACTTCACGTCACACAGATGGGGAAATAATGGAAACAGTGATAAGACTTTATTTTGGGGGGCTCCAAAATCACTGCAGATGGTGACTGTAGCCATGAAATTAAGACGCTTGTTCCTTGGAAGAAAACCTATGATCAACCTAGACAACGTATTAAAAAGCAGAAACATTACTTTGCCAACAAAGGTCCATCTAGTCAAAGCTTTGGTTTTTCCAGTAGTCATGTAAGGATGTGAGCTGGACCATAAAGAAAGCTGAGCGCTGACGAATTGATGCTTTTGAACTGTGGTGTTGGAGAAGACTCTTGAGAGTCCCTTGAACTGCAAGGAGATCTAACTAGTCCATCCTAAAGGAAATCAGTCCTGAATATTCACTGGAAGGGCTGATGGTGAAGCTGAAACTCCAATCCTTTAGCCACCTGATGCAAAGAACTGACTCACCTGAAAAGACCCTGATGCTGGGAATGATTGAAGATAGGAGAAGGGGATGGCAGAGGATGGCATCACCGACTCAGTGGACATGAGTTTGCATAAGCTCCTGGAGTTGATGATGGACAGGGAGACCTGGCATACTGCAATCCATGGGGTCGCAAAGAGTCCTACAGGATCTAGGGACTAAACTGAGCTATATTTCTGGCAATGAAATGAGACCGCCATCTAGTGGCCAGTGGGGTAACTGACGTCTTACTCAATAGCACGAATATATAAAACGGCAGCTGGAGGAAAAATGGTCCTTGTATATCATTGTTTACAAGCAATTTTCAAAATAACATGACTACAATGAAAGGAAGTCAAAATATGGGGAGGAGAAACTAAAATGAACACATACTTCATATGAGGATCTTCCTATCTAGTAAAAAAGTCTCATAAAAATAACTACTTTCTCTCTTTAGAAGCTTTTATCATTCCTTTAAAAAAAAATGATACTAGAGATAATGGAGAAGGTAATGGCAACCCACTCCAGTACTTTTGCCTGGAAAATCCCATGGACAGAGGAGCCTGGTAGGCTGCAGTCCATGGGGTCGCTAAGAGTCAGACACGACTGAGAGACTTCACTTTCACTTTTCACTTTCATCCATTGGAGAAGGAAATGGCAACCCACTCCAGTGTTCTTGCCTGGAGAATCCCAGGGACGGGGGAGCCTGGTGGGTCGCACAGAGTCGGACACGACTGAAGCGACTTAGCAGTAGCAGCAGCAGAGATAAGAGTCTAATACAAACATATAAACCACTTTTAGTTTCACTTACCAACTAAACTGTGGCTTCAAATTTACTGTTTTATAATTCTAACAACTATTTTATAGATTCAGCTTTTTGAATTAAGTTCTTTGAAGGTAAAATCTGCACAAATTCTACTTAAAAAGTTACTAAATCTGTTACATATAGTTGACCAGCACAAGGTTGTTACTGAGCACTGTTAGCCTCTCCCTCCTTCACTTCTTGTCTTTTGTGCACCCTTTTGTTTCTTTGGGGTGGGCGGTGGGAAGGGGCTCCTAAAAAGCAATTAAGTGGTCAAAGAAACATCTCAAAGGCTAAGAGGGAACATAAAGTGCTATGTTTTTAAGAGAAAATAAAAATCTTAGATCATATGAAAAGTTTCATCTCGCCTGCCAGAGTGAACTGGTAAGCTTGATAAGAATACATCACACATTCACAGAATAAAGCAGAAAGGTTTTGGTTTTGGTGGAGGGTCCTGGAAATAATCTCCAAGGGCAAACTATAGTTCAGGGTGGCTTTCGAAAGAGCCTATTACACTAGGCTTGTGTTTTTGTGTACTATATGCTAGCAACATAAGCGAGCCATTTCTTGAATACAATGCCTTACACAAAATTATTAGCACTGCTCTCACACTTAAAAAACAACTTGCTAGATACGTGATAAAATAGTCTATAAAATGTCATCAATATCATGAAAGACAAAGAAAAGTTGGTAAAGTTTCCAGATTAAAGGAGAACAAAGATATGACAATTGAATGAAATAAAAGATTCTATATTGGATGCTCTTCCTTATCCCAAACCCCCAAATGGTCAAAAGTAATATTCTACAGACCAATGACAAAACTGGAAAATGGACTTAAGACTAATTTTATAAAATAAAAATTTTACTAAGTTCCAAGAAGTTTATTTGTTCAGATATTAAAATGTCACTTTAAAAATTAACATTTTAACCAAAATTGGTAATTTACATAAGCAGTAAAGCTATATATCCCTGAAATAAATAATTTTTATTTAGAATATTATACATGGGCATACATAAATAATATACCATGCTTGTCAAAACTACGGATCAGAATGTTTAAACTAACGAACAACTGCACTCATCTCACAGGCTAGTAAAAATTCTCAAAGCCAGGATTCAATAGTACAGGAACCAAGAACTTCCAGATGTTCAAACTAGATTTAGAAAAGGCAGAGGAACCAGAGATCAAATTGCCAACATCTGCTGGATCATCAAAAAAGCAACAGAGTTCCAGAAAAACATCTGCTGCTGCTGCTGCTGCTAAGTCTCTTCAGTTGCGTCTGACTCTGTGCGACCCCATAGATGGCAGCCCACCAGGCTCCCCCGTCCCTGGGATTCTCCAGGCAAGAACACTGGAGTGGGTTGCCATTTCCTTCTTCAATGCACAAAAGTGAAAAGTGAAAGTGAAGTCGCTCAGTTGTGTCTGCTGCTGCTTTATTGACTACACCAAAGCATTTGATTGGGTGGATCACAACATACTGTGGAAAATTTTTATAGAAATGGGAATATCAGACCATCGGACCTGCCTCCTGAGAAATCTGTATGCAGGTTAGGAAGCAACAGTTAGAACTAGACATGGAACAACAGACTGGTTCCAAATCAGGAAAGGAGTACGTAAAGGCTGTGTACTGTCACCCTGCTTACTGAACTTATATGCAGAGTACATCATGAGAAATGCCGGGCTGGATGAAGCACAAGCTAGAATCAAGATTGTAGGGTGAAATATCAATAACCTCAGATATGCAGATGGCACCACCCTTATGGCAGAAAGTGAAGAACTAAAGAGACTCTTGATGAAAGTGAGAGAGGTGAGTGAAAAAGTTGGCTTAAAACTCAACATTCAGAAAACTAAGATCATGGCATCCAGTCCAATCATTTCATGGCAAACAGATGGGGAAACAATGGAAACAGTGACAGACTTTATTTTTGGGGGCTCCAAAATCACAGCAGATGGTGACTGCAGCCATGAAATTAAAAAACGCTTGCTCCTTGGAAGAAAACGTATGATCAACCTAGACAGCATATTAAAAAGCAGAGATATTACTTTGCCAACAAAGGTCCATCTAGTCAAAGCTATGGTTTTTCCAGTAGTCATGTATGCATATGAGAGTTGGACTATAAAGAAAGTTGAGCGCCGAAGAATTGATGCTTTTGAACTGTGGTGTTGGAGAAGACTTGAGAGTCCCTTGCACTGCAAGGAGAACCAACCAGTCCGTCCTAAAGGAAATCAGTCCTGAATGTTCATTGAAAGGACTGATGCTGAAGCTGAAACTCCAATCCTTTGGCCACCTGATACAAAGAACTGACTCATTCGAAAAGACCTTGATGCTGGAAAAGGCTGAAGGAGGGAGGAGGAGGGGACGACAGAGGATGAGATGGTTGTATTGCATCACTGACTTGATAGACATGAGTTTGAGTAAGCTCTGGGAGTTGGTGATGGACAGGGAAGCCTGCCGTGCTGCAGTCAATGGAGTTGCAAAGAGTCGGACAGGACTGAGCAACAGAACTGAACTGATGGATCAGAATATATCCCAAACTCCAAAAAATTTTGATTACTAAAAACATAATTTACGAGGTGTTCTGACAATTATCTAATGACATACTTAACTTAGTTCATTATTTTATATTTATATATCTTAAAATCTAATTTCAAAATTATTTTTGCAACCACATTCAAGTATAAATCTATCAATTAAAATTATACCACTGGACACAGTACCAGATTCAAGCATATATCTAAATTTCTCTACCGTGGGAAAATAATCACAAAGGAAAGTCAAACATTAAATTTCTAAAATAGTTCCAAAGACAGAATATTTAATTTGTGATACTTCCATATATTGACCAGAATCACAGCTTATTTATTAAAATACACACTTACCAGAAAGTGCACCTACTTGAATAGATTATTTTAAACAATAAAAGTAATACCAGATTTCTCTTTTGACTCTAAACCATAAAGATAAAAGCCCAGTGTTACACAAAGACTGAATATCAGAACAAGACAAAAATTAAAAATTTCTGAGAGGTCATACAGTTTCATACAGTTTGAAAGTGAAAGGATTAATATTTTAACAACGAGAAAGGAGATAAAGAGAAACCTTATCTTACTCTGTTCAGTTTTGCTAAATGATTTACTATTAAATTTTGGCACCAATCTGAAGTACTTAAGTGTTTACAGCGCCAAATGCTTTACTTTATCAAAATATATATTGTACATTTGATATCTATTTTTTCAAGAGAGACAAATCTAATGTATCTAACAGCTCAATCTAAAAATACCAATTCAACATAACACCAATATTTTTATAAGAAGTTTGAGGTAGGCTGGGAAATGGTGTGTGTGTTTTGTTTGTTTTTTAATTTTTGCTGCACCAGGAGCTTTGTAGGATCTTAGTTCCCCTACTAGGGATCGAACCCACACTCCTTGCATTGGGATGTGCAGGGTTTAACCACTGGACTGCCAGGGAAGTCCCAGAAATAGTGTGTTTGGAAGCACAATAATTTTTTGAAGGTGAAGAATAGCGGCAGTAATCCCTTCTCAAATACAAGTACATTTTCCATCATCTACTTGCATTTAAACTGCTACCAAGCATCAAAACAGACTTCAAGATTCATTCCCATTGCTTTCCTTACCTATTCTTCTTTAATAATCTAACTGAATGTATGTCTATTTTCATGACTAAGAATACGAATAAAAGCAAATACAAGAAGAGCAGATACTTTAAAAAAGTGAATAAATAAATATCTTTGTTAAAATGAGGAGATGCCAACTGCTTATTTTTCTTGGCAATCCCTGTATGTAACTGAGTTTAAATAAAACAAACTTTCTATTCTACTTAAGAAAAGGATACATTTCTTGGAAGATAATTCCACAACCAAAGAAATAAAAGAGCAATTTCAGTTGATAATCAGTTGAATATTGCAAAGTATCTACCTAAGGTACTTTCATAATTGAATTTGTAAAAACTAATACTCATTGTCAAGTATCTACAGATTTGTATAGTTCATCTGTCTGCCTTTCTTCAAAACACTATGGTCTGCAATTCTAATGTTTAAAACATTCTAATGTTTTAAACGTTAAAAACACACAGAAATTCAATTAACCATGTTTGGATCACAGTATTGTCATGAAGCTGCTAGCCTTTACCCTATAATTTTCAGTTATAGGTTATTAAACGAAAAAAATGAACCTTATTATTTAAAGTGATAATGATAAATAAGTAGACAAAAGTACTCATCCATTAAGATACTGTAAAGGACTAGTTACAATGTGATTTACCTGAATCATTTCGTAGATAAGATGACATGGCAGGGATGAGGCAGGACTGACTGAGAAGCTCTAGAAGTACAGAAGGAAGGGCATTACTGTTCTGTCCTCTACTCTCGTGAGATGACTGAGCTTCTCCATTTACAGCACCACTTGCAGGATTTATATAACTTGCAAGAACCTAAAAATAAAAATCCTTGGATTTAAAACTGAGTTTTAGCTTCACAAATTTAAAATCTCATATTTTATGTTAGATGTTCAATCTGAATATGAAGAGCATATATTTTCAACTTGATCAATGCTTCATAATACAGGTATTAAAAATGAGACTTTTTTCCTTTACATTTTCAAGAGGATATATTTCTCATGATGATGTACAGTGCTATGATCAGACATATAGAAGCAATCCACCTAAGAACATGAACTTAAAAGCTTAGTTGCAACTTGAAAGAACGCTGGAGTGGGTTGCCATTTCCTTCTCCAGTGCATGAAAGTGAAAAGTGAAAGTGAAGTCGCTCAGTCGTGTCCGACTCTTAGCGACCCCATGGACGGTAGCCTACCAGGCTCCTCTGTCCATGGGATTTTCCAGGCAAGAGTACTGGAGTGGGTTGCCATTTCCTTCTCCGATTTATTTATTTTACTAAGTAGGTTCAATTTATAGTTGAGGGTGATGGAATCTTATGCGTCTATATGAAAATAAGCTTATTCTAGAACTACAAAAATAATGCTCAAAGATTTAACTAATGCTCGGAAAAATAAAAAACAAAACCCTAATTTTAGTCAACTAGTTGATGCAGGAATAAAAGCTAATCTTTACAAACCTACTTTTCTCATTTCTGCATGAAAAACTTTATAAATTAGATCACCTTGCCCATTTCTAGAAAACACAACACAATGTGAGAAACAAGGGTGTATATAAATTTTTTAAAAAAAGAGAGAGTCCAGATATAGTGGTTTAGATGAGAAGCTGACAGGAAGAAAGCAGATGTGGTACACTCCTGTTATTGGACAACTTCGCCTTTGTCACCTTCCTCTCAGTGAAGAGGCTAAGAGGGAAGAATGCAGAGTTGCAAGCACCAAAGAGCAATCTTTATCTAGCATATTAAATGTACTGAGGGCAGGGAGAATGTTTTTTCATTTTAAAAATGAACTTTATTTTTCATTAAAATAAATGAAATGAAATTCATGAAAAAGTTCATAAAAAAATGAACTTTTATTTTTCATCCTCAGTAGCTGAGGATAAGGCCAATATAACTTAAAAATCAACACAGACACACACAAAAAGATGAACTATTATCACTGACAATATCAACTTTACAACCATACCTGCAGGAGGCAGGTAACATGCTCCTCTTCCAGCCTCTGCTTGGTTAAGGCTTGCTCCACATCCCATCCAGAAGCTGTAGAGCCTGTTCCAAACCCAGTTCCTTTGGCCCAATAGAGCTGCTGTTCTTCTGTTGACGCAGGGTTATGAGAGCTTGATACCTGTGGCTTATAACAAAAAGAAAAGAATTATTACTATTTGCTTTTATTTA
This sequence comes from Bos indicus x Bos taurus, assembly GCF_003369695.1. Classification (NCBI taxonomy): domain Eukaryota; kingdom Metazoa; phylum Chordata; class Mammalia; order Artiodactyla; family Bovidae; genus Bos; species Bos indicus x Bos taurus. Next base: position 15,051,655 of record NC_040086.1, on the reverse strand, counting down.
TCCTCAAATTACCAGTAGAATTTTAAATAGTTTAGCTGCTATGGAAAATAGTTTGGCAATTCCTTAAAAAACTTAGCAAAGAATTACAGTAAGACCCAGCAATTCCACTCCTAGGTGTATATATATCCAAAGGGGGAAAAAAAAAACCAAACTGATATTCAAATATATTACACTAATGTTCATAGTAAGACCATTCATTCACAACAGTCAAAAAGTCAGCCCAAAAGCCCATCAATGGTTATACAGATAAACAAACTGTGGCATATATATACAATGGAATATTATTCAGCCATAACAGATAACTAAGTACTGATTCATGCTACATGGATGAGTCTCAAAAACAATATGCTAATTCAAAGCAGCAAGCAATGTTACAAAAGGTATGACTGTAACATATTGAATGATTCCATTTTTATGAAATATCCAGAGTACTTAAAGCAGAATGCAAAGTGGTAGTTATCAAGTTACGGGGAGGGAGAAATGGGGAGCAAACGCTTATATTTAAGAATAAATACAAGAAATTTTTATCAGTATTTAAAATAATCTATCAGGAATAGATTGAGTAAAGCATCTAAGGGTCTAAAGAGTCAATGACTCAAAATTAAACAGAGAAAGCAGAGAAAGGAATAGAGAGACATGAGCCAGATCTTCTACGATGACTCTGTAATGGTTATCATATGTTTTCAATCATAGCAAGAAAGTCTGCTTCTATTTCTAGAAGGAGTACTTCTCAATTTCTTTTTTGTTCAGAATATGATGTGCAGAAAAATTTCTTTTGGGGATAGAGGACATATTAAAAACATGAATGTTGTAGAGAAATTAAAAAAAAAAAGACTGAGAACCACTGGTTTATTAATATAACCTCAAACTCAGTAAAGGTCAATTATGATTACTGTTGACTATAAAATTAATTCTGTAATAAGAATCCTCCTTTAAAGAATTTTCATTAAAATATTTGCATTTAAGTATTAATTTCAAGGGTACTTTGCAAGTATTTTAATAGGAACATTTTAACAAAGAATATTATGTACAAACAATACTTTCATAAATTGATCTGGAGAGTTGGATGAATCTATGACTGAATAATTCCATCTTTCACATGTTATAAAATAAACTGTTACCACTAGAATAATTAGGGTTATTGAAAAAAACAGCTATTTATTTTTTAAAAAAACATTTCTAAATGTAAAGTATAACATATTTACAGTAAGAACACAAAACAAGTATGTAAAGCTTAATGAACTGAAAACAACTTAACCATGAAGGTCAAGAATTAAACCACTGCATGCAAGGAACTGTCCTTGTTCCCTCATACCCACATTCCTCTACAAAACTAATTATAATCCTGATTTTTCTACTCATGACTTCCATTCTTTTCTTTATAACTTTACAACCTAAACACGAAACTCTAATCACTATAACTTATTTTTATTTTTAACATTATGTAAGTGGAATCATGATGCATATACTTCTTTATATCCAGCTTGTTAGCTGTGATTATAAAACTCATCAGTTCTGTTATATGTAGTTGGCTATAGCTGTTTGCTTTCATCACCTTCTAGTATTCTATTACATAATATATTACAGCTTATTTGCCCACTCTACTGTTTTTTACATTACTTATTGTATTAAATTCTGTTGTCTTTACAATTTTTACAAGTATGGTGGGACAATTTTGAAATCTTACACAGTGTGATTGATGTGTACTCAGTACTAAAGGTTTTCACTTGTAATTCTCTGGTAACTAAAGCAATAGATCAACTTTTCACATTTGCTGAATATTTACTTTGCCTCTTCTGGTGAAGTACCCATTCAAGCTTTCATCTGGTATTTTCTATCCCATTGTCAGCTTTTTCCTTTGGGAATTATTTTTAATAATTACACTTAATTATTTTTAATTGAAGGATAATTGCTTTACAATATTGTGTTGGTTTCTGTCAAACACCAATATGAATCAGCCGTAGATGTACATATGTCCCCTCCCTCTTAAACCTCTCTCCCACCTCCTTCCCCACGCCACTCTTCTAGGTTGTTATAGAAAATTGGTTTGAGTTCCTTTTGGAAATTTTGGAAGCTCTTTAAATATTCTGGATATAAGTCCTTTATCAGATATATACAAATATAGCCTCCCATTCTGTGGCTTGCCCTTTTACTCTCTTAAATTCTGGAATTGATCGATCATAAGGTATCTCTTACTTTTTTTGGTAAAACAGTATTGTTATATGTTGAACAATACTATATATATTTAGATTCACCATCCATTTAGAATTAACGTTTGCATTTAGAGCATAGTAGGGTCTAAAGATTTTTGTTCCATATGAATATTTAACTGACCCTATCACCATTTTGTTCCAGAGTCACCTCTGTCATAATATCAGAAAACTATATATGTAGATGTCTCTACTGTCTGCTGGGCTTCAATCTAACCTTCTGTAAATATCATAGCTTAACAGTAAGTTTCAAAATATGAGACTACTAGATATATTGTTCTTATTTGAAAATGTTCTGGCTATCCTTGACCCTTTGAGTTTCTGAATGAATTTTACAATCAGCTTGTCAATTTCCTCCAAAACAAACCTGGAGTTCCATCAAACTTAAAAATCAATTTGGTGGGACTTCCCTGGCCCAATGGTTAAGACTCCATGCTCCCAATGCAGGGGCAATGGGTCCTATCTCTAGTCAGGGAACTAAGATCCCACATGCTGTAAACTGAGCGAAAAAAAAAGAAAAAGAATCAATTTGGGAAGAAATACTAATGAAATGTTGTATTTTCTACTTCATGAGAGGTAAACATGGACAGAGACTTCAGTTTATTAAAGTCTAATTAATAAGTATCTGTTTACAAAGTTTTATATATTTTATGATGAGAGGTCTTACATATATTTTTCATATTTATTTCTAGATATTTCCTATTTTTGATGCTATTCTAAAGGACATCTTTAAAAAGCTCTTTTTATGTTTGTTGCTGGAATCCAGAAATGACTTATTTTTATATATTGAAACTGGAAATTATATCCTCATTAAACTCACTTATGCCATTATTTATTTTTGGAATTTCTATAAATAACAATCAAATCATCTCAAGAGAATCAGGGTCACTTTTTCTTTCTTATTTTTCTTGTCTTATATACTGACTAGAACCTTACTGTACTGACTAGAACCTTCAAAAAGGAAAAGGGATCACAGTATAAATTCAGTGTATCCTGGTAAATGGAAAAGCTTTTTAAGCTATAACATCTTTTTTGTTTAAGTAGATGGATTAACTTAAGGCTTTCTGAAAGAGCCTAAGAAAGAAAAGAACAATTCATTTTATCCTCTTTTAAATAACCTTTTTGTTTATTTGTTTTAGGGGCAAAAAAAAAAAAAAAAAATCAAAACAAAACAAACTGTGTTCCCCAGCCTCTGAAATACTAATTACTTCAGAAAAAACTATGCCTGTACTCCATGAATCTAACAATTTTTCATGATCTAAAGAAAAACTGAACCTACCTCTGTCTGATTGAGGCTAGAGTTTGGAACTCGTGGGGCATGGTGGCTCAGAGCAGACAGACAGACAAGAATGAGGTGGAGTGCCCCAATCTCCAAAGCCATCCTCCGAAGAAGCACACCATCATCAGTTGTCAAAGGCGTGGTGCTAAACAAGCTACGAAGGACATGGAAAGGAAGGGTTGGGAGCACATTGGCTGATGGAGATTGCAAGATATGACCTAGATTAAAAGAAGAGAACTCAAAATTAAAAAATATTTAAAACCACAATAATGAACAACACAGAAGCTCACAAATTTATAATGACAATATAAAATTTTATCATATTTATTAAAAAGCCACAAAAAATACCACAAATGAAATTAAATACTTAATATTTAATAAGTGTCCAAAAAGACATCAAATATATAAACTCCAAAAGAAAGTTGAAATATACTCATATGATACTTGTTATAGACTATGTCAAAATTATTATAATCTAAAATTTTAAACTAAAAACTAAGAACTAAAAATGCAGCATTAAAGCTTCCTTACAAGAGTATGAAAGTCTTGCCCTGGAAGTAGTTTCAACCATGAATGCAAGAGTGAAAGAATTTCGTTTTGTTTGCAATAAAGTTTTCTACTATGTTCTAGCTACAGAGTGTTAAATGTAAAACAAAACAAACAAAAAAACACTTCTACATGAATGGCAGATGAAACAACCACCGCAAAAAGATATATCAAAATCATGCTTTTTAATAGACATTACTGTTTATTCACTAGAAATAGTTTGAAATGCCTTAAGACAATTCTTTTCCTTTTCAGTTTAGGGTTATACCTACTGTCTCATAGTAAGAGTCCTAAATTACCATGGTTCTTACACTCTAGATACTTAAAAAACTTAGCTCAAGCAATTAGAAATTTCTGATGTATTAAAATAAGTATACATAATTTATATCTGAAAATAAGCAACCAGGATGTATTTAGTACAGAGACACTGTAATTTAATAATAGTTATGAACACATTTAAAATTATGTCAACATTTTTGAAGAATTCCATCAATATGAAAACACACACAAAAAAGTACATACATAATACTTGATAGCTTCCAAGTTAAAGGATTCATGAATAAATTCATATAATTTTATTGGATTATATGTACTTTGTTGTACAGGGTTTAACACTGCATACTCTCTAAATAGTATGTGAAAGACATCACCTCTAATCAAAACCACGTGATTTTAAAATAACATGAAAAAAAATTCTGATTCTCAAATGTAATGGTCATTCCCTGAAGAACTAGAGGTAAACCAAATGAAAATATACTTGCCAGGCTACCACCCTATGATTTTTCTTTGTTTCCTGCTATTAACAAAACTGTCAGCCCAATGGAAATAACCATCATGGCTTTCTGTTATTATTCTCTAATATCATTATATTATAAAATAGATTATTATTACATTTTCTTCATTCTGTTCTCCTTCATCTAAATATTTTTACCAGATTGACAGAAAAATTCTTTAAAAAGATTCTCATCACATCACTACATCACTTAACATATTTTAAATAAATCTTAATTGTTTGTTATTCAGAATAAAATCCGAAGGTCTTAAGAAGACCTTCTTAAGGTCTTTTCCATGATCTGTTATCAATAACAGCTTTTTAAATGAGTTCTCTGTGCTGCTTTATGCAAATTTTATCTCCCTCTCATATAACATGAGCACATAAACACTGCTCAAAGCAGTCCTTCTTTCTGAAATAACCATTCTCAGTCTACAACTGATGATTTCCTTCAAGGGCCCACTAAAAACTATAATGCTGTTTTATTCATAAGAAAATAATCTCACACTTGTAAGTCTCCATAATACTGTACTTCTCTCAAGGCTTTTATAACTTGTTAAGTCTATATGTGTATAGACATTCCTCATTGCTATTACTGTAGCACATTAGCTACTTGATGGCAGGATCTAAATATCTCCTTCATCTTTAAATGCCTCCAAAGATGACCAGCAATTTTGTAAGCACAACTGAATTAATTTCACACAACCCACCTACATCAAATTTTATTAGTAACACTCAACACTTACTTCCTTCTCCATCATCTGTAACTCCCAAAACCAAGCGAAGAAGGCACTGGGCGTGTTTTCTCTCTTTCAGTAGCACTTCAGCATAACCCGGAAGCCGAAGAAATAATCCAAAAGCAGCCAAAGAATGGGCAGGTATGGGAGACATGGTCTGTACTGCTGACTTGATAGGTGGAGGTTCGGCCGCAATGGTTTCTGGCGCTTCATAAACTAATTCCCCTGATTGTTCAATAGTCACCCATTCAAACTGATCACTATCCTTTGGTTTTTCCTGAGTGGTAGATGTTACAACCGGAGCACTCACCTAAAGTAAAAACAATTTTGTTTGGCTATTTGTATGTTTCAACATCAGGTTCAAAGTAAAGGCATGAATTCAAATGATCTCTTTAAAATATAAGAATATAAAAATCAATTAAGTATGTATAGCTGAATCACTTTGGTGTACACCTGAAACTATCAACTAAACTCAAATTTGAAATAAAAAAATGTTTTTAAATCAATAAAAGGACATGTTTTTAAAAATGAGTTACAGGATACCATAAGTTGTGCCAAGTATTTCTACCCTAAAAGTTACTATTTTCTCCTTTGTAATTAGTTAAGTATCTATAGACAGAGTTTTTGAGACTACATAAATTCCTTGTTTCCAACTCAACTTTGATCATTAGAGTTAGCATTTATATAATGTTTGGAAGAAATAACAATTACAGTAGCTGCCAAATGGTGTTTTCTTTCTTTCATGAATTCTACATTTATTGGTTGGCAGTGAACTGTACACAAAAACATTTCCTTCTTCTTCATCTATTTATTCATTCATTTATTAATTTAATTGTTAATTAATTCTAAAGTTACTCTGCAAGTAATAATCTGTTACTATCATTTTATCTCATGACCAAGTAGAATCAGGCTTGGTCAGTGGAACCCTCTTAAAGCAGACTTCTGTATCTACGCTCAACTTTTATATTCTCTGCCCGAATCCTAGAATTTTTCCAAGGGGCACTGATTTCTTTTAGTGGAAATGATACTTTACAAAGCAGACATGGGACACAGGTATGTGCACACTGCCCAAGGCAGTCTGACTCCATGCTCTATAAGCAAACAAATCTAGGGAAAACATGTATAGACACATATATATGTGACCGAGCTTCCCAGGTGGCTCATGGGTGAAGAATTTGCCTGCAATGCAGGAGACACAGGAGACATGGGGCATGGCAACCACTCCAGTATTCTTGCCTGGAGAATCCCATGGACAGGTGAGCCTGGTGGGCTACAGTCCATAGGGTCGGAAGGAGTTGGACATGACTGAAGCAACTGAACATCAAGTCAAGACATACATATATACGACTACATATATAGATAAGTTTTCTAGCCTGAACTTTTCTATGTGTCATGGTCATGAAAAACAAAGATAATGTAGTTGTTACAGGTTAAAGGAGACTAAAGAGACAACTAAATGCAATATATCAATATGATCCTGAATTGAATCTATGACCACAATCTTCCTCAAACCATGCCAAAGAAAGTGATTTTTTTTCTTTTCCTTCTTCAGAACATTAGTGGGGCAACTGGCAAAATGTGAGTAAGAGCTGTTCACTGACTTATTTTATTGTTAACCACAGGTAATATTTTCTTCTTTCTTTCCATGTCTGTCTGTTTTTTAATTATACATCATACATTATTGACAAGTTTACTTTTATAATTAAGAGTTTAGTTTTATTTTAGAAAATGGTCAAATTACTAGTGGGTCAGTTTTATATTAAAAAATGCTTTAGTTTTGTATTAGAAAACAGTTAAATTACTTGTGGGTCAATCTTAAACTCATGGAGCTTTTATAAATTTATTAGAGTCTATTGTAGTTTTACCATTATTTTTCAAGTGAGTCTCTGATTACCGGGATGTCATCTATACTCTTTAATGTGTGACTCATTTGAAATTTCAATAGAAAAGCTGAAGATTTTTACCTCTAACTTGGAAGGAATAGAATTACAAATTCTGTCTCTTTTATGCTGGACAGACACTGACATGTCTGGACAGTTTGTTCAGCCTTCCAGTTTTCTCTCACGAACCCTAAGTATTCAGGAGCCAGCTGTAGTTGTGCAAAACTTCCCGTGCAGAATTTGGAGTACCCCATCTATGAGTCCCTTCTTCCTGAATTTCCCCTCTTTTAATCTCCAGCCAGAATGGAAGAACCAAACTCCTCTATAGCTTTTGCATGAGTTCTATCATCTCACCCCACTGAGACTGAGGAGTAGTCTCAGAAGATTAATCTCACCCAATGTGGTTTTATTCTCTTCATGTTTAAATCCTCTCCAACAGGTGCCTACTTTTGGTCACTCTCAAGAGCCTTTAAACAATTGCTTTCTCTTGTTTCTTTTCTTTTAAAGATAGTCTGTGCAGACTTAATATATAAGGAGAGTTCATCATAAACCGACTATTCTATATTATTAATTTACCTTTTATGGAAAGAGTAGTGGTGGTTGAGGAAAATGTCCAAAATCTTCTTCATTGGGTATAAAATTCTAGGATGGCAGATTTTTTTTTTTTTTACATTTCAAAGAAGTAATTCCCTGGCTCCAAAGGTGTCTGATGAAAGGTTACTTGCCAGAATTATTGTTACTGTTTTGAAAGAAATGGGTTTACTGCTTTTTGGCTGGTTTTAAACTTTTCTCTTGTTTTTAAGTAGTTTATCATAGATGTTCTTAGGCATGAATATCCTACTTGGGGTGTAGAGGGCTTCTTGAATTTCGGATTGAGGTTTTTTTATCAGTTTTGGAAAATTTTCTTCCTTTCAGTATTGTTTCTGTCCTTGTTTCAATTCACTCTTTTTCTATGACCATAAATACACATTAGAATTTTTCACTTCTAGCTACATGTCCATATAGCTGTCATGTTCTTTTCATTCCTTACACATTCTGTGCTTCAGTCTGGATTATTTCTTTTGACATAGCTTCTCTACTAATATTTTGTAATCTTTTAAGTGTTTAATCTATTGAAAAGCCCATCTAACAGTTCCTTATATGAAATATTACACATTTTCCAACCCATTCTATAAGACAGTATTGCCCTGATGCCAAAACAAGATATGCTATGCTAAGTCACTTCAGTCGTGTCCGACTCTGTGCAACCCCATAGACAGCAGCCCACCAGGCTCCCCCATCCCTGGGATTCTCCAGGCAAGAACACTGGAGTGGGTTGCCATTTCCTTCTCCAATGCATGAAAGTGAAGAGTGAAAGTGGAGTCGCTCAGTCGTGTCCGACTCTTAGCGACGCCATGGATTGCAGCCTAACAGGCTCCTCCGTCCATGGGATTTTCCAAGCAAGAGTACTGGAGTGGGGTGCCATTGCCTTCTCCGAAAACAAGATAAAAACATCATAAAAAGAGTACACACCAAAATCTGTATTCATTTTCTATATGTTTTGCTGTAACACATCACCACAAACTTACTGACTTAAAACAACACAAATTTATTATCTGAAAGATTTAAAGGTCAGAAATCTAAGAATCTTATGGAGCTGGAATCAAAGCTTTGGATCCTAAGTATCCGATGCTCTTTCTGGAGGCTCTCGGGGAGTGTCAGTTCCTTGTGTTTTCCATCTACTAGAGACCATTCAAGCAAAGGAGAAAAGGAAAGATACAAGCATCTGAATGCAGAGTTCCAAAGAATATCAAGGAGAGATAAGAAAGCCTTCCTCAGTGACCAATGCAAAGAATTAGAGGAAAACAACAGAATGGGAAAGACTACAGATCTCTTCAAGAAAATTATAGAGATACCAAGGGAACATTTCATGCAAAGATGGGCTCGATAAAGGACAGAAATGATATGGACCTAACAGAAGCAGAAGATATTAAGAAGAGGTGGCAAGAATACACAGACGAACTCTACAAAAAGATCTTCACGACCAAGATAATCACGATAGTGCGATCACTCACCTAGAGCCAGATATCCTGGAATGTGAAGTCAACTGGGTCTCAGGAAGCATCACTACAAACAAAGCTAGTGGAGGTGATGGAATTCCAGTTGAGCTATTTCAAATCCTGAAAGATGATGCTGTGAAAGTGCTGCACTCAATATGCCAGCAAATTAGGAAAACTCAGCAGTGGCCACAGGACTAGAAAAGGTCAGTTTTCATTGCAATCTCAAAGAAAGGCAAGGCCAAAGAATGCTCAATCTACCACACAATTGCACTCATCTCACGTTAGTAAAGTAATGCTCAAAATTCTCCAAGCCAGGCTTCAGCAATACGTGAACCGTGAACTTCCAGATGTTCAAGCTGGTTTTAGAAAAGGCAGAGGAACCAGAGATCAAATTGCCAACATCTGCTGGATCATGGAAAAAGCAAGAGAGTTCCAGAAAAACATCTATTTCTGCTTTATTGACTATGCCAAAGCCTTTGACTGTGTGGATCACAATAAACTGTGGAAAATTCTGAAAGAGATGGCAATACCAGACCACGTGACCTGCCTCTTGAGAAACCTCAGGAAGCAGGTTTCTTAAGCAACAGTCAGGAAGCAACAGTTAGAACTGGACGTGGAACAACAGACTGGTTCCAAATAGGAAAAGGAATATGTCAAGGCTGTAATATTGTCATCCTGCTTATTTAACTTATATGCAGAGTACATCATGAGAAATACTGGGCTGGAAGAAGCACAAGCTGGAATCAAGATTCCTGGGAGAAATATCAATAACCTCAGATATGCAGAAGATACCACCTTTACGGCAGAAAGTGAAGAGGAACTAAAAAGCCTCTTGATGAAAGTGAAAGAGGAGAGTGAAAAAGTTGGCTTAAAGCTCAACATTCAGAAAACGAAGATCATGGCATCCGGTCCCATCACTTCATGGGAAATAGATGGGGAAACGGTGGAAACAGTGTCAGACTTTATTTTGGGGGGCTCCAAAATCACTGTAGATGGTGATTGCAGCCATGGAGTTAAAGACACTTACTCTTTGGAAGGAAAGTTATGACCAACCTAGATAGCATATTCAAAAGCAGAGACATTACTTTGCCAACAAAGGTCCGTCTAGTCAAGGGTATGGTTTTTCCAGTAGTCGTGTATGGATGTGAGAGTTGGGACTGTGAAGAAAGCTGAGCGCCAAAGAATTGATGCTTTTGAACTGTGGTGTTGGAAAAGACTCTTGAGAGTCCCTTGGACTGCAAGGAGATCCAACCAGTCCATTCTAAAGGAGATCAGTCCTGAGTGTTCTTTGGAAGGAACGATGCTAAAGCTGAAACTCCGATACTTGGGCCACTTCATGCAGAGTTGACTCATTGGAAAAGACTCTGATGCTGGGAGGTACTGGGGGCAGGAGGAGAAGGGGACGACAGAGGATCAGATGGCTGGATGGCATCACCGACTTGATGGATGTGAGTTTGAGTGAACTCCGGGAGTTGGAGATGGACAGGGAGGCCTGGTGTGCTGCGATTCATGGAGTCCCACAGAGTCGGACACGACTGAGCGACTGAACTGAAACTGAGAGACCATTCATATTCCTTGGCTTTCAGCTGCTTCATTTGAACCTCTGCTTTCATCATCACATCTCCCTCTTTTACTATGCTAGCACTGTCACACAATTTTCTTCATTCCTGGCTCAGGGTTAGATGACTGAGGGGATCCATGACTGATCTCTTCACAAAGCTCTGTATGTGACTGACTATACTGCTGCTGCTGCTCCTAAGTCGCTTCAGTCGTGTCGGACTCTGTTCCACCCCACAGACGGCAGCCCACCAGACTCTAGGAAAGAACAATGGAGTGGGTTACCATTTCCTTCTCCAATGCATGAAAGTGAAAAGTGAAAGTGAAGTTGCTCAGTCGTGTCCGACTCTTTGCGACCCCATGGACTGTAGCCTGCCAGGCTCCTCCGTCCATGGGATTTTCCAGGCAAGAGTACTGGAGTGGGTTGCTATTGTGCCTTGATTTATCTGAGGCACCAGTAAACACTGAAAGCCACATCCTTGGCTTTCTCTCCAGAGCATGCTTTTCTGATAGCGTATCTCTAATTTTAGCATCTTCTCTCAATTTATCTTTTTCCTCTCACATTTTACTATTAGTACCAAGAAGAAAACAGGTAATTTCACACTTAGGTTGGAAATTCAGCTGAATATCCAAGTTCATCACTTACAAGTCCTGCTTTTCACATACAGGACACAAACATGCTAAGATTTCTATCACTAAAAGACATGGAGTCTCCTTTCCTCCAGTTTCCAATAACATTTTCCTCATTTCCTACTAAACTACACCACTAGTACTTTTAACATCCATATTTATACCAACAATCTGCTTAACCCAATTTAGGTATTCTCTATGACACTTTCCTTGTGGCTCAGATGGTAAAACATCTGCCTACAATGCAGGAGACCAGGGTTCAATCACTGGGTTGGGAAGATCTCCTGGAGAGGGAAATGGCAATCCACTCCAGCACTCTTGCCTGGAAAATCCCATGGACGGAGGAGCCTGGCAGGCTACAGTCCATGGGGTCGCAAAGAGTCGGACACGACTGAGCGACTTCACTTCACTTCACTATGATATATAGGTTCTCTCTATCATGATCCTCATTTTCTTCTGGGCTCTCACTGGACAAGGCTTTACCATGCATATTTCTACTAATCGTCTGTTCAAGGCAATTTATATCATGCTCCTCAAAATTCTTCCATGACAAATATTCAATTCTAAAGTCACTTTCACTCTTTTGGCTATTTATTATAGCAGTACTTGGTCTCCAATCACTGTAATGAACCATACTGAATACTGAACTAGGAAAGTCATTTTCACTGAGCAACAATAATCCTGAGAATGTTGGAGTTTTTTCCATTTCAAACTTTTAGCTATATCATTACAATTTTTAAAAAGCAATGAAATTTTACTCATATTTTTCTGTGACAGTCATCTTATATCCTGATTATATTAAAAAATAAAAATACCATAAGTTCTTTGAATAGAAGTAATAACCATTTATCTAAATAGGTATTATTGTGGGTTTAACTGTATCCTCCCAAAGATATGCTCAAGTCCTAACCCCCAGCACCTGTGAATGTGAACTTATTTGAAAACAGGGTCTTTGCAGATGTAATCAATTAACAGATGAGGTCATACTGGCTTAGGGTGGACCTCAAATCCAATGAACAGTGTTTTTATAAGGGGCAGGAGATACAGATAAAGAAAAGGAAGACAGCCATGTAAAAATGCAGGCAGAACTGGAGTGCTGTAGTTAGAGGGCAATGAATGCCCTTGTTATGCTATGCTAAGTCACTTCAGTTGTGTCCGACTCTGTGTGACCCCAGAGACAGGAGCCCACCAGGCTTCCTCGTCCCTGGGATTCTCCAGGCAAGAACACTGGAGTGGGTTGCCATTTCCTTCTCCAATGCATGAAAGTGAAAAGAGAAAGTGAAGTCTCTCAGTCATGTCCGACTCTTATCGACCCCATGGACTGCAGCCTACCAGGCTCCTCTGTCCATGGGATTTGCCAGGCAAGAGTACTGGAGTGGGGTGCCATTGCCTTCTCCATGAATGCCCTTAACTGTCAGCAATAATCAGAAACTAAGAAGAGGTAAGGAAGGATTCTCCCCTAGAGCCTTCAACATGAGCAGGGCTCTGGTGACACCTTGATTTCAGACTTACAGCCTGCTGACCTGTAAGAAAATTAAATTTCTGTTGTTTTAAGCCACCCGGTTTGTGGTACTTTGTTATAGCAGCCCTAGGAAACTAATACATACATAAACTTGTACACACACACACAAAGTAGATAAAATTACAGAGAATAATTTCCCTACCTCAATCAACAAAAATAAAGAACGTCCTATTTACAACTCTCCATGCATCACACACTTCCTTCATTTAATAAAAGGACATTTAAAGTACACCCCTCAATGACAGTAACATTGACAGACAGGGGAAGAAGTTAAAGTTTTAAAAATGACTTAAATAGAAATGGCACTTAAAAAGAAATAAAAGTGAAGCAAAAAGACATAGACATAGTGTATTTGGGTAGAAGTATATTCTATTATCTCACTCCCCTATTTTCTAGTAGTATCTACAATTAGGGGCTTCCTTGGTGGCTCAGAGGTTAAAGCGTCTGCCTGGAATGTGGGAGACCCGGGTTCAATCCCTGGGTCGGGAAGATCCCCTGGAGAAGGAAATTGCAACCCACTCCAGTACTCGTGCCTGGAGAATCCCATGGATGGAGAAGCCTGGTAGGCTAAAGTCCATGGGGTCCCAAAGAGTTGGACACAACTGAGCGACTTCACTTTCACTTTCATCTATAATTAATATCACATCTTAAGTAGCATAAAAATAAAAACACTATTGTGATGACCCTGGCAAATGTGCTTGGTTTACATTGCATCCTAAAGGAAATCAAAAAAAATAAATAAATAAATAAAGGAAATCAGTCCTGAATATTCATTGGAAGGACTGATATTAAAGCTGAAACTATAATACTTTGGCTACCTTATGTGAAGAACTGACTCATCTGAAAAGACCCTGATGCTGAGAAAGATTGAGGGCAGGAGGAGAAGGGGATGACAGAGGATGAGATGGTTGTCGGATGGTATCACCGACTCAATGGACATGAGTTTGGGTAGATTTCAGGAGTTGGTGATGGACAGGTAGGCCTGGTGTGCTGCAGCCCATGGCATGGCAAAGAGTCGGACACAACTGAGCGACTGAACTGAATTCTTAGAAAGCTCCATATAGGCTGAGCTTTGAAAGATTTATACAATACTCAAAGATTTTAAGGGAAAGGGTACTTCCAAAGGTTAAGCTAAACCTAAACAAAAAAACAGGTCTTTGCCGTGAATAATTAATTGGGAATCTTATCTTACCTGTTGAATTACTTCTGGATATAGCATGGGTAATCTTTCTGCAATAAGAGCCAGTCCACCCATTCCTGCAAAAACTTGTAATGGTGACTGAATGGGACAGGTTTCAAGTAAAGATTCATCCAATATCCCATCCATACATTCATCACTTGGAGTGAGAGCCTCATCATCGGGACAACTACCAAGTAAATCTCCATGATCTAGAAGAATAATTGCAAATAACAGCTAAAAGAGAGGATCTATTTTTATAATACTTAATCATTTACAAAGCAGATGCTATTGCCATCTCTCTATTCAACAAAAGGGCATAATTATCCTGCTATTCAGATTTAGTTATTTTAAAGCTAGATGCTACAAAAATATTTAAATAACTTCTGATGTTGCTCCCTATAGTTGTTTCACTACGTGGTCTAGTCAGGATCAGCATCATTTTGAGAGCTTTTGAAATGCAGACTCTCAGGTCGTACTCTGGACCTACTGAATAGGAGGCTGCAATTTTATAATGTCCTGTAGGGGATTTGCAAGCACACTGAAGTCTGAGAAGTACTATTCTTTAGGGCAAATAAGTAAAACATCAGAGACTTCAGAAAATATTAATGTATGTGCCTGTTATGCTCTAAAAGTATTCACTTAGGAAAAACTGAATAGTGACAAAAAATTTTCTTACTGAAAACTGAAAATTATACCATATTGATTAAATCTGAATCACTCACAGAGGAAAACCAAAAGCTTATGTTCACATACAACCAGATCCTATGAACATTAAAAGAGACAAATTATCCTGCTGAAAATTTGGGCAAAGGAAATGTATTAAAATTTATTAAAGAGCACAAAGGGCTAATAATTAAAAACTGAACTTTAATCAAGGGAAAAATTGAAGATAAATAAGATACCATATCCCACACTATGAAAATCATTGCTTAAATAGCATTTATAGTAGTGAAATACTAGAATGAGAATGCTTCAACAACTGTGAAACAGATAAATTGTTACATCCATATAAAAATAGGAAGTAAAAATGCACATTTAGAAATATTTCATTGAATATATAAAAATAAAAAGGTAAGAAACTGTATGATCCCACTTTTGAGAAAAAAAATGCTTATGAGCACAAAATATCACTCAGTATAAATTATCAGTAAATTGGAAATTCTAAATGGGGCCCACACTTTGATTATAAAATTATGAACAATTAACATGGCTCATTCAGAAATATTTTTTAAAAATTAGGAAGTCCCTGGCAGTCCAGTGGTTAGGACTCCATGCTTTCACTGCTGAGAGCCAGAGTTCAATCTATGGTCGGGGAACTAAGATTCAACAAACTGAATGGTGTAGCCAAAGGGGGAAAAAAAATTAAAGCATATGGGCCCATAAAAAATAAAGTGATGCTACACAAGGAATTAACATTAATTTCCAACAGAAATAATGGCAATTTTCTATATTCACAAATAGTCATAAAGAAAAAAAAGTATCTCAAGCTGATGTAATAAAATGTACATTAAGTAATCAGCTACAGAAATCCCTGCCTGCTCAGATTACAGACTGTAACTTAAAAGAAGTATCGTACACGTACCTTTTTCAGGGTGCAGTCTTTTAAAAGAATCTGTTTTTGACAGACTTGGGTCTGTGATAACTCTGGATCCCAATTTAACAGTCAGATCTATTGAACGGTAACCTTGAGGAAGTTTTCGGTCATATAGCAGAGTTAAAAGTTGAGCAAGCGTCATTTCAGCTGGCAATGGCTGGCCTAAAAATGACATAACTAAGTTAAAACTGGAATCCAAGAGGGAGATGTTTACTTGATTCAATTTATTCAATCACTTAATGCTTTTACTAAATTACAGGTTAAGAGTTTGATTCTGACACCAATTTCAAAACAATATAAAAACAGCCAACAGAAAGTTTATAAAACTCAAATCTGTTTCTGACAAGTGTAAACAATAATGTCTATACAAAGTGATGGACAGGGAGGCCTGGCATGCTGCAGTCCATGGGGTTGCAAAGAGTCAGACACCACTAAGCTACTGAATTGAACTGAACTGAAACAAAGTGTTAATTAGTTACTAACCAAATCCCACTAAGATCTTCTGAGCATTGGTGAACAGAGAGAAAAAAAATTTCCATAAATCTGGAGTTGGCAAATCTTTTCCGAAAAGGCTAGATAATAAATATTTTAAGCTACAGAGGTCATACGGTCTCTGCTCCAACTACTACCTCTACTGTAGCATGAAAATAACTATGGGCAATACATAAATGAATGGGCATAGCTGCACTCCTATGTAAAGATATTTTTAAATTATTTATTTCAACTGGAGGATAATTTCTTTACAATACTGTGGTGGCTTTTGCCATAAATCACCCATGGGTGCACATGAGTCCCCCCGTCCTGAACCCCCTCCCGACCTCCCTCCCCACCCCATCCTTTTGGGTTGTCCCAGAGCACCAGCTTTGAGTGCCCTGCTTCATGCATCAAACTTATACTGGTCATCTATTTTACATATGGTGATATACATGTTTCAATGCTATTCTTTCAAATCATCCCACCCTCTCCTTCTCCCATATAGCCCTAAAGTCTGTTCTTTACATCTTTGTCTCTTTTGCTGTCTTGTATATAGAATGGGTATAGCTGTATTCCTATGAAAATGTTTTTATAAAAAGAAACATCCAGTCTACCTGGCATACTTTACTGACCTCTGTAGAAATCAACAATGTCTAAAGCTAAGAAGTAAAATCCAAAGTTAGTTGGCAATTTGATTATAATGATACAGCACACACATGCAGATAAAATGGCTATTACCTCAACAAAAGGAAAATATACTGGTCAAAGAATATGATTCAGGAAGAGAGGAAGCTTAACTATCAGGGCTACATCTAAGACTTCCACTGCTAGAACTAGTTCTTTAAAATTAACCTCATGCTATGTCCTGTATAACTTGTTATGAATTAACTAAACATTAATTTTACTGATCATTTTATAGCACATTCATAACAAAATTTAAGAAGCTAGTGCAAAACTGCAACACTATAATGTTTAAAAAGGGTATCAAATAAGTTACTTTCTTTTTATTCTCACTTTTCTTGGAGAGATCTGTACGTATAAAAGTCTCACCAAATTATTTATCTCATCAACAGCATCTGATTAAACATGATTTTGGTTATGACACGTGATTTACTCATTTGTAAGATTACTAAAATTTTTGATATGCTTTATCATTGTGAACATTACCAGCTAAGAGTTTGTGGAACAGGTGAAACACAGGGACCGTAATTATCTTGCTGGCAGCGTCTGCTCCTGAGGAGGCACTTCCTGTTTTATCAGGCATTGTCCTCCCCCTCCTGGATGGTGGGCGAGGTGGCGTAGATGACACAGCACGTTTAGATTGGGACTTCAGCCCTAAAACAAACAAACAAAAACCTTACATAGCCAACACACTCATGAAGTAAAAGTGCATTTCCACAATATATTACTAAAGCACCAGGAACACCAAAAGACTCAAGTATTTCTTTTCCTGTAGTATCTAATCTCTTGATCCTATTTGTATTTGATCCTATTTGTCATTTATTATACTTCATGAATAACTGGACATGATTTAGCAACTAAACCACCACAATGAATAACTGGATGCATGTGTAACTATTTTTCAAGAAAGTATAAATTAATTCCTGTATTCTCTGAAATACATGTAGATGAGCATCCATTTACTGGAAAGTAATTTTGTGCAAATATATACAGAAAAGCTTGTGTTCTTAATTTTTCTCTGAGAAAGAACAGATTAAACCAATATATGTCTTCTATTTAAGAAGAAATGTAATCTAGGTTGAGCTTTCTCTTCTGAACTAAGAATTTTGTTAAGAAAAACATCCTCCAAGATTATCCCTTATCTTGACCAATTTTTCCTCTTCCTGCATCTAATATAGTAAAAACTCAGTTTTCAACCAATTTTCTTTTGAAGATTTTTATTTTCTAATTTTATGGAATGAGCACAATATCGTAAGTGAAAACTACTGAATACTTTTTCAATTTGTATTTTATATTAAAAAAAAAATTACAGAAAAATTCCTTAAGACTTAGTGAACTTTTAGAGTATAAGTGTCTGTACACTGTCAAGTTGAAATGCAGCATCTAAACTATTAACACATGTTCAGCATCTGATGAGATACAGTAAGCACAAAGTAAGTTTAATAATTCCAATGCCAAAGAGTAACTGATTTCTGATACAACCATTGTGTATTTAATATTAAGACATCATTACACCAGCTTTTTACATCAATACTGTTTATTACATGAAGTTCCTATAAATATGTTACACTTTATAGAAACCAACAAAATCAAGATTATATACGAAAAAATCATACCTGAAGCAACAACAACACTGTAATTATCCTGAAATCCATTTTCTGCCTTAACTTTTTCTTTTTCTTCATGGTTTTTCTTTTCCTTGTCATCTTTTTGTTCACTGATTAGTTTAGCAGTGATACTTGGTGTATCTATAAGAAATTTTTGTGTAAAATACATTGATTCTCAAAAATCATTAAGAAGGGAAATAATATCTTAGGGGACTTTACACAAGATTATATTATAACTAACACAAAGGCAATATAAATGGTCTGGAAAAAATATTACGAAGGCAAGTGTGACACATTCAATTCTCATTGATTTTATCAATGAAAGGGATTCATCATTCTCCTTAGGCCAGGATACCTAAACTCCAATCTCTAAAAAATATTTTTTATATTATAATGGTACTACCTCTAGAGGCAGTTTTTAAAACTATTATCAAGAACTTCTGTTTTATTTTAGGCATAGATCAATCTGCTTATCACCTATATCTATATATTTCAGTCCTCACAACATGCATATCAAGGAGAAATATTATTTTCAAAAGAAGGAAACAGTCTTAGCAAGGTTACTGATACAATCTGTAAAGGGCAATATGGAACTCAAGCTCAGAATTAATTCTAATATGCATTACATTAGAATTCTCCTGCTACAAATAGGAGTATAACCAAACAAGTTTAAGGAACAGAGGTTGCTGGTTTTATTATTTTTATTTGGCTAGGAATCTTAGATAAAATGACATATTTTACAAGTACTTTAAGAATGAATACCAAGGAGTTTCACAGATAGTCATTACTCTGAATTAATATTTTCTTTCATGCTTTTGAATATGGCATGCTATTATAAATCATGAAATAAATGATGACCATACAATGATCTTATTTAACCACTGCTGCTGCTGCTGCTGCTGCTAAGTCGATTCAGTCGTGTCTGACTCTGTGCGATCCCACAGACGGCAGCCCACCAGGCTCCCCCGGCCCTGGGATTCTCCAGGCAAGAATACTGGAGTGGGTTGCCATTTCCTTCTCCAATGCATGAAAGTGAAAAGTCAAAGCAAAGTCACTCAGTCTGTCTGACTCTTAGTGACCTCATGGACTGCAGCCTACCAAGGTCCTCCGTCCATGGGATTTTCCAGGCAAGAGTACTGGAGTGGGGTGCCATTGCCTTCTCCAATTACTAAGAAACTCAAAAAGTTTTGAGGGGGAACATTTGGGGGAAATGGGGGGAAAAAGGACAGAGCTTCAGTGAGCTGCAAAACAACTTCAAGAGGCCTAATAAATGTGTATTTAGAATCACTAAAAGAGCAGAGTTATGGGAAGACAAATATATTCGAGAAACTAACAGGCAAAACATTTCCAAATCTGATAAAATTCATAAACACACAGATTTAAGTCAAAAAACTGAAATCATAAAAACATGAAGAAAACTACAAGGCATATTATCTGATGATAGTAATAGTCAAACTGCTTAAAAACAATGATAGAAATTAAAAAAAAAAAACAACAAACAATCATTATTTGAAAGCAATACAGTTAAAAACAATAGAAGCAGGTAAAGGGACCACTTAAATAATTTTGGATTCTTTGTTTTCAAGAATATTAGTAAAATACATATGCACATGTTACTGTATCATGAGATGTGACTAAAGAATACAAATACAGTTTAAAGACCAAAGTACTGCTGACCAGAGGTTAAAGCAGGCACTTAGAAGTTTCTGGTATTTGCTAAGGATAACTCAGTTGGACTTTTTAGTAGGATACTGTTCTTCCACAGCCATCAGTTTTATTTTTAATTTTTAGATAATAAAGGGAGCTATTTTGCTCAATATTCTAAATGACAGAACAAGACATTTTAGAAAACAGAATTCATTTATGGTAAAGATAAATAAAATGTTAAACTTCCAGTTATTTGGTACTATGTCTATACATTTCGATTAAGTTAAACATTGTCATCTCAAAAGCTGAATTTCAGTACTCTTGTTCACTTCCTTCAATTAGAAATTTTTTCTTCATCATGTAAAAGGCACACTTTTAGAAAACTGAAATGTAGAAAAAAGTGTGTAAAATCCAATTTTCACAAAGTTTAGCTATAACAGGTAAGGTGGAGGTTTTCAAGTAAGAAAAAAACGTTAGACATTTATAATAGAATATATTATAAATGTTAGAATATAACACTTTACTGTGTAATATGTAAAATGTAGGAAAATATTATTATAATATGCACACATTCGTGTTACATGCAGTGTCTAAAACCGATAAACAATCTTTTCTACTTTATTTTCTCAAAGTGATCATATTCACTCAAGTGATTTAACTTACCGTCTATGTAAGTATGTTTGGTGTGCTTAGTCGCTCAGTCGTGTCTGACTCTGCAACCCCAGGGACTACAGCCTGTCAGGCTTCTCTGTCCATGGGGATTCTCCAGGCCAGAATACTGGAGAGGGTTGCCATACCCTCCTCCAGGGGATCTTCTCAAACCAGGGATCGAACACAGGTCTCTCACACTGCAGGCAGGCTCTTTACCATCTGAGCCACCAGGGAAGTGCAAGAATACTGGAGTGGGTAACCTCTCCCTTCTCCAGGGTATCTTCCCGACTCAGTAATTGAACCAGGGTCTCCTGCACTGCAGGCGAATTCTTTACCAGCTGAGCTACCAGGGAAGCCCAAATATGTACGGTAACAACTCCCCAGTCTCTTCAACTCAGTCTTTTATTTCAAATTTGGATTAATATTTCCAACTAATAAATAGATTATGCCAGTTTTTTGGGAACTCCTAACTTTTTCCAGTTAAGTGTTGCTCAAAGACTTAGAAACACACTGACTTATATTTAAATTGCAAATATTTAAATTTTCAGTTTGTTTTTTATTCTGACAATACACAAAATATCATAAATACTCTGAGAGGCAGAGTATGTGTCCTACTCACTGTTACAGCCCTAGAAGAAATTACTGTGCTTACACATAGCAGATACTCAATGAATTCATCACTGGATAGGATTTCAGAAAGGCAAAAAAAGTGAAACTCACCACAGTTAACTGGCATTCTACCCCCAAAATGCTTTTACTTCAGAAACTTATATCCTATTTAAAGGCATCAACTGAGAGCTCTTGAAACACAGACAAGAAATCTAGGGGAAAATTTCTGTCTTCCTC
The DNA here is from genome assembly GCF_003369695.1 of Bos indicus x Bos taurus. NCBI lineage: Eukaryota > Metazoa > Chordata > Mammalia > Artiodactyla > Bovidae > Bos > Bos indicus x Bos taurus. Next base: position 15,029,803 of record NC_040086.1, on the reverse strand, counting down.
ACTGTTATAAACAATAAAGTCACCAGCCAATTCTACCTACTGACCATTCATTTATCCCCTAGATTTAGTAAACGTTTATTACTTAGAATGCTGTCATTCAACCTAATATACTGTGCAAGTCATCTACTATAAAATAGCTTTATGGTTTATCTCGAGAAAGTTCCATCAATAGCTTCCCAAAGCTTGTCGCCATTTCCAACTGCCCGTTCTGCCACTACTAAACACAACACACATAACAACAAAAGAATTACTGGTGCTGGAATGTATTATACATTTTGTACACAGCATCCATGTTTTGAAATGTGAAACCATCTTGACCATTTCATGTCATTAAATAGCTCCTGAGTGAAGGTAGTAAAATTATAAAAATGATAAAATTCCTATATACATATAACATAGTTACAGAAAAATAAATATTTAAATCTGACTTGCCTGACACTCTGTCCAGAACTTCTGATAATGTTGTTGAGACTGGCAAATGAAGTGTTCGGAATTTGTGGCCCGCTCCATACATTGGATGCTGGATGACGTGGCTAGTAGCATTAATTCTCCCCTTGTACAGCTGCAAATCAAGAAATAAAAAAGAAATTTTTTTGAAATATATGTCATTATATAATAACTTCAAAAGCATAAAAGAATAAAAATTCAATAATGCATACAAAAATATACGAGCTTATTTTCTGTATTTCTTCAAATGTGGCATGTCTGTCGTGATTTGTTGGTCAAATTTTGCATTAGCACTGTTATACTCAACAATCTGCCACTTTTCCTCCCAAATCAAATTATACTATTCATGGCAATTTACAACTACGTTATTCCAGACAGAGAGTTAGCTGAGATTTCTAAGTCCTATCATTAAGTATAAAAGCTATCATAGTTTCATTCTGCTGTATTAGAAATGAGAACAGAGATAACTGTAAGCTCTGATATGAAAACATAAAATATCTTTACACACAGTTCATCATTAAGATTTAATTTAATTGTTAAATACTCACTGGACAGGGAGACTGAAGAAACATTGTCACTTTCTCATCCTCTAGCATCAACTGCAAAAATAATCTACGTACAAACCCTGAAATATTGCCTGATGTTGGAAGGTTCCCTCTTTGAGGAGATGTCTGAAACAGTTCACAGAGAACCTGACAAAGTGAGAGATTTAAAAAGTTAAACGTGGCACTTCCAGCTTTTTACTTTAAAGAATAAAGAGGAAATTTTTAATGTGGATTAATAAGTATGTTTCAATTCATCAAATTAGCAATTAAAGAATATATTATTCCATCTTAAATGAGTAAGAGGTAGACATGAAGTTAAAAGTGAATCAGAAATTTCTGTGGATAAGAGAAGTTACTAGTACAGGGTTTTCAAAAAATACCTGGCAAAACCAAATTAATTTTAACTTCAATCAATATCTGAATATGGTTACTATACAATAAAAATTCTGAAAAAAAATATTAAAAATATAAAGCCTTAACAAGAAACTAAGAGAGAAAACTAGGACAGAAGACAATGGAACAGAAAGTTTCACTCTACCCACAGGCAGAAACCAAATTTTCAAACACTCATATTTAAGGACTTAAATTGGTAATTTAAGCATTTCTTTCAAATTAGGCACATTAAGTAAATAGTTTCCCAATAATATAGCTGAGGCAATAAAGTATTTTCCTCTTCTAAAAGTTAAGTCATTTGGTAATTTTTTAAAACTATAATAGCTCATCCTTTTAGATATTAATAGTTTAACCTGGATAAGCACTATTAAATAAGGGAGTACATGCTCGTTCCTATTTATTGGTGTCTACCATGTCTCACAGGGTTGGACACGACCGAGCAACTGAACTGAACTGAACTGAACCAAGTCTCAAACAAGCACTATGCTAGTATACACAGCAGAGCATGCTTGTTTACATTATAATCCTCTCAAAAAAAAAGTCTTTTGAGAGGCAGGTATTACTATGTCCCTTTTATAGTTTAAAACTTGTTGAAGATCACAACAGCTGGAACAAGCAAAATCTGGAAAAAAGGAACCAGAATTATTTTAGAGATAATTCCAGCTTTCAAGATTCTTGGCCCCCAGACTCAATACAATAATCTTTCATACTTTGAATGTGATTTGTCAAGAGTCTCCTATCTGAAACCTACTCTAATGTGCTTCATTAGAAGCAAATCAACAGCTTTTAACAATCCAGTTACTACAAAATGTAATGCCTTGATGCAGATGAGGCCTTCAACGGCCACCTTTAAGTGGTCAATCTTGTTCCAAGAGCTGAAGCATCGTATTGGGGGTAGATTTTTAAAAAAGAGGAATGTTTGACCTTTAGCTAGAATCTTGAAGAGTTTGTCCATCATTCATCAAAAAGAATAACTGACTTAGGTTAACAAGTGAAGAGAGGAGGGAAGAGATATCAGTACTTAATATTAATTATGGTTTAAATTCAAATCCTTAAATGCACCCAACAGGAAACTTCATCATCACCTGGCCCTAATACATGCCACTTTCTGAACTAATTTCAAGAGTGTTATGTGACAGCACATTAAAATAATAAGACACCTGGAACAGAAGACAGTTTTTCTACTCTTACCTGGGCCATCAGCTTTTGATTATTAGGGTGACATGAAATGCACTGCAGAAAGAATGCAACAGTCGCATTCTCGATTGCTGTCCTCTGCTGAGTAGTCAATCCTGTTGTAGCAGCTGAGGAAAGAGAAGCCGATCTCGCACTGGTCTGTTGTGCGCTTAGGCTGTGCCCTCCAGAGGTGGACCCAGAGTGACACAGTAAAAACAGAAGCGCTGTCCACAGTGGATTGACTTCGGACCCACCAAGCCAGTCTTTCATAATATGGCTATTGCCAACTTCTGTCAAAAACCTAAGAACAGGAGCAACCAGGTCTGCTGTGATGGGCATCTTATTACACTGCTGGGGAACGTGGTGCCGTCTCAGTTTGTCCTGGGAAGTGTCTACTGATTGAGCAATGCTTTCAGAGTAAGAACTGTGGTTAAAACAAAAACTAGCCAGACTCCTCACAAGAAGAGAAGGCAAACCCGAGTCCAATAATTGTTTGATAGCTTCTGGAGATTGAGAAGAGGAAGCAAGGGTTGCCAAATGTGATTCAGTTAGGGCAAGAGGTGCTTGTGCATTTTTAGAGTCGTCTGTTAAAGATGAACTGAGATCTTGCTTTTTGCTATCATCTGTCATGGACAGTCCATGGTGACACTGCACTGGGGGAGGGGTAATGCCCATCCAGCCCATGAGCAAAGAAAAATAGCTTGGGTGTATGTGACACATCGAGCAGAGCAGACTGTCCACAGCTTTCTTCAAAACCATATTGCAGGGAAGAGACATGGACCAATTAAAAAGTAACCTAAGGAATAAAAGATACCATGTTTAAAAAAAATTTTTAGGAAGACCTCACTGTCCATTATTTCTACTAGAAATCACTCTGATGAAAATTACACAGTCTAACATTCAGTATTAGGACACTATAATGTCTCAGCAAGATTGGTTCTAATAAACATCATTAAGTACTTCAGTAGGCTGAAGTAAGACTTGCAAGATGAGCACAGAAAACTGAGATCTCTATCAAAATGGTTCTACCATTCTCTGTGTGACCTAAAAAAAAAAAATGACATACAGGAAATAATGAAAAAATTATAGCAAAGAAATGTTTAGATTAAATTTGACATGATTAATCGTTTTAATTCATGTCTGCAAAATGAAAACTATTAGTGAGCTTCACTAATAAATCATGGATTATGCCAACTAAAAAAAGCAAAAATGACAAACTAGAGAAAAAAAAGCCAACCCTTTATGAGTCATAGAACTCTTCAGAAATAAATATTATATTTTGCCATAGAGTTATTAGGCAGTCAGCTCAATAAAGCCTTAACTGCATATGGTGAAGAAATGTGGGTTAAGTGGAAACTTCTAGTCAAAAGAACAATCATAGCTGTCTAGAAAGAATGAAAAACAAACAACTGGAAGAACCGTTTAAAGTAGTCTTTTAAAATTTCTAGTTACACTTTCCCTCCAAAGTTGTATATTAAAGATAAAAGAATCTGGTGAGTAAATTTACAAAAGAGAATAAACAATGTGAACTGCAGAATACATTACACATTCCAAATTTAGGTGGGAAAAGCAGCAATGACATTAGTACAGCTTCTTAAAACATGAAGATTAAATTTGAGTAGCATCTCATTTCAAAATGATATCATTTATACTTATCTAGCACTTTCTTTTTATACAACTAAGCATACAAAAATGCTGCTTTATCAAGTAAAAACCTAAAGTGATCTAATACTGGGGAGAAAACGAATTTCGTAAATCATACTTACTCGAAGAGTTCTCGGTCTAGCAGTGCTGGTAAATCATATTCTACCAGCAGTTCGTAACTGTGCCACAAAATTGCTGCTACACAGTGCAAATGAGAAGGAGATGGCATCAGAAGACCATACTCTATTGATGAAGAGTTAGGACACATGTAACTCATCCTGCCACTTCTTTTCATAGCAGCCACTCTTGCAGAATCACTGACCCATTTTAACAAGGCCTGAATTCTTAAAAAAAGAAGATGAATTCAAATAATCAATTATACTACAGATAAATTCCACCACTGCATGTAAACAATGTATATTTGAAAATAATACATGAGTATTCTCAGTAATTTTAATTTAAAATAGGAGGGAAAAGGAATTATGCAATCAATAATGTCAAAGTAATTCTAATTTTCCAATAATACCTATTTAAGTGATGAAAATATCTGCAATAACTCATCTAATCAGTATATAAATATTGATTCTTACCTCATTTATGACAGAACGTATAAATGTCTAGAATTACAGGATATACAGTTTAAAAAAACTAATTTTATCCTCTAAATTTTTACTCTTATAATAAATCCACATACCGTAGAGCAGTGATTGGGGGTCAGCTCTTCATTGTGCAGAATCTCATGCAATATACCGTGTTTCACATCTCCGGTCCCCAAGAATTAAATACTAGTACCAGCCACCCACCTCCTGCCCTCTGACAACCCAACAGCCTCAACACACATACGTTTTCAAGTGCCACCCTACTACACTCCATTGCCTAGAGCTGGGACCACAAAATGAAAGCAAAAGACTTTTTTAAAGCAATGCTTTGAACTTTGTATTTTTAAGGGCGGGGGGTAGATTTATTGTCAAGTTCTTAAAACACTGTTTATCTTTGTTTTGTTTACTTTTAAATGTCTAGTTTAGAGCACAAGATTCTTCACTTAACGTTAAAAGAAATGGGAGTTGGAAAGGGTATTATACCACTTAATCCCTCTCTCTACCCTGAAGGACTGAAGGATCAACTGCTTTAAATTGCATATGATAAGAAATAAGGAAAAATCACTGGAAAAGAAGGGAGATGAGGCAATTAGGGAAAAGTAACATTTCCTAGAAAAACAGCAGCCAAAATCTTGTCATTAATATCAATTCTAAAATATTCTGAAACAGCTATATTTGCATTATTCTAAGAAAGTAATTTTAAGCACAATTTCTTTTTATGATTAAAAAAAGTTAAAAATAAAATAACCACAAGACTGCAGGAAACCTATTCCAGAAAAATATTTAGCACATATTTTTAACCCTATTAATCATTATGATTCAAATTTGACTTTAATTACTATTCACTTTGTCAAAACATATTCCAATATATTTTTAAATATAATATAGTTATCATACAGTTTATATAAAGCAAAAGTTTAATGGAAAGGAAGTCAGCCTATTCAATATTTTGAAGTTATCTGACAAACTAATTTTACTTTGTTAAATATATTCTTTAAATATTTTTAACCTGGAGTACATGAATGCAATGAATTTAAAATTAATGAAAGGAAATATCAGGGAATAAGTAACAATTTTTCCAAGATGACTTCACTGCCAGGCACTCTAATTCATGCCCTTCAGTCTGACCTACATAAATCTCCCCTTATTAGGGACACTGTTCTGTCTCCTCAGTCCTGAAAGCCCAAGTTGGACTGAATAAACTTGATCTCTCTAGTATTAGCACAATGCCAGACATATACCAACTACTCAGTGAACAGCTGTAAAATGAGTATGAACCCACCAAAAAATTAATAATCTGTTAATAATTCATGAAGATGTTTAACAACATACCAAATGCTTTCACTTTAAATACAAATTAATAAAAATAAAGAATCTTAATTGAATATAAAATATTCAACATACTTAAAAGGATATTAACTCAGGAAACAGTCTCCAGCATAAAGATAATTCATATTACTTATACAAACAAAAGCATGTTTCAAAGACACTTGCACTTCTTATGAATTTGAAGGTAAAAGACATCAAGGAAGAACTACATTAGTAAAACATAGCTAAAATTACCTATACTGAAAGATCAGTAAACATTTAGGTGAAACAATCAGTATTATTTACTTGGATGACAGTGTCTCACTTTGTGGTAAGAAGCAGGAGAAAGAAGGGAAAGAATCTAATGAAAAGATGTCAGTGGGTAATATAAATAATCAGTGAAACCATTACTATTATCAAAATAGTCCAGGTATCTAATATAGACACAATATTCCTTTATTTCTGTAAGTTTAGTAATACCTAAGCTTAACTTTTACAAAAAGATCTTTAAAAAAAGCATTATTAGTAAAATCCACTACATGAGATTATGTGTACATATGTTCTTGTGTGAAAAATGAGATCACCACATACCTATCTTTTGTTCCAGGATCCTGAGTTGTTCCAAGCTGATAAAGAATATCTATCGTAGAGTCAGAAGAGAGTCCATTCAGTCTTCCAAAAAGTAAAGGGCTATTTAAATCTTGTAAAAAGAGAATCAAAAGGGAAAATTTGCTAAATAAGCAAATGAGATGAAAAGATTCGCTCAATTTAAATTATTCATTAAACATAACTTCTATAAAATTCAACAACAACAACAAATCAAACTCCAAAAATAATGAAGCCATATGGAAATTAATTTTGGAAACAGAATTAATCAAACATCATAGTTCAAATATTATTTCTCTGTAGATATGTAAAAATTCAAATATCAAAATTAATTGTCACCTGTAGGATCACTGCCTGATGCTGCACAATTTCTCAGAAGAATGTCTATAAGCTTTAGGCCAATTCGAGTGGACTGAAGTCCTATCTTGACGAGCACAACCTCAATGTTGGGTGAATGCATTCCACAGTACGGAGACATCAGTAAGGCAGCACAAGTCTGTAGCAAATTAGCAGTAGGTGCAGCTGCACTTGCCATCATTCCTTCCAGATCACTTATGTGAGTAAGGCAATGATGTAATAACCGTAACCATCCAATACTGAAATACAAAACACAAAACAGCCTATACGGGTTAATTTAAGTAGCTTAAATTACTTCAGACTTCTGAAGTAAAAACTTTTCCAAGATCAAACAAAACACGTCCAAGATCAGCAAGTTGTAGACAGATTGTCATAGACAGGTTGTCTTACTGAATGAAGTCATACACAGAAAGACAAAAATGACATGGTATCACTTACATGTGGATTATTTAAGAAAAGGGTGGCGGTGTACAAATGAACTTACTTACAAAACTGAAACAGAGGCATGGATATAGAAAACAAACTTATAGTTACCAGGGATAAACTGGAAGATTGGGGTTGACATACACACACTACTATATATGAAAGAGATAACTACTAAGAACCTGCTATATAGCACAGGGAACTCTACTCGATACTCTGTAATGGGCTACATGCAAAGACTCTTTAAAAAAAAAAAAAAAGAGGAGATCTGTGGTAAAAAAAAAAATTTGTGCCTTATCGAGCAGAGAAAATAACCAGCATGTTGTATTTCATAAGTAGGTAGCACCAATCTATGTTAAAAAAAGAATATTTTTAGAATACTATAACATCAATAAGAGTTAAACACACAGCAAGTTTCCCCTATAACATACAAAATAAAACTTAAGTACAAGTCACATTTAGGAATTATGAACTTGCTTTTTATTTAGTCAGGAAATAGTTTTGTATATACATATATGCATAAATATAAACTGCACAGGATCACAGAATTGCAAAACTGAAAAGACCCAGCAGCTTGAAAATAAAAAAGAAATTCCAATTTTCTTCCTCAGGTAAAACATACAATAAAACCAATCTATAAAAATTTCAAACATCCAAATTTACCAGACGAATGTAAATTAAAGGACACATTCACGTCCTTCTTTGTTTGGTCAGTTTGTATCAATTTGTATGGTTCATATCAAACCCTTTACTGACTGGCCATATTAATGGCCATATTGACCCATGGCCATAATATGGCCATATTAATCCATACTGACTGGCCAGTATTCTTAAGAATTACTGTATAACAGACCAGGTGCTTATCTGTGTGGTCAACTTGTTTGATTCAGATATTCTCTTGGGGATAGGCATTTGGAAATGCTTACATAAGACTACAGTCCAAAGAAGTGGAACTTACACCTACATAAAGCACATCACAGATCATCTCAAAATTTAAACACACATGAATCTCAATTTTAACCAGCCTCAAAGTTCTGTTTCTATGCAATTATTCTTTATTATGGTCACCTCATGCGAAGAGTTGACTCACTGGAAAAGACTCAGATGCTGGGAGGGATTGGGGGCAAGAGGAGAAGGGGACCACAGAGGATGAGATGGCTGGATGGCATCACTGACTCGGTGGATGTGAGTCTCAGTGAACTCCGGGAGTTGGTGATGGACAGGGAGGCCTGGCGTGCTGCGATTCATGGGGTCGCAAAGAGTCGGACATGACTGAGCGACTGATCTGATCTGACACTTAAAAAATTATGACATTATTTAGAAACCTATGGAACAAAGAATTTTCTAAACTCAAAATAAACAAAGAAACCACAGAATAAATTTCATGAAAAGCACAGAAAGGTTTTTCTTAAGAATGAGGAACTACATACCTTGTTTTGGATACCTGATCTTCAGATGGAAGAAAGGGGTTATTAACTGTTGCTGAAGAAGTGGTACCAAAAGCAGTGAGGCCCAGTAATTTGATCTGTGAAAGGCCTAGTGTGCTGGCATCTCGTGGACGATGGAGTCTAAGGCAGACAGCGGAAGCTACTTCAGCTTTCACAAGTTGAATTTTTATGTAGGTAAGACCACTTGTGACAACAGGAGTGGACAATGGAAGCATGTTTACTCCATCTGCACTTACTTCTACAGACACTGAGGAGGGGCAGGCTACAGGAAGAGAAAATTAAACAATTACTAAAGAAAAAGTAAACGCGAGTTCATATTTTAATGGCAACTACAGTAAAATGGACTTCCCTGGTGGCTTAGATGGTAAAGCATCTGCCTACAATGCGGGAGACCCAGGTTCAATTCCTGGGTCAGGAAGATCTCCTGGAGAAGGAAATGGCAACCCACTCCAGTACTCTTGCCTGGAAAATCCCATGGACGGAGAAGCCTGGTAGGTTATAGTCCATGGGGTCGCAAAGACCTGGACACGACTGAGCGACTTTACTTTACCTTACAGTAAAATGGCAGCTTTCAGTTATAATTCATTATGAATTCATAAGAAAAATATGTATACGCTAAGTCATACTTTGTCACTAACTTTCATTATAATTGATTTTGGAGCTATTATATGAAATTTATAGTATAACAAAAATTGCACATAAAAAATTCTAACACTAACCTAAAAACAGAGCAACTGAAGACATGCAATCTACATACACTTCATTTTCTTGAAGAAAACAAAAACAGGCAATTACTCTGTTATTTCTACTCTCAGAATTATCACCAGCAAAATGGGGTGTTTGATTAGTATGCTGTGGTTTACAGCTGTATATAATTTAGGAAGAATGTGACTTTAAAAGTACCTTTTCATAAACTCATTATTTCACTACTATCACATTGCTATGATTTTAAACACATTTGAGTTTAAAAATTGTTTTCACCTCTGATCCTTTTTTGCCTTTCAAAATGTAAACATTCAGAATATTTAAAATAATTTCCTGCTAAAATTTAAGGAGGCCAAATGAAGTAATTGAAAAAGCAAGAGTTCCAGAAAAACATCTACTTCTGCTTTATTGACTATGCCAAAGCCTTTGACTGTGCGGATCACAACAAACTGTGGAAAATTCATAAACAGTTGGGAATACCAGACCACCTGACCTGCCTCCTGAGAAATCTGTATGCAACTCAAGAAGCAACAGTTAGAATTGGACATGGAACAACAGACTGGTTCCAAATAGGAAAAGGAGTACGTCAAGGCTGTATATTGTCACCCTGCTTATTTAACTTCTATGCAGAGTATATCATGAGAAATGCCAGGCTGGATGAAGCACAAGCTGGAATCAAGATTACCGGGAGAAATATCAATAACCTCAGATATGCAGATGACACCAACTTATGGCAGAAAGTGAAGAACTAAAGAGCCTCTTGATGACAGTTAAAGAGGAGAGTGAAAAAGTTGGCTTAAAACTCAACATTCAGAAAATTAAGATCATGGCATCTGGTCCCATCACTTCATGGCACATAGATGGGGAAACAATGGAAACAGTGGCAGACTTTATTTTCTGGGCTCCAAAATCACTGCAGATGGTGACTGCACCCATGAAATTAAAAGATACTTACTCCTTGGAAGAAAAGTTATGACCAACCTAAATAGCATATCAAAAAGCAGAGACATTACTTTGCAACCAAAGGTCTGTCCGTCTAGTCAAAGCTATGGTTCTTACAGTAGTCATGTATGGATGTGAGAGTTGGACTATAAAGAAAGCTGCGCTGCCCGAAGAATTGATGCTTTTGAACTGTGGTGTTGGAGAAGACTCTTGAGAGTTCCTTGGACTGTCAGGAGATCCAACCAGTCCATCCTAAAGGAAATCAGTCCTGAATATTCACTGGAAGGACTGATGCTAAAGCTGACTTCAATACTCCGGCCACCTAATGGGAAAAACTGACTCATTGGAAAAAACCTCGATGCTGGGAAAGATTGAAGGTGGGAGGAGAAGGGGATGACAGAGGATGAGATGGTTGGATGGCATCATCGACTCAACGGACATGAGTTTGAGTAAACTCTGGGAGTTGGTGATGGACAGGGAAGCCTGGCATGCCGCAGTCCAAGGAGTTGCAAAGAGTCGGACACGACTGAGCGACTGAACTGAACTGAACTGAACTGAATAAAGTAATTGGGTGCTGCAGTGGTAAAGAATCTGCCTATCAATGCAAGAGATGTGTTCAATCCCTGGGTGGCAAGATCCCTTAGAGTAGGAAATGGCAACCTGCTCCAACATTCTTGCCTGGGTAATTTCATCAACAGAGGAGCCTGGTAGGCAACAGTCCACAGTGTCACAAAGAGTCTGATGCTACTGAGCACACACACACAACCAAGTAATTAACTGGCAGTTGCTATGGGAAAATTCTCACAAACAGGGAAGAACATTTAATGAATTTATCTATCAACTAAAACAACCTTTGAACCTTGATTTTAATGTCAACTATAAAATCAGGAAGTAACTTTTATTATATGCCAATTATACCCCTGGTTTGCACAGAGAACTAGGTAAGCCACATAATTTTTAAATTTAATCTTAACCTTTCAAGGAAGTATTATCCACATTATATAATCTCTTTGACTCTACCAATACAAACTGATGGAAAGAGATTAAATAATCCAAACCCTCACATGAATAAAGGGTACATTTTATAAGGGTACATGGGTTTATGTTTAAGCCCATATTTTGATTCTAAAGGCTATCTTATTTCTACTAGAATATTCTGTATCTTTAGTTTGTGCTCTGATCTCAAACCAAAAGTATTAAGCACATTTGTGTTAGAAAACATGTAATCTATTGATTTGTCATAATGTACAAGAGTCCTCCATTTTAACATCCTTCCTGTCCAAAGTACTATGTATAAATTCTAGCTACAATTCAAAGCCACTTTGTCCTTCCCAAAAAAGCAGTTTCCTCCTCATCTTAGATTATCTTCTAAGTCTTACACTGTTGGAGGTTATAATGACTTATATTTTGCCATGTAATATATTTATTTTTGACCTGCCAAAACACTGCATTTATCTACTTTTTTCTGTCATTTTATTCATTATATCTATTTTAATCTGGTATGTGCGGATTCTACAACTCTGTTAGGGTATAATAATAATCTAATCTTGCAAATAAGTATAAAAATTTATTCTTCCAAATATGCCAGTGGTGTACAAAATTTCCCATAGATCTACATTAAATTATGGAGTGACATATGATAGCAATGAGAATCAATCAATGAAGATAAATGACTGTCACAACTTCAACAATTATGTATAAATCATTATATTTATATTGAAAGAATTTGGGAACCAGCACAAATGTAAAATAGTACTTCATATTTCTTCATGAATGCTTTAAAGAGTTCCTTCTTCTTTTAATGTGTAACTTATTTTTAAAAAATTCTTTACAATTAATTATTTCCCTTGCAAAGTTATAACAAAGTGTATTAAATGAAAATGCATCATCAAATGGATGATACTCAAAACATTAAAAATTTAAAGGTCATAATATTTAAAATATCAAACTCTACATATTACAATAAAAAATTCTTTGCAGAAGTAATTACCTTACAATGGGAAGGGAATCTATGTTAATTTCACATTACAGAGCTAGGACTGAGGAGCAGAAAAACTAAGAAAGCTATCTACAGTTGTACAAACTAACTCATTTTATCTTAATGCTATAGTGCAATAAATTTGGGGGAATGTGAAAGGCAAAATAATACACACCTCAGATATATTTCCTTAAGTTTCATCACACATTCTGTTTATTTCAGGGGAATAGTCATGCCAATTCATTTGATGGTAAATGATGTGGTGGTAATGTTAAATATTATATTAAATAGTTCAAAATTAAGCTATCTGGCAATTTTATCTAAGTTTATCTAGTTTGCTAAGTATATTTCTCATTTTTTAAATGCTCCTATATGTTATAGTTTATTTTCATGATGGATCTTTAAACAAATTATTACTCACTTGCAAGAGATGCCAGGTGAGGTTGGATATGTATCTCTTTAAGGAGCACTGCTGCAGGAAGGTGAATGGTAAGGTCGCACCAAGCCTCCTCCGGCAGAAAGATGTAGGACCAAGCAGCAGAGCGAGCTCTTCTATGGGGGGGCGTGGCCTGCAAAAGCACCTCAGCTGGTTGGGCAGTGGGACTGCTAGATGTGATTGTACCTACAGAAGTATTTCAAATAAAATAAAAACTTGCAAAAGAAACCTAATAAAGCATCAAGAGCTATTCAAATCACAATAATTACAGTAGAAAAATTAGCTAAAAACATGAATATTTAATATTATGAATGCACTTATTTTACTTAGCATAATTTGTCACAGTATTCACAAATAATCAGGACATCCAGTCAACTGGCAAGGTCGTATATAATTTCTATATACTAACACGTCAAATGAAAACTAAACAAGCAACAACAAACCGAGCACAGTAATTCTCGAATGATTTAAGTAAAAACTAATGTTCAATACAGCCTTGAAAATAAAATATACTTGATAATAAAAAATAAACTTGAAAATAATCATCTTTATTCTAAATTGTCAATATTTATGAGTTACAAATATGAAAAAAAATACAAAAAGAAACTATGTAGACTGGAAAAAGGAATAACTATATAAATTTTAAACTTCATTTAAAAAAAAAAAATCACTCAAAATAAGAAGGAACAAGCTTTGTAAAACAAACAGTTATACTGAAAACTGACATAAGAATCTATACTACCTAGTTTCACAAATTGTGTCTATTTAAACTCAGAAATAAAAACAAATTTTCCTACTAAAGAACAAATAAAAACTTCCTTCTAATCAGTAGACAGTTTGGAAAACTAGTGCCTTTAAAATCAATGGTTTTTTATTAAAATGGTGACATTATAACTCAATCAATTTATTTTGACAACTACTTTTGCTTCATACCAGCCAATTAACTATTATTTAAATTCACACCCATAAGATGAAATAACTGTTTTCTTACCCAGGGGTGCAAAGTTATGGATTCCTTCTGCATTGTCAGGCTCAGAAGCTAGGATCCTTGTTTTCAAAGTGCTGTCAACAGCTTTATTTGGACCAGAGTCAAGAAATTTCATAATAGTTGATACCATACTTCTTGCAGTGTTTACAATAGCCCTTGTACTAGTAACCATATTGTTGCAAATGAGCTGAACACCACCTAAATTTATAAAGAACACTAAATTAAAATTATCTTAACACAGACGATTTGATACCAAGTCAACTCTCACAGAAGACTATCAAAATAAGAACATACTGTACTACTTAACATTACACTTAAAAGGCAGTTTTGGAAATTTTCCCTTACCCATATCATGGAACGCTTTCAAGGCATCACTAGTATCCAGTACTCTCAGAATGAACCACAGTAATGGTTCAGATAACTGGCAAGTAGCAAGAGAGCCCTAAAAAAATAAACCATACATGTATGCTGTGATTTTTAAAAGGTCATTATTAATTTACTATGAATTAGGACAATTAAGTTTCACTGAATATACCATTCTTTTATATTTAATTATTATAAAATGGTAACCTTAACCTAAATCACTTAATATAAAATGTCTGCCAAAATATTTAAGAAATCTTGCCTGTGTCAGAAGGTAAGTGAACAGTCTCCTCTCTGAACTCAGCACTTTTTGTGTCTGTCTTTACCTAGTATTATCATTTTCTACCTTAATGTGCACTGATTTCCTTTTCCACTAGACAGTACTTTCCTTTAAAAATGCAGCCTTCTCAAATATTTATCTCTGTATCTTCCAATGGGGAAATATATATACAGATTCAATACATATTTATGAAAATGATAATTATACAATGACATATAAAAGATTCCTTAAGAAATTATATTTTAAAATCTGCTTTTCGAAAAAAAAAATAGTAAATAGACTAGAAGGTAAAATAATCACACTGGCTCCTAAAATCTCATTTTGAAAAAGGAAATTTTAAAAGTAATAACATTCTAACCTACTTCTCTTTTAAAATTACTCTAACCTCTTTTAACTGAAAGGAAACTAAATATGCAACTTAAGCTTGAAAAAAAATACTCATATTAAATTTTCATACATACTTCTATGTAGAACATGTTGGTATTCAACTATGCTATTTCTAGGGAAAAGGAAAGAACTACTTCCTAAGACAATGGAAAGAAAATCTTAAAATTTAAAAACATTTTACTCTTACATCACCATAGTTTACTTTGACTTCTCTTCAACTTGTATTATTAATCTACAGTTCTCATCTGCTGATTCTGTTCATTTTCCAATATATAACTAGAATACTCTATTTGTCTCTGTCTTACAGATAATTCTCTGCTCCCATTGCTATTTACTACTTAAATCACTGCAATTGTTGCTGGATTGAACTTACCTGTCTGCCCATATATCCACAGGCCATGTAGGTTAAAATTGGCTGCAGCATCATATGAACTGTAGACGCTTTTTTACTAAGAGTTGTCAGTATGGTAAACAGTCCATCCCCAACTGATATGGCATCTAACCCACCATGAAAGTTTTCATGTTTAGTGAGATGCAATCCACTTGCTCCTAGTTTAAATAAAAAGTTTACACATTTTTTACAAAGCAAATCCTTAAAAACCAGTAATAATTTAAATAGAGTCTTACAAGCCATTTTTTCCCCCAAACCACTGAAGAATGCATACAAAACAGCTGTGTGTGGGTCCGTGTGTTGTGTGTGGGTCCATGTGTTGTGTGGGTCCGTGTGTTGTGTGTCTATATACATATATGCATGTCTAGAAATTAAAATACCTAACATAACATTCACTAGAGAATAATTTTTGGTTATCTTTTTATAGAAGATACGTCTGTTGTTGGTAACAATATAAAAAAGTCGTTCTATCACACAACTGAGGAACACATTATACATATCAAGAAGAAAAGCAGAGAAAAATAACTGATACTATTATGCAACTATACTTTAAAACTTTTAATCAAAAAGACAATAGTTTTTTTTCCCTTACATGAAGGAAGAAATACTAATAAGCAAAATTACATCAGGAATGGATTTTGATACAATTTACTGAAACTTAATTAGTGTAAAATAATTAACATATTAGCTTTCAAAGAAGTAGAAAAGAAACAATATATAAATTTTACATCGATGTGTCATTGAAACTGTTACAACTTGAACAAAAATTTATACTTCACGTTATAAGAAACTGTAAGTAAATAAAATCTACTCATTCCCTAATACAAAATCTGATGTCTAATTCTTCACCTTTAAAACGTTAGAGATATATGACTATAAATTATGGTGCCTAGCTTACAAAACTGCTTCCTTTTCTTAATTTAATTCCATACAGGTTATTTTCTTAGTATTTTCAAATTTAAAAAAATTTCACACTTAAAAATTTTCAACTGATGTATGCCACTCTAAGTTTTAACTAATAACAATCAGTCAGGCTAAGATGTTTACAATAAAGTAACACTGTATTGTACAGTAAAAAGAAAATGAATTCATACATTGCTAAAGGAAAGAGATACAGTACTAGAAACAGGTTTAAGATTAATGTTCTCAATACGTACCAATTATCATCGCCATGGCACTGCTATTACACAGGCCCAGAGCAGACAAAATCTGGCTCATAATCTGCTGGTTGGCTAACACTAAGTCAGCGACATATGCAGGCGGTCCTTGAATACTACTAGTGCTTCCATTACCATCTTTGCCTCCTGAAACTTTTTCTTCATCTGAAACACTGTCTGTCGTATTGGTGGTCACAGGCACTCTTGCACTGTATTCCCTATTGCCCGAAAGAGGCAGCTGAACTAAAATGTTAACCAGTTTTAGCAAATCAAACATGAGTTGATCTCTTGTCATTTCACCACAAACTGCTTTTGCATCACCTGGACGAATGAGGTTGGCAAAGAGTCCCCCAAAGCATGCTCGAGCACCCACTGAGCTATCTGATCCACTTCGAGACATGACTTTGTCTGAGCAAGTGATATAGTGGTGCACTAAAAAAGTGACAGACTCTATCACAGCAGAAATAGTACTAACGGAAACAACTTCAAAATTCTGCTCCAAAGTGAATTCTAACAGCTTTACTTGGGCATCAAGAGGTCCTTGGCCTGTCTGGAAGGCACCCCTGCAGAAAAAGGGAGAGGATTAAAAATTAACCCATTTTAAATTGTTTGAAAGAGGTAACCACCAGAAAACAAGAAAGCTAGACAATAACTAAACTCCTGGTATTCACTATTTCACTTTGCAGCAGAGTTTCCCACTCTTCCTGCGTCCTTCTTGTTCTTACCTCCATTTTATCATATAAAATAAAAAATAAATTTCCTTCCAAATAGAAAACTGAAGAACAAGTAAATCAAAGAGGTGATTTTTAAGCCACAGACTAAAATAATTATATATCACAAGGCACTCCTCATAATGAATGAGCTCTGTATTATTAGAACCTCAAATGTTGTTAAACATTTCTTACTAATCTTGATTTTCATAAATTAGGATTCAACCAATTCACTCTTAACACATCAAACTGAATGCTCTCAAGTTCTGCTTATGCTTAAGATATAGAAAGCTGGAAAGATCATTGTCCCCCCAACTTAACAATTAAAAAAAAAGCCAAATTAACTCTAAAGTCATAACTTTTCTTGAACCCATCAGAGAGCTGAGGTCAAAGCTTTTCTTGAACCCATCAGAGAGCTGAGGGTACCAAAAAGACTTAAATCTATGAAAAGATAGGCATCTCCAGGAGGTGGAATATGAGCATTG
Organism: Bos indicus x Bos taurus; assembly: GCF_003369695.1. NCBI lineage: Eukaryota > Metazoa > Chordata > Mammalia > Artiodactyla > Bovidae > Bos > Bos indicus x Bos taurus. Next base: position 15,012,035 of record NC_040086.1, on the reverse strand, counting down.
GGTTTCCTGTGGCAGAACTTGGGAAGTCAAGATGCTGGCAACATACATAAGTGTAAGAAGAATTCAGCTAAAATATTTAACAAACTGTTACTCCAGGTATGTAAGGGTGGCAACACTAAGCCCTGAGAATTCACATTCATTCATAGGCACCCTCCCTTCAACGTCCCCCACACATACGCTGCCCTGGGCATCCATTCTATCTGGCTGTTCCTGAGTTTTATACTTTATATAAACTGAAAAATGTAAGTAAAATGTTTTTCCTGAATTCTACGAGTCTTTATAGCAAATTACTGAACCAGAAGAGGGATTGTGAGAACTCTTGAAGTTGTAATGAAATCATACAACAAAATTTCAGTTTCATGTTTTCCAATTACATGTATGCATATCATAATATCACATTTTTGGGTTTTGTGAATCTACTCCTTCCCACACTTATGCTTCATCATTGCACAAACACTATGAACAAGTTGAACTACAACCACATTAGTATTTTAAAAAAGCTATACAGAAGGAAGAAAACACAAATGAGGATAGTACTCTGAGATAAAATTTTCTGCCACTATGAAAACGTATCTCCATATAAATTTTTTGCATTAATTTTTATATTAGGTTTAAGGCATTCTGCTATGGATCTATTTAAAATAACTATTATTATGAATAAATTATTAATGTATACTATTTAAATCAACTATTAATTTTAATATTTTACTTTATTAATTATTTTATCATATTATAAACCATACCTTTTTCTGACTTCCAATTTTGAAACTAACTGTGAAAGTGTGATGTACTCTCCACGTTATTTTAATCATTTTCAAATATACCTTAAAATATTTTAAAACCTCACTGGCACTTCCACAATGAAATTAAATAATAAAGATAGCCAACAGCATTTTTAACTTCTTCCTGATATTAATGGGAACTTTTAAAATAAACATAATAGAGTCTGGTTTGTTCATGTTTTTTCTGTAATTTTAAATAAGATGATACAATAATATTTCATTAAAAGTTTTTCTCAGAAAGCAACATTGGCTTTTATGAAGTATCTCATAGTATGCTGAAACGATTCATAAATATGATATATAGTATATGATATTGAAGTATTCATGGATTTTAAGAATCAACCCATTATGGTCACAGTTTATTCTTTTTAATCTATTGCTTGACTTTGGTAATAAATTTTATTTAGGATTTTGATACGATTAATATTTTTCTTTTTTAAGATATCTTTATCAAGTAGGTTTCAAATAAAATTACTAGTAGCTTTAATTCCTTACCTTTATTCTAGAATAATTTAAAGAGCTTCAGGTAAATTTCAGGTAGAAGGTTTATAACTACTAATCTATGAACCCATTAGTCCATTAACAATAGAAGAAGCTTAGGATCTGGGAGAGCCATAATGAAAAGAAAACAATCAGGAAACATATCAATAAATCTTTCCCTCTTAATTCTTGATATCATCCTGCTTGTCTATCCCCAGATAAACTCCCAACAAATGATAAGAGAAACTTTATTTGGAGGATTACCTATTGCTTCTATTAATACATCAGGAATATATGTTAATGACATTGAAGTTTACCTTTCTGTTGAAAGTATATGAATTAGCTTGAGCAAAAATTCACTGAATATCTGAGGACATGTTGAAGAAAGATGCACTTGCAATCGGGTAAGAAATTCTTGCATAGCTTGCGTAGCTGTTGGACCAACCTGAAGAAAAATGTAATTCTACTGAAAACTGCTTAGTGATTCCATTTACTGAATTATTCATTTAAAAGTATCAAGTGTTAAGAGCCATATGGTTGAAACTTCTCATTTGAAAAACAAGATAATATGAAACCAACTAAGCTTTTAGGTCCTGATATGTTTCAAATTGAAAATTACAGATTCTATGGTCAATATTTTTCCATTACGTCAGACTTATTTAGTTCAATATAGAAAAAGACTCACCTAAATTACACAAAAAATATCTCTACAATGCTTTCAAAAGCACAAAAACTGTGATTTTTCACAATCTTAATTATCCCATTTCAACAGACAGGCTAAGTGATCCACAAAAGGTCATGCTTCTGATGACTACAAGAGCAAATACTAAAATGAATGGAGGGAAAAAACTCTCCAAACTAGAACCATAGAGCTAAAAATAAACCTGTAGCAATCTGCAAAAGAAAAATAAAAAGCTTTTCAAACTTCTATCTCTTCAATGAAAAAAAAACTATAGTGAGAGCTACACCAAGTACCCTGAACTATGTGTTAGAATGTTATAATCATAAACCCTACAGGAGTTTTGGAAAAACAAAATGCAATGGAGTTCTCAAAACCCTTTTAGACAAACTTCATTTCTAATTCTGAGCATAAAAATTTTAACATTCATAACGAAACTACCTATTATAAACCAAAATATCTGTGGAAAGCATGATCTTGAATAACTTTTATTCTGCCTTTAAAGAAGAAAGTGGGGGGAGAGGAAACACACTATTTTATACAGTGGTATGCTCCCTGACACGTAGGCTCTACCATGAACCAGCTGCATAATTGTTGGCAATGCAGATAGTGCATGTTTTCTCATATGTAAAATAAAGAAGCTGGAATCAGTGATTTCAGGAATTCTCACATTCCATTCATGCAATCTTTATGTATAATAATCACTTGATAACATGCCTCTGTCCCCCCCATCAAAACTCTGAGCCAATCAAATTACAAATAGTCTTTTCTTATCTTTTTCTTTCACTTATTTTATGATGATCTACAAAATTAAGGTCTATTCTGTAGTATGACAGTACTGACTAAATGCACCCAACAGAATTTAAGCTCCAAGAATGGCAGAGTCTCGTTTACTACATAAATCTCTAGCACCCGAAACAGTACAGATCTTACACATAGGTAAGCACAGAGCTAAGAAATAAAAGATAACCTTGCAAAACATTTATGAATAATCCATAGAAAGATACTATGAACAGTGAATACATTTTATTTGAAAAGAAATTTATAATGAAGGAAAAATAATTTTTAAAGCAGTACAACAAAAGCTTGAAAGTGAAAATGAAGTCGCTCAGTTGTCTGACTCTCTGTGACCCCATGGACTGTAGCCTCCCAGGATCCTCCGTCCATGGGATTTTCCAGGCACGAGTACTGGAGTGGGTTCCCATTTCCTTCTCCAGGAGATCTTCCCAACCCAGGGATTAAACCCAGGTCTCCAGTATTGTAGGCAGACGCTTTACCGTCTGAGCCAATTGATATAAAAGAAATATCTGTGGTTAGACTAAAAAAGCTTGTAAGTTCTGATATATCTTTTTTCTCTGAATTAACAAAAGCAGTATTTATCTTTTTCCTTTCGGGTTTGAGATGTAATTGACACATAGACTGTGTAAGTTTGAAATGTACAGAATAATGATTTGACTTACAGACACAATGAAATGATTACCACAGTAAGTTTAGAGAACATCCATCTCATATAGATACAAAATAAAAGAAAAACATATTTTCTATATAAATCTCAAGATTTACTCTCTCAGCCAACTTTCATATATAATATACAGAAATGTAAATTACATTTATCTTGCTGTACATTACATCCCTAGTACTTCCCTGTTTTATAACTGGAAGATTTTGCCTTCTGGTTACCTTCATCCAATTCCCCCAACCCCTACCTCTGATCTCTTCTTCTATGAGTCTGTTTTTGAAGTGAAATTCACCTACAACACTATTTAGATCCTGCTGTACAACAGTGATTTGATATTTCTATACATTTCAAAACCATCACCACAGTAAATCTAGTTACCACCTGTCATCATAAAGATATTGCCTTATTATTGACAATATGCCCCACGCAGTACATTTTATACTGGTGATTCTTTTGTTTTGTACCTGGAAATTTGTACCTCTCAATTCCTCTCACCCATTTCTCTCATCTTTCCCACTCCCCAACCCCAATCTCCCATTCAGGCAACCACCTGTTTGTTCCCTATATCTATGACTCTATTCACTTTTATTACCTTTGTTCATTTGTTATGCTTTTTGAGGTTCCACATATAAATAAACTCAAAGCATTTGTTTTTCTGTTTTTTGCACTTAGCATTATACTGTTTAGGTCCATCCATGTCAATTTTTTGTTTTTTTTTGTTGAACAAAATATTTAATATTATAAAAGAATTAAGTTAGGTGACTTCTCAAATCTTGACTGTAGAGGTCATTAAACACAATACATTATTTTAAAAATATTTTTAAACTCCCATAGTTTTGAAATGCTTTCCTAACATTTAAGTATTTGTTTAGAAAGTTTCACAAATAATACAATATAACACCAAAAATGCATCTCTGCATAAAAATCAAGTAATTCCAAGAGAAAATGTACTACCTGCTATATTGTTTCAGTACAGCTATTATTATTATAAATAATTCAAAACATTTTATTACATTTATACATAAAAAGCCATCATTTAATACCTTAGCAATAAAAATTTTACATATTTAGGTACACTTAAAATTTCTTTTACAAATAAGTTTACTATATAATCTAAGCCTATGTCTGGATTTCAAAAATCATATACCTGTGGACTGTGCTGATTTGTTCCATGTGGACTTGTGCCAGAAAGAAACTTCACTAAAACATGAATCAGGTTTGCATCTGAAACCAGCAGATGGGCAGTACTCTCCTGAGTTCCAATGGCACTACTGGAACCAGCTATAAAGCATTAAAAAAAAGTTTTCAACAAACAGTCTGAAACAATGGAACTGCAGTATTTAAAACATCTCTTGGTTTCAAAGAAAATTCATATATTCCTGGTAGTTACTAAAAACAATCTAAATCTCTACTGTACTGACTGAGCCTCACTATTTTCCTCTACCATAGATCTCTTGCCTCCTTTCTGGCACTGAAAAACGTCTAGTTTAATGTATATCTTATTCAGTATACAGACAAGTCGAAAAGAAATAACTAAATGTTTACTGTCCTTTTGGTCAGCCTATTCTTAGTAATCACTGTCCCTTTCTAAAGATTTATTTTTCCGATAAAGTTTAACCCAGCTTTTGAAGATAAACTGAGGCAAAATTTATTCATTTTAGCATGTCAGCTACTGTTAAGATATATACCGACAATACAACAGTTTTTTGAAGTGAACAAAATACTCGAGTCAAATCTATCGTCAGTATCATATAGAAAGTGAAAGTCTTAGTGGTTTAGTGTGCTGGAATCTTTGCGAGCCCATGGACTGTAGCCTGCCAGGCTTCTCTGTCTGTGGGATTTTCCCAGCAAGAATACTGGAGTGGGTAGCCATTCCCTTCTCCAGGGGATCTTCCTGACATAGGGATTACATTGGGTCTCCTGAATTTCAGGCAGATTTTTTTACCGTCTGACCACTAGGGAAGTTTTGTTCTTAAAAGGTTCAAAAATTAATTTTACTATCTTAACTTAAACAGGAAATGAAAGTAGGAAACTATTAGGAGTTTAGAATCTGAGAAGAAACAATTCGATTCCATGAAAACAGATTTTAGATGTGAAAAGCACAAACTGAGATATCTAGTCATATATGTTCATGAATATATTAATGAATAAACCATTTTAAGTGCTAAGTTACTCTAAAAAGAATAAATAACCAGCACAAGACACAGGCTAACATTAAATACTTGATTTTGTACTCTAAAAGTAATCGATTTTTAAAAGTAAAAGTTTTTAGGAGGTAAAAATATAACTTAAACTTGTAATTATAGATACACGGGCGTATACAATCAAAGGAAAGGAGCACAAAGGACAAGACACATTAAGAAGAAGCTTAACAGCCACAGTCAAATAAGAAGTTCAATCATTTCCACAACCATTTCACTTCTTGGAAGCATCTTTTTAAGAACCTGATAGCAAGGGGAAAAAAGTGTATGTCAGAGATATAAAGGAATGTCTGAACTTACGATTAAGCTGCATGTTTGTCATGAGAGTTAGACTATGAAGCACAAGGCACCATGTCCGGAGCAGCGTATTGGGATACCAGGCTAACACCATGAGAAAGCTGGTTATTGAGGCTATGTGGAAAAGAGAAAGGAGAAATTTTCACTCAGACATGGCAAATGTTTACTAAGAATTGAAACAAAGAGAATTTAAAACCATGACATTATTTTCAAAATCAATTCACTAGTGTCCTCAAAACATAAATAAGAGTTTCCCATTAAATATAACTAAAGCATTAGAGTCAACAACATTTTATGTCTAAGTCTAAAGCTCATTCCGTGACAAATAACATGTCATCCTTTCCAAACTACAGGCTATATATAACTTGTGTTTTACTGCTGCTGCTGCTGCTGCTAAGTCACTTCAGTCGTGTCCGACTCTGTGCAACCCCAGAGACGGCAGCCCACCAGGCTCCCCCGTCCCTGGGATTCTCCAGGCAGGAACACTGGAGTGGGTTGCCATTTCCTTCTCCAACGCATGAAAGTGAAAAGTGAAAGTGAAGTCGCTCAGTCGTGTGCAAGAGTACTGGAGTGGGGTGCCATTGCCTTCTCCGTGTGTTTTACTAAATATCCTCATATTTACTAAATATCCTCATATTCTGCAAAATCAAAAACTGAAAATAGGGCATCCTAGAAAGACAGGGGTGGAGCAGACCATTCAAAATCAATGCAACTTCCCAGAAAAAGCACAAAATAAAACAATAACTAAGTCACCTACAAGGCCTACATAAGAAGCACGTGTTGCAGGTGGAGAACGAAAAAAGGTATTAAAAATAAGCAAACATAATATAGAGCACTTAATTGTGCCCCTAAAACACCGAGTAAAATGGCTGATTCCAGAACCCAGGCAGGAAACATACATAGTCTGCAATACCTATCATACTAAAACCTAAAAAAGACGCTGTGTATTTCACAAAAAACAAAACCAAAACAATCTAAAAAGAAAACATCTTATTGACTACAAACAGCATAATTTCAGCATCAACAAACAATGATTATGACAGAAACATAAATATTTTTAAATCATGAATTTATATTTAATAAAGAAACTAAGTGGTCTAGATTATAGACTACTTGTGAACCAATTAACTTTAAAATTTAATTTTAAAATACAAAAAATTTACAACACTTTTTCTGCCTCCATTATACAAACTGTACATCCAAAGGGTGACATGATAGTACATTAAAGTAAGTTTCTCTTTATGGAAGTATTGATATTTCAAGATAAATTTAAAAAGGAATAACAAAATTAGACTATTTTCATTTTGAAACTTCCTGTGAATGGCTAGTAATTCTAGGCATTAATCATCATTGCCTACCAACAACACAAAAACAAACAACCTATGAAACTGCCTTTAAATAACAAAACAAAAAATCAGATTAAGCTCCATGTCTAACTACCAAACAACCATTTTTTGACCAAAAAAACTCTGTAAAGGAATGGGAAAAAAAAAAGACATAGGAGGAATTTTAAAACATAATTAAAATGTCCAGACCCTCTACAGATTCCATCTCAAATAAACAAAAAAGTTTTGTTAACAGCTTAGACAAATGGAAATTTGAATACTAACCAAATATCTGATGACAGTAAGAAATAATTAATACTTCTTACCCAGTAAAAAATAATTAATACTTCTTTCCCTTGTTTATGTTTAATGTTTTTCACAATAATAAAGTTTAAAAAAGGGATGGGAGCAAAATTAATAACAATAATCATTAATACAGTGAAACACACAGAAACCTAATAATTAAAGTAGGGCTGGCTCCTATAGAGACAATGTATATATGAGCAGGACCAGGAGACAGCACAGATGTCACTAAGGCTGAGACAGGCCAAATGAGGGCCATGTGTGATGCACATCTCCAGAGAGAAAGCACCAGGAATAAATAATTTTTACTTTTCTTTAAACAGATTCCTGTAACCAGAGCTGAAACCGAGTAGTTCTACTCCTATTAAAGGATATTATTCAAGTCCCGCAATTCCCACATTTCTGCATTTCTCAAGAAAAGAACAAAATGAATGAACACAACTTCTATAAAAAAATTGACATCCTTCTCCAATCTACTAATTCTCTAGAGCTACTGCACATTTTAAAAAACACCAGTTGCAAAAGAATAGCTTATGGGACTTCCCCATGGTTAAGAATCCTCCTTGCAATGCAGAGGACGAGAGTTGGATGCCTTGTAGGGGAACTAAGATCCCACTTGCCTCAGAGGAACTAAGCCACGTGCCTCAACTAGAGAGTCCGTGCACTGCAGCAAATGATGCACAAGACGCAACAAAGGCACACAATGAAGACGCTGTGTGCCACAACTAAGACCCAATAACTGACCTGACACAGCCAAATGAATGAAGAAAAAAAAAAGGAGAGCTTATGAACAAGACAATACTTTAAGGAAATACAATGTAAAGACTAACCAAACACTGTAGAGTTTATGTCTGTGTTACACACAGACATAATACAGATGGTACAGTTTTCTGTCCTCTTTCCTGCTAATTAATAAGTTAGTATATCTAAAAAGGTTTTTTTTGTTTTACTAAAACAGTACAACCATGATAAAGATTATTAACCTAATCATTTTCTTTTTAACTTACTTTATGCTATGTTAATGACTTTTCTGCAAATAAATCTTACCTTGATTTAATGTAATGACAGGTATTCGATTAGCATTATATAAAAAAATGTCTGCTCCATTTTCTTTGTTTCCAGATGAACTAGAATTCAGACTCAATGTGAGCCACAGCTGGAGAAGTGATTCCAACTGAAAAACAATGAAAATTGACAGAGAGAAAATGTACCCATGATATTATGAAATACCATGTAAACAAAAAACTTATGTATGAATCCTTACAATTATGAGTAAATAATCTGTCAATTAAATACTATTTTTGCTTACTTCAATTCAGGTGAAGCGCAAACATCTTAAAAATCTAGATCAAATGAAATTTAACTGAATTAAAATTTATAATTTACCAAATACAAATGTTTTACTAAATTAAAAGAGGTGACTCAAGTCTTTAAATACAGGTGTGTGTATAATATGCAGTTAGAACTAAAGAAGTAAAGTTTAAAATCATAAAAATAATAAATAACCTATCACTGATGAACTGTGGTTAATTAAAATACCTCTAAGCTTTTTCCATCTGAGTGTGACAAAGAAATCATCCCTATCTGATTGAGACTGATCTTTCCAGTTATTTCATCTTTTCCAGGCCAGCAATAACGTCTAAAAATACACCATTTCTCCTGAAGTCATACCTGAACATGATGGACTTGAAGCATGGAAAAAAGTTTGTTGAAACAAACATTTAACATTGGGACAGATGATAACTGTACAATAAGCTGGTTGGACTGGTTTGCTGCTTGTAAGCCCCCTAGAAGTGAATCATCCGTTCCGGTGGGAGACTGTGATACTGAAAATTAAACACAATTGTGATTTTATCACAAAGTAGCAGGAGAAATGTTAACTAGCTATTAATATGTACAGTTAAGTGAAGGTTTTTTTTTTTTTTTTAATTAAAATTGCATTTTTTTTTAAATGATTCAGCATTACATTGTTTGAGAACATGGTTTTACAACATTACTTGAAAGTTCAAAAGAAAAATCACCACAAAGAGAAGCTCCCTAATTCACGGCACTTGTCCACCAAAGGGAAAGAATCTTACTCTCTAGCAATTTCTATCTGCAATTTTCTCCTAATTAATAAGAGGGAGGAAAAAAGGAAAAGAAAGAAGACCCTTGCCTATTTCTTGAGAAGATGGCTTTAGAACAATCTAGACTCTAATCCATTGATTCTCAACCTTGAATGACACATTAAAATTGTCAGGGAACTATTGAAAAGTTCTGATGAGAGGATACACACACCAAACTAACGGAGTATAGATTCATGGTGAGCAAAGAAATAAAAGGATGCTAAGAGAACTTTCTCATATATTTAGAAAGTTTTATACTAAATGAGGAACGTAAGTTTTGGGCAGAAGAATAATCAAAAGATAGACTATATCAAGAAGCAGAACATTACACCAATTCTTAGGTTTTTCTATTTTTTCTGTACTTCCTAAGACAAGAAAAAATGAAAAATGCAAACCAAAAGAATTCAACTTTACATAGGAAGATCTGAAAACCCAAATTTCTCTATTGAAATGAATTGTGAACTCTCCTTCAAAAGACATGACATGCTTCCTAGGTTCTAACTAGTATCCCTATACTTTTATTCATCACCATGTCCCACCACATTTTCATTTTTCTTGACCTAAGAAAAGTAAAAACATCACCATCTCCCTAGCACAGCTCTATCTTAAGGCAGACAGGCTGCTCTCTTAACTGTACTCACATGACATAAGGGGATCTACTGAAGTCTAGCACAACATCAACAGTCAGCAAACCTTGTCCTTTGGCCAAATATGGCAGGCCACCAGACTCTGTAACATGGCTTTCTTAATAGCCATAGCTATTCATTTAGGTATATTTTGTCTACAGCTGCTTAAGTCACAGTAGAGCTGCAAAACACAATGCACAGCCCCAGAGAGCCTAAAATGTTTACTATCTGGTCATTCACTATAAAAAGTTTTTCTTCTTTTGCTATAGATAATTAGGTAGTAAGTCGTCTCAATTCTGTAGTTCAATCAGCCCCACTTGGCTGTCATCATGATATGTCTTTCATCTTCTTTCATATGTCCTCAAGGAAGATAAAGATGTTACTATCAAGAAACCCACTTTATCATAAATTTGGATATAATGCGACAAATTCCTAGGCAGCTAGCTATACAGGCTTCCCAAAAATGTCATTAACCTCACACTACCACAAATAGCAAAACATGACTCAAGTTTTTGGACTGAACTTAAGACCACTACATGGAGGTGTTCTGTTCCCCTTCCACCCTCTGAATTCATTAATCTTCTGTCTTATCTCTCAACTTGCTACTAAATTAGCAAGGGAGAATTTAAAAATCTGTCACTGGTAGTTCCCTGGTGGTGCAGTGGATAAGAATCTGCCTGGCAATGCAGGAGACATGAGTTCAATCTCTGGCCCAGGAAGAATCCACACGCCATGGAGCAACAAAGCCCGTGTGCCACAACTACTGAGCCTGCGCTCTAGAGCCTGAGAGCCGCAACTACTGAAGCCTGCATGCCTAGAGCCTACGCTCCACAACAAGAGAAGCCCACGACAGCAAAAAAGAGTAGCCGCTGGTCACCGCAACTACAGAAAGCCCTTGTAAAGCAACAAAGACTCAGTGCAGCCAAAAATAATGTTTTAAAAAATCCACTGTTACTGAGTACATCTGACGATAATCAAGAGATAAACTGTTAAGTATAATACTCTAAGAGTGGTGACTTTTACATACATGTAGGAGATGTATTTGTTAATGCCTGTAAAATGGAATCTGCTTCCAGGGTAGACATCATTTTCAACATAAGTTCTGCTTGTTGTTCAAGTCCAACTTCTAGGCGAGCATCTAGGGCTACAAAAAACAATTAAAAAACAAAAGCTATTTAATAATTATTATTCATGTCCTACTTTCTACAACAAAATGTTGACATCTGAGCCCCAGACAGGGTGAGGAATGCATCTTCCCATCAGAGCAACCTGGCACGGGCACCAGAGGAACAGCAGCTAACAGTACCTGGGCAAAGGAGGCTAGAGACAGGACAGTGGCAATATAAAGAGAGGCAGCCCAGGTAAGGGAAGCAAGGACAGTGGAAGCAAGTATATTAAAGAGAAGGAGAATCAGGCACCTCACTATCAAGAGAAAAGAGAAATATGAACAACGGAAAAATGAAGGCTATGGAGTTAGAGTGCAGTTAGATTAACTGATGTATCACTGTGAACTTGCGGCATGCTAGATAGACAAACAAATACAGAAATAAATATAAACACAAATGTATGTACACATTCCCTAGATCTGTCCATCAAGAGACCATGGAAACAGCCCCAAATTAGCAACAAGTATATCTAGTACTCAAACCTTGAATTCTTCCACTAAAAGGTTTTGAAATATTTTTTTTGTTCATGAAGTGGCTAACTCTCAGTCTGGAAAAGGGAAAGTAAATGATGAGCTTGGGGCATCTAACAAGATGCCAAAAACAGGGAAATCTTCAAAGAAAGATGAGGACATGTCAAAAAAAAAACAGAGACCAGTTTAAAGGAGATATCACTGGTCAAGTCAGGGCAATTTGAATATCAAAATAAATAATGATATGTGAATTTACCTAATGCATAGAACTATACACTTAAAAATGGTTAAAATGGAAAACTTTATGTTCCCTATATTTTAAAACAAATAAATAATGGTAATAAATTATAACACACTGAATAAAAAAAGGAAACCACTTGTCTATTCAAAAAATAACAAGTTTCCAAGTATTCTGCTGTCACTCCAATCAAAATTTTTTTTGCAAAAGGGAAAAGAATAATTTTTCATTGGAAAATTTTGATAGACATCTTTTATCAAGTATTGGACTGAAGAGCACCCGCAGTGATCCAAATTAAAATCATGAGCCACCTAATAGGATGCAGTAAGAAAAACCTGACACTACAGTTTCCTACTACTACTGCCAAAGTCACATAACCAGAATCCAATCATGAGGAAATAGCATACAAACCCCAACTGAGGGAAATTCTACCAAATAACTGGCCTATAATCTTCAAAAGCATCAAGATCATGAAAGTCACCTCTGTTATTCAGTGGCAAACTGAATAACACTGAAGAGATATGGTAACTATAGTTCACCCATGAAAAATACACTTTGAACTGCTCAAGTCAACTTACACGGATTTTTTCAATAAACATATACTACACAATCCACAGTTGGCTGAATGCATGGATGTAAAAGGCTTCCCAGGTGGCACTGGTGGTAAAGAACCTGCCTGCCAATGCAGGAGACATAAGACATGCAGGTTTGATCCCTGGATTGGGAAGATTCCCTAAAGGAGGGCATAGCAACCCACTCCAATATTCTTGCCTGGAGAATCCCCATGGGCAAAGGAGACTGGCTGGCTACAGCCAGTAAGGTCGCACAGAGTCAGACACAACTCAAATGACTTAACACACACATGCAAAACTTTGGAGAGAAAGAACCAACTGTAAAGTTACACACAGACTTTCAACTGTGTGGGAGTGGGCCCCTCTGCTCCCCTATTACTTGAGGGTCAACTGTAAAATGCAACGTACAATTTAGTACTGGATCATTTTCCATAAAGGACATTATTTACACACAACTGTTAAAACTTGAATGGAGTCTTAAAGTTAGTACTAATGTTAATTTCCTGATTTTGATGGAATGTGCTTCCTGATGTAGAAGAAATGTCCTGCTTTGTAAAACAAAATAAAATAGAAAACTATCAGATTAACAACTTACTCCCAAATGGGTCAGGATAAAGCTGTTCTCTGTATTATACTTATAACTTTTCAGTAAATGTTTGGATGATTCAGAATTTAAGAAAATATTTCATTGAAAAAAGAAAGTTATATACTCTGTGACTAGAAGAGTACAAAAATAATACTCAACGTGATTCCGTTCTGCTTACAAATAAATGTAAATTTACTATTATAAGAACAATAAAAATAAAGTACAATAACAATAAAAATAATTAAAGCCACTGGCAAACTCACACAACTCACAAGTATATTTTGCTAAGTGTTATTTTGAGAAACAAAAGATGGACCATAAATAGAAATGCTTCCAAACTGACCAACACACAGCTCTGAGTGTCAGTCACTCTCAAGGCAGCCCTGCAATAATAAACTCTCTCAGCATACTTTCAGGATCAAATTTTCAGGAGACCAAGAATACACAAACTGAGAACTTGTTTTAAGAATAGCTTGTCTTAATAACAGTGCCTCACTTACCCTGAGACACTGAAACACTAACTGTCTGTGATCCATTCTTCTCTGCATTTGCTGGTGGCTTTGCTACAGGAATTCCAAGACCTCCAATGTACGGGTTGTAATTGTAGGTGCCATAATCAGCACCCCAATAGTCATACCATGTACTGCTTATTGGCTTAAAAAAATAGAAAAAACTGTGGTTTATTTTTGACTCTTTACTAAGAATAACATATTATTTACACTACCTTAACTCAAACAGGGCTACAAAGTAAACATTTCCCCTTACCCTTTACATTTTTAAAACATAAATTTAATGATCTATAGGAATGGTTCAGAATATTCCATTGTATCCCCAAGTCTAAAAAGACCGTATTTATTAGAATCTAGCATCTTAATCTCTTACAAACAAAATAAGCTAAAATAAAGTATTAGAATTGTATCTCCTTTAGAAAAAGTAGCAGCTAGTAAAGACAGATTCTGCAATGAACTCAACCTGGATGACCTTAAATGCTGCTTGAAATGTCAATACTCCATAACCATACCTCCTATGTTTATTAATGGTTCTTATTAACATTTAAGGTAATATTAGCAGCTATATTAAAAAATGATATAAGTTCTCCTTATAACATTCCAATAGTATCATAAAAAAATCTACTATAGTGTCTAGAGTATTTTAATTTTGAGCAAACTAAATAATGGATTACATTAAGTGTATACTTTCGTCTTTTAAGTAATCAATAAACCAGAAGTATAAGATGAAAGATTTTAATTGCAAAGAATATTCTAGTGGATCATACCTTAAAGACTTTGGCTGCAAGAGGATCCTTTTCCAAATCAATATCTAAAGGATCAATGTCAACTTCCATTAGATCCTGAAGTAGCTCAAGGTCAATTTCTTTATCTTTTTCCAAAGAGGAAAGAGGAGGTGCACCTTCAAGTAATTTAAAGTGATTTTTTTGGTGGAGTATATAAAATTTACCCAATATACTACTGCTTTTAAATACAAAGCAATTACATTTACTTAAATATAAAATGTTTCTGATATAGAAGTCTCTAAATTTTTATACTTGACAATTAAGCATAAGTAAGTATGCAAACACATCACCCTATAACACACACAATTAAAAACACTAGTACAATAGTATGTAACTTCCTAGGGGAAAAGACCACAGGATTAGTCCTTGTTGAATCAAATTACATAAACTTTGCTATTAAAAATAATCATTAACCATTTCTAGAATGAATAATTATTGTTCATTTTATTGCCTCCAATATATAATTCATAAATTACACCTAACAGTTAGGGAAAGAAAACCCATTATTAAAGTGAAATGTAAAGTTTTAAGAACACTGCTCTTCACCTTATTTTTCTATCATGAATTAGAAACTATTTTGCTCTCAGATGACTCCAAATGCTTGACCAGCCTTTTACGCCTTCCAACCTTTATCTTCCTTTCTTTCTCACTCTTTTTTATTCAACATATATTTATATAATGTCAAGAAAACATCAGCCTGCATTAGGGTTTGAGTATATGAAGATCAATAAAACACATCTCTACCTTCCAATAAATTAACAAGGGTTCAGAGGTGAGCGTACACAACAGAAATTAAACCAAATACAGCATGGTAGCTGCTACTGGAGACAATCAAGGAAGTAGGTAGCACCAACAGCAGTCTCCAACAAAGCTGGTGGTGATGGGAAAAGCTTCTTGGAGGAGGGTAGCTGTATGTGAATCTCAAGACAAGAAGTTCACTATGCAAACTAGAGAAGAAAATCTCCTCCAGGTAAAGGGACTATCAGACAGAAAGGAAAAAATCATGAGAGAATCTAAGATTAAGTAATGAAACAAATGAAATGACTGTAGCATCGCAATATATAAGTTAATAAATTAAACAGTCTTAAAAAGTAGGGAGTACACCACAAAGGTTTGCACATGCTAAGACGCACATTATAGTTTTGACAAGGCAGAAAACAAAGAAAAAGACAAGAGCCATTAACCTTGCTGTCTTCACCACTGTGTATTTTAAACTGCTTTCTAGCTTGTAATTCCTTCCACAGAGCCAAGTAAGACTGTATCAAAATAACATGGACACTGTGAAAGGATACCATTTTATTAGAAAAAGCATGCAGAGGGCTTCCCCCGTGGCTCTGTGGTAAAGAACGCGCCTCTCCAATGCAGGAGACAGGAGATGATTCTGGGTCAGGGAAGACCACACCTGCCGCAGAACAACTAACCCTGTTTGCCACCACAGCTGAGCCTGTGATCTAGAGCCCAGAAACTGAAGCTACTGAGCCATGTGCTGCAACTACTGAAGCCTGTGCACCTAGAGCCAGTGCTCTGCAACAAGAGAGACACCACAAGGAGAAGCCCACACACACACTGAGGAGAAGCCCGCACGCCGCAGTGAGGAGTAGCCCACACCACAGTAGGGGCAGCCCCCGCTCACCGAAACTAGGGAAAGGCCCACGCAGCGATGAAGAACCAGCACAGGCATAAATAAATAAGTAAAAATTGTTTTTTAAAAAAAGCATGCAGAAAATCAAAGTAAAACCTGTTTATCAGAAAAATACTGATATGGTTACTAAGGCCAAAGACTTACTATAAAAATTTTACACTTCATTAATATTCTTAATTTTGAAATTTAAGTTCACATTTTTAAAGAGCTAAGGATATGTTTAGTTACAAATGCAAAGGATGTACCTGTCATATCATGTGTCAAAGGTTCATCGATAGTTTCCAGCAGCTGAACTGAAGACTGCTGCAGGGAGTCGTCCGAGTCACCGGCTGTTGCACCTACATCATCACTCACTGGTCCTTCCTCCATGGCTTCTGCAGCTACTGGAGCCAGCAATTCTCCTGCAGGTGAGAATATCATCACCTTAACTGTTTTAGTAATTAGTAAACAGACACCCAAAACATATTTTTTTCATCTAGTATAGAGAATAGCATGTACACTATACCAATCATAAAAGATTCTGAGGCAAATGAGTCCTTATCTATACAAGGAAATGCTAGGGCCTTCCACTGCATTAACTTCAAATGCTAACTAGTAAAAACATAAAATGTGTGCCTTATGAACAAGGAGTTATTACCATCACTTTAAATATATTAACTCACTTATTCATCAAAATAACAATAGAGATGTTTTTATTATCTTATTTAACAGATGAAAAAAACTGAGGAACAGGGAGTACCTTCCTCAAACGCACCAAGAGAACTTGGAAGCAGCCCACTGCTGGTATTAATAAGGAAGCAGACTAGCTCCCGTATCCCTGCACTTTATAACCTAATTCCTCCATAAACACTTGCATTTATCACAGGTGTCAACATAATTAAACACAGAAGTAATTTGAAAGGGCTGCTACTGCTGAGATGAGACATTTTACACTTTTGAGGGGCACAGTTTCCTTTAATGATTAGTCAAGCATCGACAAGCTCATTTCGATATACCTTATTAAAAATAAATCCTAACAAACCTGCTAAAATATCCTGTAGCATACAAGTTAAGGAATATTGAGCCCAAGCACCACCCCAAGATATATCTCCTCTATTGAAGTCAGTTCCAACCAAAAGTAATAGCAGTCTTTCCAGCTGGGGTTCATTCACAATCTCACATAGATGTATGGTTGGCCTCGTGGCATTCGCAATGCGTGCAAGAACCTGTAATACATTTTATAAAATCACACACTTAAGTAGCTATTACATGTTTTCTCCAAAAATAAAGCACTGAAGTAACTTTTCAATGAGATATGCTTTTGATATCAAAATAACTGTTTGACATGAAATGCCAAGGAAATGTAATTTCATGGATTAAATGTTAAAATCCAGGTAAAAAAAATCTGAGTTGAAAAGTTCAATTTCTACAAACAATGAATATGCTACAGGAAAGCCTTCAGGGCATTAATACAGACTTCACTGCTATAACTTGACACTCATTTGTAGATCACCTATCTTAAAAGAAAAACAGTAGGCTGTACACACATATCCAAGGCTTCCCTTGTGGCTCAGCATTTAAAGAATCGCCTGCAATGCGGGAGACCTGGGTTTGATTCCTGGGTTGGGAAGATCCTCTGGAGAAGGGAAAGGCTACCCACACTCCAGTATTCTGGCCTGGAGAATCCTATGGACTGTATAGTCCCTGTGGTCACAAAGAGTCAGACACGACTGAGCGACTTTCACTTCACTTCACACTATTTACATTTCAAGTCTACATTAATCTAGTTTTAACTAGATCAAAAATGTATAATAGGTCTCATAAAAATAAGTGCCCAAGTATTTCTAAAATCTTTCAAGGCACATTAAAAAAAACTAAACCGCATAAAAGGAAAACCAAAGCACTTTTATTTCTCTTAAAACTCAATTTAAAACTATTTTTTTCTTCATTCTTTTTCTTATTCTCTAAGCCTGTAATTATAAATTAGGCCTATTACTTTACTTACCTTACAAACAAACAATAAGAGATCTGCATGGCATGTAAAATCCATAGAGAGGAGAAACAGGACAAGTTTCTGGACTACTGAAATACAACGTTCATGGGCCAGAGTAAATGGAAGTGGTTCTATCTCTGGACTTTCTTTTGTTGTTGTAACTTCTGTGTCTAAATTAGAACGAGACCACTCTGCTGTCCGACGAAGCCGAATTAAATCCTTAAAGTGCTATACACAGAAATTTACAATATTTAAATCAATGTTTATTGAATGAAAATTCTTTCAATATGAGTTTATTTCTGAGATGAAAATATACACTTAGAAAACACAACTTCTAAAGAACAAGATTTTTAGGCAAACCATAAGCTTCAAAAAGTTCTGACAATATATACCTCTGTCTATTTTAGAATAATGCATCAGGTATCAAATAGAATTTCAGAAAGGAGGAATTCTACAAAAAGGCTCTATTAGGGCAAATTTATTATTTTAAATATTACCAAAACACCCTAAACATAATCTTAAAAGGTGAATGGTAAAGAAACCTATACATACAAAGTATAGAGTATTAATTCATTTCAAATTTTGCTGGAATAATTGTAATCTCATATTTATAGAAACACAATATGCAAACTTGGTTGCTATTGAAACACTATCCCCCAAGTTGAAAAAACGTCATTATTTTTTAAAAAAACTTAATTTAAAAATCACTGAATTTTAATTTTCACTTAGAATGGACACATTAGGAAAACCGTACACATCCTGAATCCTTTTATCATCAATTTACTGGAACACAATCCACTTTAAAGAAAATACGCTACAAAAATACTTTAAGTCCACATTAACCATGTATTTCCTTGAGTTAAAGGAAATACTTCTTTCCCCCCAAAGAAGTACATAGGATAGATTTTTCTGCTGATAAGCAGAATAACATAAAACTTCCTGATCATTATTAAAGATATTTAACTATTCAAATAATTTAAAATATTAATACTAAACGGAAGAGTAACTTTTCTAAGATAATTATGTTAAAAAAAGAAAGATCATACCTTTGAGGTAGCCTGCTTTAATTTTGCTTGTTCTACCAGAAGTTTATATGATGATCCTTTGTTACTCTGTATTTTTTCTTTTTCCATCTGTTCCACCAAAGCCTTCTGTTTTGCTTTTAATAAGTTAAGTTGCTTTAAAGAAAATGTTAATCTTATAGTTAGCAATGTTAAAAACAATAAAATAAGTTATTGTACTTCTCAGAATCCATATGGCAAACTAATGAAACAAGTAAGTTTCTGTGAAGTCTAGTTTTAACTATATTGATTTTTTTTTAAATCACCTATAAAATCCAAATAAAAGATCTCCCCATTCTGTAATTAAGAAGTAACCAATTTCTTATCCATGGAAGAAGAGAAATAAGTGGAATACTTTTTTTATGTAAGCTTCTAATGAGACTGACTGATGGAATGTTTTTAAATAGAGGAAAAGAATTATTTTTAAATATACTAGGAAAATATTTTTACTGTACAAGAGTCCTAGCTTGGCTTTTATGGAAATCTCCTTTAAGAGTAGTATATTTTTTGGTATGTCTATGATTCTTATTAATTAAAAATTTTATTATAACTATACATTCACATGCAGTTATAAAAAATAATGCAGATCCCTTTTACACTTTACCCAATTTTGCCTAACCCATTTTGCCTAACAATAGTAAAATATTACAACAGAGTAATGACATTATTACAATTCACCTAAGTTATTCAGATTTCAATGATCTGAAAAAGCTTCACATCATTTTTCTTGCAAAAGGGCCAACGGTTGCTCGTAGTGGAAAAACTCAGAAATAAGTAATTTAGTGCTAAGTCATGCTTTTTAAAAAACCCAAAGCTTTCACAAACTTTCAGAGCATACATGTTTTCATATAAATTCTCATTTCATCTTAAATTAGCTTCCCTGGTGGCTCAGAGAGTACAGAGTCTGACTGGAGAGTGGGAGACCCAGGTTAGATTCCTGGGTCGGGAAGATCCCCTGGAGAAAGAAATGGCAACCCCACTCCAGTATTCTTGCCTGAAAAATCCCATGGATGGAGGAGCCTGTCGGGCTACAGTCCATGGGGTCGCAAAGAGTCAGACACTACTGAACAACTTCACTTTCTTTTTCTTTCATCTTAAATCAATTATACAAATATTTTTAAGAGACATATAAGGCTCTATACTGGATATTAAATATACAGTATATATTTCTATATATACTGTAAGACAGAGAGGAAGATGCATTTATAATAAAGTAGTGGCGTATAAGAATCTGACATCAGCTATAAACTCAGGTTAACAAAAGAATCTCAACAGGAGAATACAATAAATATAATGAAAGGCAAAATACAGGATACATGGGGATATTTTATGGGATCCTAATTTAGAAATCAGGGAAGATCTCCTTTAGAAAGTGAATATGAACTAATTTCTGAAAAGTAAGTTCAATTATCCAAGCAAAATAGAAAACTAAATGTTTGGCAGGGGGAGAGGAAGGGATGGGGGAATAAGCACATATTAAAATAAATCTTGGATGAGAAGACTGGTTGCAGGTGGTCCAGGAACTCAAATTCAATATGGCTAGGCCAAAATTCAAACCTAAAAGTTAGACAGGCAGATGATAGATATGCTAAAGCCATATTAAGGAGTTTTACCATCAGTCAAAGATCACCTGGAAACCACTAACAATTTAGAGGTGGAGTGATATGATCAGGTATGTATCTAAAAGAACCCTCTGGGGCAGCATGAAAAATGAACTGGATTGAGAAAACAAAGGCAGACATGTCTTCTGACTAGGCAACTGATGGCTGCACTTAGAATAGTAGTATCAGAAATGTGAGGAGGTAGACAGCTTAAAAGAACTTGGCAAAAATCTGTGAACTATGTACTGCTGGCATCTTACAAACAAACTCCATCTCAAAAGTGTCAAATAATTTCCCTAAATTAAGTAGTTCATAAGGTCTGATGGGAAGTCTATCTCATACAATGTCTCAAATACAAGCAAAAAAATATCGAAAGTTACCTGTTTATGATGAACTAGCTGCTTTCTTATTTTTCTGGAATATAATCTATCAAGGCTACTGCTGCCTTTGGAAGACCGACTTATGTTCTGGGTGTGCAGATTATTGTTAATGAAACTCCACTGGTTACCTACAGAGCAATGAAAAGTTGTATTAATAATTATGATAAATGTGATTTTAAAGTACTACTCATACCCAGAAAATATAAAATGATAAATGTGTTAATCACAAGAAAGCGGTTTTTGAAAAAAATTAAGGAAACCATCGTAAAGAAACTGCTAAGAACATGTGATCTTATAAAAGTTAACCTAGACCCTAAATGACTTTAAGACCAGGGTTCTCTGTGCTTTCAATCTTTCCATTAAGGTAACAGTCTACTTTTCCCACAACTGTTTAAAATTAATCTTTGTACAATACCACTTTGATAAAGTCATTCAAATGTAACAATAACAAAATGCTCACTATTGCCTATTTCAAACTCTATGCTTTTATGCAGGTATCAAAAAAAAGGATACTTAAAAATCTGATTTAATGACTGCGAAAATAAGACTGAATAGTTAAAAAACCACGCTGCATAGCTCTACATCTTCTCATTCTGGAATGTGTCCAGACTATTCCATACTGGTCATTCTGTTCACTTCAGGCTTAATCCCACTTGTCACCAATCCTCAATGATTTTTTTCATATCTGCTTAACCTAATAACAGCTTTTTCTGTTCTCTTATTATCCTTTTGTCAAGTCATTCAAATTCTTCAGGCCTTAAAAAAATGTCTTCCACCAATGTGTTTTCATAATACCTGAATGCTATGAATAAAACTAAGGCTTCACATACTATCTGTTATATTCCAACTTTACACACAGTTGCATTTGTGTCTAACTTCTACAGTCTATAACTGAGTAGTGACCTATAGATATTAATATACAGCACAGTTTAAAAAAAAAAAATCCTTGTGCATGAAAAGAATTCCCCGCCCTATTCTCAAACAATGTGTCATAAACAACCGATTTACATATAAAACATCTAAACAGCCCTTTAATAGTATAATCCTAATAATTTTTTAAAATTCCTAATTTTATGGAAATTGTCTGTATTTACATATGATATGTAGCTGCTTCATAAAGTCTTGTTAACTTGGAAAACAAGAAGAAAATAATTTATCTTACACTTTGATTTTCTTTCATTTAAAAAATTTTCTGTGCTTCAAGCTTATGGAGATTACACCTCACAAAAATCTAGGAATTTCTGTATCCTGGCATAAATGTCATTTGCAGTTAATAGAAACATTTTATAACAGTAAATGGAATGACATACTAAATACCATAAAACTACAATAACCCTTCACAGACTTCCTTCTCATTAACTTCACTTATATATATGTTATTCCTGGTAAAGGTAACGAATATCTTACATATATTACATATAGCTGGACTCTCCAGGCCAAAGTCAGTTCTGGAAAAATTGCATATTCATTCAAAATCCCCACCAGCAGATTATTATAAACGTCTGATACCTGTCATAAACCTCTCCCTGTCTTTACCATTCAAAGGTTTCTTTGCAGCTGCTGCTTCATCTTCCACAGTTGCCACATAATCCAGCAACCTGGACACGAGCATAACAACCCAACTGATCATGGGGATATCTAGTACTCCTGTACAGAAATGAAAGGGGGAGAAACAGTCATGTGACCCTAAGAATCCTAATGAAGTCTGGTAAAATAATTATAAAATTAAGATATTTTATAACTCCAAAATACACCATATAATTATCAATACTAATATTTATTTATATTAAGCCTCAAAATTGAAACCTGCGGCCACAAATTGAATAACACATCAAATCTAATGGAAGATTTAACAAATCTTTCATGGTACAAAAACGATTCATAAGTATAATTTGAAATCTAATAGGTAATAACTTACAGAAAACAAGGTATAAGAAACTATTCTTAGACTTAAAGGGGGCTGAAATTTTTTTAAAAAGGTCTCAATTTATAAGTCATATAGTTTCACACTATGTTTCAGAGTTTTTATTCCAGTAACAATTTTCCTGCTCAAATGAAGCTCATTATCAATAAATAGAACGGCAGTGCTGCCAAAAAACTTAAACGTGAGAGCCGATTTTAATCATGATAGTATAAAAACAACATACACAATAATTTCCAAGTTCAAAATTCACATAAAGAAAAGGTACACATTGAAAAAGCAGTAACCACATGACAGTCAATCACATGAAGGCTGGTCATTCTAAAAAGTCTGTGTCACAAAAATATCAACAAAATGTGCAGCAAAACAAATATTAAAATAAATATTTCAGAGTAGATAGTTTATAAAAAACAGTATTTACAGGAATCTTATGTTTTTACTGAAGAACACTAATTCAAATAATACCTTCTGTCCTCCTATGCATGGGTAACTGTGGCTGAAGAGGTGACAGTAAGTTATCCAACAGATTAAGTAAGCTTTCTAATACTCCACTGTTACTAAGTGATCTCTGACCAATGCAGGAAAGTAACATGAAGACCCTAAAAAGAAAAAACAAAGATACAAACAAAACACTGAGTATGAATCAATTTAACTGTTCATATTCAAAATAATTCACACTGTAATTTAAGAGACTAATGATAGACTATTTGGTTATTAGTAAGATTTATATCTGGAAGCACAATGTTAAAAATAGCTCTTTTTCAGCTATTTGCTTATATTTTCTAAGTTTATCCACAAGAAATCACGTAGAAACAACATTATCACAGACTCAAAAAAAATACGTTTGACACATATAGCAATAGAATCTGATAGGAAATACGTGTAAACACAAATCAATAAACTCCATAGATTTAGTTAGGAAACTGAAGAATACGGTTCAGTTATATCATGTAGAATCTTCTTCAATATGCCCTTCACTGGGCATTGCTCAAACTCTGAAAAGACATGCTTAATTTTTCCACACTCAGTACCCACATACACAACATTTCCAATTTGAACACTGTGGGAATAAATCACTAATAACAAATTATTCCAGCATTTTCTGACCTACCTATCCTGTGGAAAGATGAGAAGCTGCTCGGAATTGTACAATTCCTGAAGAACATTAGAAAGAAACTGGCCCCACCATCTTTCACCACCACAGAGCTGAACAAGTAGAAGACCAGTATGCAACCGTATCTTTGGGGTTCCACTGATGCACAGGTGTTTAAAAAGCTCTTCACAGGCCTGGGCATGGAACGTACTCTGCAAAACTGCAGGAACAGAGTGTCCTATTACAAGAAAGAAAACAGTAAAATTTCCTATTTAAGAGTATGCTGTAGGATCAAAATCAGCATTCCCAGATAGGCTTTCCTCCTTACCAGCAAAATCTGGTCTATTTATTTATTCCTTATATATAGAATTTTAATTGCTAAATATTTGGGGGGGGGGGAATGGCAATTACATCAATTATACTTGGCACCCCACTCTAGTACTCTTGCCTGGAAAATCCCATGGCGGGGAGAAGCCTGGTAGGCTGCAGTCCATGGGGTCGCTAAGTCAGGCACGACTGAGCGACTTCACTCTCACTTTTCACTTTCATGCACTGGAGAAGGAAATGGTAACCCACTCCAGTGTTCTTGCCTGGAGAATCCCAGGAACAGCGGAGCCTGGTGGGCTGCCGTCTATGGGGTCGCACAGAGTTGGACATGACTGAAGTGACTTAGCAGCAGCATACTTCTTCTATGTGGAGGTAGGTGAATCAGATAGCTCTGTGTGGTGTGTGTGTGTGTGGAGTTAGGTGAATCAGATAGCTGTGTGTGTGTGTATGTGTGTGTGTGTGTGTATTTGGGTGCACACAGTCACAACCATATGTAATGATCAAAAATAGCTCCTGGCTAGAAACTGACAGTTCTGTTAGATTAGCAACTTATTAACAGCTTTCAGTGTTGAATTTTCAAATATTAATTATTATTTTGCCAGGTAACACAATGATGTAGAACATCAATAGCTGAAACTCAAGAAAAAATTAACCATAGACCTATTTAAGAAAAACAAATTAAAAAAAGGGAAAAAAATGAATCAACCTAAAAACGCATTTCAAAAACATATCAGAAAGGATATCAAAATAAACAGTACCCAGTAAATATTAATACATTAAAACATACAAAATCATATCAAATGTATTTCCGGCCTTTTTAAGTACTTAAGCTAAATACAAACCATTGGAAGAGTGAAGAAGGCTGAGCAAAGTGTCCAATAAATATCTGATGATGGTACGTAACTGCTCTGTGGAAGATGTCTGAATTAAATCTTTTGGGTCTGATGTTTCACTCAACATCTTCCTACTTGCACCAAGAGCTACTTTGAGCCTCTGCACTGCATTATGAGCCAAATTTAGTTGAAGCTGTAGCTGGATACAGTCCTGATAGGCAGAAAAAACTCGACTGTCCTCCTCGACTGCCTTGTCTGGCTTTCGCAAAAAGTACTGTGCGTTGTTAGCACTGTTGAGAGGAGGAAGATCAATACTTTGCAAAAGAGTTTCCAGTCGATGACAAGCTAAGTTATACCTATAAGAAAAAAATAAATGAACAAAATAATTCTTGCAATGTTCTCTTTAAAATACATATACGAATACACACAAAAATTAAATCTCTAGAACAAGTTAACATACAACTATTAGAAAGAATTAATCAATTGGTAAATAGTAAAAAAAAAAAAAATTATTAAATCATATTAATGCATTAAACATTATAACACGCTAGTGTCCTCCTGCTTTTTGCCCTTCTCTATACACTTATGAAAAAGTATTTCTTGACCAAGTATATGCAAGACATTATATAAAATATACAGCTTCAATAAGATTAAAATATACACCAATTTTCTACTAACCTGCACTGTATATCCTCCTGTAGAGCAACCATCATTGCTAAATGCTGGTCAATTTCTGGTTGGTTTGCAGATTCTCCCTCTCCCCTCAGAGGATCATGCATTAATTTCAATTCACTCTCCCAAGGCAAGATATAGGTATGACCATAGTAAAATCCTAATGGAATTTTAGCTCTGGCATTTGTACTTCCATAACGTCCAATGACAGTGATCTGAAATGAAAACTTATAAATATACATACCTACTCATCTACAACAATAAAAATCTGAATCATATATTAAAAAATAATTATAAAAAGATACATATTTTATTAAAGTACAGTTGATCTATACTATTGTGTTCATTTCTGCTGTACAGCAAAGTGATTCACTTATACATACACATACACACTCTTTTTTATATGTTTCCATTATGGTTTACCACAGGATATTGAGTATGGTTCCCTGTGTTATAAGGATACTTTTAAATTATGTCTGAATATTTTCCCTAACTTATCAGAAACAGAGAGAGTGTACCAATTCATCTTCTTGAAGTTCTTTACCTTCATGAATCTGCACACTGGAGGTGGTATCAAATCATGCAGAATTAGTGAATGGGTGCTAATATCAGTTGCCACTACCAATCGCCTCCCGTCAACCTCTTCTCCTAATGTCCAAATGTCAATTGACAAGGAGGCCAAGTCTCCACAAGTGGGAATCAATACATCTGTCAATAGTATTGGTCTGCCAAAATCCAAGGTCACAAATCTCCTTGCTCCTATGAGAGAGAGAGAGCAACGGCTGACATAAAAGACCACGAAAATTAACCACAAGATACACTCAGAAACAATTTGGAACATTTATCTTAAAATATAAAATCAACTTACTAAACTATAGACAATTAAGTTAAAAATTGTCATTCAAAAATTGTCTAAAATTTCCATCTGTATTAAACTCCAAGATCTAAGTTAAAATATATATATAAGAATAAGTTTAAAAAAAGTTAAAAAAAAAAAAAAAAGAATAAGTTACTGTGAAGGCAACCAACTGTACACATAAGCTTATTTTAAAACTTTAAAACCAAAAAAGGTAAATCAGCAAAAACAGAATATAGGTGAACTCAATAAACTACCTATCTGTTCTTCTTTCAGTCATTTGGTCTTTTTTTCCTTCTAATTTCACTATCATCTTTTGGAGCTGCATCTTACATTGTGGTTAAGATGTAAAGGAAAAGTGTACGGCTTAAATCACATGTAGTCATTGCTGCTGCTGCTGCTAAGTCGCCTCAGTTGTGTCCGACTCCGTGCAACCCCATAGACGGCAGCCCAACAGGCTCTGCCATCCCTGGGATCCTCCAGGCAAGAACAGTGGAGTGGGTTGCCATTTCCTTCTCCAATGCGTGAAAGTGAAAGTAAAGTTGCTCAGTCATGTCCGACTCTTAGCGACCCCATGGACTGCAGCCTACCAGGCTCCTCCATCCATGGGATTTTCCAGGCCACAGTACTGGAGTTGGGGTGCCATTGCGTTCTCTGCATGTAGTCATTACTACCACACTAAAAAAATCTCTTACTAAGGCCCTCCAATGGAGACAGATAAAGCTTCTCTCGAACAGTGCTTCCCTCCCATATTGACACATCACTGTCTTGTCAGCTCAGTACCAGATGAAGCAGAAGGCTTACTATTAAGGGCCACACTGAAGAGGGAGCACGTCTTCTCTGTGTGAGCTCATATTAACGAAAGGCAACAATGAGCTGAGAGGAGAGCAGATTTGCATCTCACATACATTTCAGGAATAAGGTCAATTACTGAAACAGTAGGCAGAATCATTAATAAAAATCCTAATTATTTTTCTTCTTTATTGGCTTGGGGGCCAGATAGCAATCTTACTAGTTACACTATATGGTGAAGGAACCCAACTAAATTTAATAGGACTAGTAATATCTCCACAGAGCCGTTTTATGGAAAACCAGGGAGTTATCAATAATTTTTCCTAAACAGCTAAGACTACTGAATGAAAAACATAATTCTCCCCTTTAGGGGGCTAACATGCCATCATCAACCCCATAGATAAAAAACCAAATCATAGTGTAAACAACTGCTAACACTTCGTAAGACTGGACACATAAGACTGGATGATAAATTTCACTCTAAATGCCACAAACACTAATGCTGCTACCAATGAATGGTTAGTTGGGCAGAAAACACCATTAACATTTTTTTAAAAACTCTTCCAAAGAGGAAACAACCCACTGCAATAAAGCAAATATGGTTCAACTCTTCATATAGTGAAAACTAATACAGTACTCACTATCTTCACATTACTTACCCTGGCTGATTCATGTCAATGTATGGCAAAAACCACCACAATCCTGCAATTAGCCTAATTAGCCTCCAATTATAAAGAATAAATTAATTAAAAACACACACACACACACACACACACACACACACACATACAACAAGGATTTTGTTAAGTTCTGCTGCTGCTCAAGCCCAGAAATAACAGCTGGTAGGATAATAAGGGAAACATTTCCTACAGTGTATTAGTAAACATGCTCTAACGGAAAGCACCTATCCTGATCATAGGTCTCTAGCAATATAAGCATGGTAGAGGCCTAAGTAAAATCTTAGTTCTCCAGAGACCATGAAATGTTCATCCTACTTAGTTACTATCATTAGCAGTAACTCTGTCAGCTATTCTCAAAAAAATGGTTCCACGATTAGAACCATGAGACTAATGCTAGCCTTAGAAATACCTCTTTAAGCATAATTTTTAGTGTAATTGTAACTGAGCAGCTACAATGAAGGCAGATATTTATGTCAACCATAGCCCAAGAGGTAAGATTCTTATACAGATCAAACCCACTGTTTGGACAGAATGAATGAAACTACTCAGCAGCACACTTCCATTCAACTTCATCAGTACAGAACTTGAGTCTTAATGTAATGCATACTCTTGGTAAAAAAGCACTTTCCTCAGAGCAGACGTGATTTATTTCCACAGAAAAATCAAACTACAAAATACTGTCTTCCAAGAACCAACAGACAAAGCAAAAAAATATATATTTTAAGAAAATAAAAGATTACCTGAATGCATTCGCTCTATAATAATGGACTGGTGAGGTGGAGGTTGAAGAAAATGTGAAGCGTGAGAAATTGCAAGGGCTAGACCAGAACCAAGTGGATTCTAGAAAAGAAAAAAGTATAATTCTATATTGATATCACTCTTGCTCTATAAAAACTAATAACCATAAAATGAAGTTAATAAGTCTCATTTCCTGATGTATATTCTGCAATATTTTATAAAATAATCTAATTTGCCTTCTAAAGTTAGCGTATACATAAAAATATTTTTAAATGTCTAAGCGAACACCTATTTAAAATATAGTAATTTACCATTCTGGACTTGTTGGAATTTTTGTTATGTGCAGCAAGATTGACTGTTGGGGGATCAATAACTGAGCCTGGGAAAAGCTGTGCAAGTTCGGCATTAATCACAACGGAAACTGCTTCATTGGGTGGGGTAAGTGGTGGAGTCATAAAAAGTGGTGTTGTTTTTGGAGTGGGTGGAATAACATCAGATGGATGAATGAAGAATCCAGGGGCTGCCACTGGGTTGGAAGGCACAGAGCTGTGAACAGGACCTGCTGCTGATGCTGCGGATGCTGCTGCAGCTGCTGCAGCTGTTGTCTGATGTAACTTGGCTTCCAGCTTTGCTTTCTGTAAAAGAAGTAAGAGCAACAAATATAGACTAACCCTGCCTACCTAATCTGTGGGGAACACTATACGGCATATATTATGAAAATAAACATGATTAACTGGATCCTAGTGCAATAAATATGAAATTAAGTAAGAAAAATTGACTCAATATGAATGGAATACTTCTATGTTGCATATATATCTCCTTAAAAATCTAATATTAAAGTTCCTGAGTATTTCGGCAGTAGGACTTTCTCAAAGCAAAGGTGGAAAAGAAGAGCAATTAACATAAATAAGGAAACACAATTCTTCTCAAAACAAAATATTAACAGGAAGGGGATTCTCATGTTGCCTAACCTGACACAATCTGTCACTAGGAATTGTATATAGTCCACAACAAAATCTCCAAAACATGCTATTATTACTAAATTTTAATTCACATTCATTTAGTGTCTTTAAATGTTTTAGGTTTTACAATCCATAAAAATAGTAACTGTTAACACTTACATTTGACCAAGAATATTTATAAATAGAATAAAGAATGGATTTTAAAGATTACAAAGAAAATATGAATTATATTCCCCAAGATATGAAATATAAAATGCATTTAAATAATTTTTTAAAATTTAAGTATATCATGAAGATGTTACCTCAATTTTTGCAGAAAATGGTTATCTCAGATCAGTCAACCTAATTTCCTTTATGAAAATAACAGTCATTTTTACAGTACTTTTTCAGCTTTTGAAGTTTAGAGACAGCATGAACAAAGAGCCAAATAGTCTCCAACCTGTTGCTGAAGCTTCAAAAGCTGCTGCTGTTTCTCTTGCAGCACCTGTAGCTGTTGCTCGGCTGAAGCCATTGCATGAGAGAGAGACTGCAAAGCTACCTGGGCTGCTGAACTCAGGGCTGTCGAAGCTTCCCCAACTGTCCCAGATGATAGTCCACCTACTGCAGGAGTAACCCCGAAGGAACTCACTGGCATTAAGACAAAGGGGGAAAAACAGGATAAAGAAAAGGCTCACAGAGAAACATGTACAAAAGCACACTACTTCGACACTAAACAACACTTAATTTTCATTTAAAAAATAAAAATCTTGAGAGGAAATCTTAATGGTAAAACTATATTGATAATAATAGTATTCAAGTATAAGGGATCCAAGAATGACTTCTTAATCAAAGAAAATTAGTATACTTTTAAGTTTAAAAATACTTTTAGCCTGAAGACATTTCATTTAATATGGCTAAAATGAAAATAAAAAACAATAATCTTATACAGTTTGAGCATGAGAAATAAACTGATGTTTGCTTTACTAAGATTTCCTACAGAAACAACTTCTTCTTCTCCCTTCTTCTCCCTCCCCTAAAAAGCTGAAAAAAAAAAAACCAAAAACCTTTCAATTATAAGAACATCGTTTAACAAGACTGATGACACCGATTTCCTCATTTTATAGCACAGCCTAATAAGAGAATCTGGCCCACATACAATATGTAAAGCAGTGTTTCCTCAGAACATGAACAGGAAGAGAAACATGTCCTACGCACAAATAAGTCTGGCACACACTGCTTACCCATGAATACTACCATTTTTAAAGATCTATAAAATTACACAAGTTTAAAATATTTTTACTCCCCTTTTCAACATTATTTAAATATGTATTATAGAAGAATTTTTTTCCCATTAAATATTTAACAGTGTCCGTGTAAAACATTTTGAGAAAAGCTGAGATAAAAATTTAATTTCATAAACTCACACAATCTTCAACAAAAGAGGCAAGAACATACATGCAATGGAGAAAAGACAGTCTCTTCAGCAAGCTGTACTGGGAAAGCTGGACAGTCACATGTAAATCAATGAAGTTAGAACACACCCTCACATCATACACAAAAATAAACTCAAAATGGCTTAAAGACTTAAATATAAGACATAACACCGTAAAACTCCCATAAGAGAACATAGGCAAAACATTCTACAGATAAATAGATATAAATCACACCAATGTTTTCTTAGGTCAATCTCCCAAGGCAACAGAAATAAAAGCAAAAATCAACAAATGGGACCTAATCAAACTCACAGGCAGAGCAAAGAATACTATAAACAAAACAAAAAGACAATGTATGGATTGGGAGAAAATATTTGGGAAAATGCGACCAGCAAGGGCTTAATATCCAAAATATACAAACAGTTCATACAACCCAACAATAAAAAAAACAAACAGCCCAACTGAAAAATGGGCAGCAACCTAAATATAAGAAGACATACAGAGGGCCAATGGACACGTGGAAAGATGCTCAACACCACTAATTATTAAGAGAAGTGTAGAACAAAACTACAACAAGCCATTGCCTCACACTGGTCAGAATGGCCTAATTAAAAAGTCTACAAGCAACAAATGCTGGAGAGAGGGTGGACAAGAGGAAACCCACCTACGCTGTTGGTGGGAATGTAAGTTGATACAGTCACTACTGAAAACAATATGTAGGTTCCTTAAAAAACTAAAAATAGAACTTCCATATGATTCAGCAATCCCACTCCTGGGAATATAACCAGAGAAAGCTTTGACTCAAAAAAACATACATGTACCCCAATGTTCACTGCTGCACAATTTATAATAGCCAAATCAAGGAAGCAATCTAAGTGCCCATCAAAAGATGGATAGATAAAGATGTGGTATACATATATAATGGGATACTACACGGCCATGAAAAAGAATGAAACAATGCCATTTGCGGCAACATGGATGAACTTGGAAATTATTATGTTAAGTGAAATAAGTCAGAATGAGAAAGACTCACTTATATGGAGGAAAGACAACTGCTACAATAATAGGAAATGTAGAAGTTACCCTGTAGGGCTAAAACCTTAGTGGTAGAACTAGAATTAGAAACAAGGGCCATGTGAAATCAAATATAACATGAGGCACAGTGCTAAGTAAGGAACTTAACTCACTCAAACTTTGCAATGGCCCATGAGTAGGTAATACTGTTACCCTATTTCACAGGTAATGTATCTAAAACTGAGGGAGAGACACAGAAAAAATTAACATAACATTTTAAATCCACAATATCCCAATAAATATAAGTAAGTAAAACTGAGGGAAGTAATTTGCTCATAAATATTTGAAAAGTAGGACGGGGGAGGTAATCTAACAGCATATCTTGACATTTAACAATGAATATGGTATGCCAGAATTCAAATAAACTATTTTTTTAAACTAAGTTATAATCACAAGATAGAAATAACAACAAAACTGTGCATAGCCTCTTAGAACAAAAAATTTCCTCTATTAAAAAAAAAAGGTCACTACACTGAAGCCATTCGATACCTCATATACCATGCACAAATTCAACTATATGAGTTTGGTCAAAGAAAACGCAGTCATATCTCATACAAGCTGTGTGTCCCAAAATAAAATCTACTTGCTCCACCAACTGTTCCACCAAAGCAACAGAAGTTCACTCCAACTCTAGAGGGAAAATTATTAGACTTACTGAAGCATTTATGTTGGCCTTGTACTTTGGGGATAATTTAAATGACTTTCAATATTAACCATGTATACTTTAGCCTTCTACTGACTTTAATGCCCAAATAATATTCAAAGGAAAATGAGGTAAATCATGAGAAACACATAAAAGACAAACAATCCAAGAAAATGTCATTCTGCTACTACAAGAGCAAAGAAAAAAATAAAGAGAAATGAAAATGAAATTATGAGATAAATCCAAATGAATACTGAACACAAAAATTATAACAATAACCATGAGAATTAAAATAATATAAAATTAAGGTATGAAGTCATATTGCCATATAACTCAGAAAAGTGATTAAATAATGTTCAACATATTTGCACCATTTGGGGAAAAAAGTAACTGGATTTCTGGATATCAAGGATACATGTATATTATGCTCTCTGGGATAACTGCTAAAAATAATAAAAAGAAGAAAAATAGCTCAGTAAAAATAGAATCACCAATAAAATGGAAACAGGGAAAAAAAGAAACATCTAATAGGCAAGATGAGAAATCTAACAGAATATATAAAATACATGGCAGATTTGAATACAAATATATTAGCAATTATATTAAATGTAAATAAGCTAAATACTCCAATTGAAAGAACGGGACAAAAAAGGTTAAGTACATTCTGCTTATAAAAGACGTATTTAAAATAAGGAGATTCTGCAAAGTAAAAGTAAAAACATATACCATACAAATAGTAACCTAAAGAAAGCTGATGACTAGTAGAGAAATATCAAAAGAAGTAATTTTAGGAAAATCAATGCTACAGAGAGATAATACCTAACAATAAAAGATTCAATTCATGAGAAAGATACAACCATTCTAAATTTGTATGGCAGCTTCAAAATGCATAAAACAAAAACTGTTGAAACCAAAAACAGACAAATCCAAAAGTATAATGACAAGAAATTAACATGCTGATCTTATTAACTCCAAAAAAAAAAGAAACAGATAAAATAATCAATAAAGAGATAATTTGAAGAACACAATTAGCCAACTGTATATCCAAGTGGATATACAGAGTACACTTCACCAAGCACAGACTAAACATTACGGGTGAATGTAACAATCATAACATGGAATTTCAACGGCTGACCAAAAAATACATAAATGCAATTCTATACCACACAGACCTTACTCAACCAGTGTTTAGGAACGTGTAGCTAAGAAGTTATGAAAGTGAAAGTTAGTTGCTCAGTTGTGTCCGACTCTGCAACCAACCAGGCTCTTCAGAACACGGGATTTCTCAGACAAGAACACTGGAGTGGGCTGCCATTCCCTTCTCCAGGGTATCTTCCCGACTCAGGGATCGAACCCAGGTCTCCAGCACTGCAAGGCAGATTCTTTACTGTCTGAGCCACCAAGGAAGCTGAGCTAAGAGGTTATACAAAAAACAAATAAAAAGCTAGAAATGATTACTCTAAAAAAGTTAGGACAACATTTACCTTCTTCAAAGAGTGAGGGAAAAATAAATTGAAGTGGGCATAAAGAAATCTGTTTACAGAGTACTGGAAATGTTGTTTCTTGACCTGGTAGTCATACGGGCGGTTTGTGTTGTGATAAATTGCTTCCCTATACAATTGTTCAGAGAAGGCGATGGCACCCCACTCCAGTACTCTTGCCTAGAAAATCCCATGGATGGAGGAGCCTGGTAGGCTGCAGTCCATGGGGTCGCAAAGAGTTGGACACGACTGAGCAACTTCACTTTCACTTTTCACTTTCATGCATTGGAGAAAGAAATGGCAACCCACTCCAGTGTTCTTGCCTGGAGAATCCCAGGGACGAGGGAGCCTGTTGGGCTGCCATCTATGGGGTCATACAGAGTTGGACACGACTGAAGAGACTTAACAGCTTAGCAGCAGCATACAATTGTTTACTGCACTTATCTGTATGAGTATTATATTTCACAATTAACATGTTTCAAAATAAAAGGAGACAGAAGCTGAGAGACTACACTCATCTTCTAGCACCTTATGATCACAACTCAGGACTTTGTCTTAAAATTTAATAAAATCCCTCTGCTGGCAACAGTTTTGATCTGAGTGCAATACAAAGTTGAATTCTTATAAAAGCATAGACTACTTTTGGAATGACAAGAAACTGGTCCTATTATTTGTTTTGCAAAAGAAATGGGTAGGAATGTGAAGGAATAATTTTTTCAAATCACATCTTTTGTTTTAAAATATTACTGAATATTTTAAATATTCTGTTTTAAAATATTGTCTGAAAATATTACTTATCCAAATACATCAACTTTCTTAAAATAAAAAAATTAATTTCATGACAGTTCCAAAGAAAAAAGCCTGATTTAAAAAACTAAAGAGTTCTCAGACTCCCTGGTGGTCCTATGGTCAAGATTCTGTGCTTACACTGTGGAGGGCATGGGTTTGATCCCTGGGCTGGGAACTAAGATTCTGCAGCCAATCAATCAATAAATCAATATATAAAACAAAACTAAATAATTTTCTGGAAGTTTATTTTCTTGTTATGACATGTTTCCACACCACGCTAAATGTTTAAGTTTCTATAAAATGACTGTAATAGTCCAAGAAAACAAACATAAGTAGATAATGACCCTTCTGGCATCTCCACGTAAAAGAAATATAAAATTTTATTTTAAAATGAAAACACTCAGCTAGATAAGTCATGAATTTCACTTAGTGGTTACTTCCACAATTGCAAGAAATATGATTCTGAATAAAAAGGCACTCAAACAACTGTTAAGCTCCCTTTAAAACATGCTGCCATTCTGGACCCAAGTGCAAGATTAAATTTTTCATGACTTTCATGACTTCTCAAGCAACTATTTTTACTTTCTAAAGAAACAAAGACATTCACAAAAAAAACACAAACAGTAGAATTCTTTCAAGACAATATTCAAAACCACATCTGTGACTATAATACAAATATAAAACATATTCCAATATTTTAATTACAAAAACTTCAATTATTTGTGCCCAGACAGAAATATGTGTGAATAAACACATATCTTACAACATAAAGAAAAAAAACAAAGGAAAAAAGATGTAAAAAATAAACAAGTTGTCATCAATCATTCATTTAAAGCAACACCACCACCATAGATTCAAACACACAAATAACAGGTTCATGTATCCAAAGTTGTTTTAAACTAGCTG
This sequence comes from Bos indicus x Bos taurus, assembly GCF_003369695.1. Lineage (NCBI taxonomy): Eukaryota > Metazoa > Chordata > Mammalia > Artiodactyla > Bovidae > Bos > Bos indicus x Bos taurus. The sequence goes on along the minus strand of NC_040086.1, from coordinate 14,975,617 downwards.
AAAAAATAGTTTTCCCTCTTCACTCATCTCAAACTTCTCAAAGACACTAACAAATATACTTTTAACTTGAAGTGCAAGAAATAACACCATGATATGAACACTGCACACAAGCCTGGCCGACAGCTGATGACTACTGCAGATGGATAATGAAAAGAACGTTTATTGTACTCTTCCTAACTTTACTTTTATCATGTGTGATATTTTCCAAATTGAAATGTTTCTAAAATTCCACACACATAAAAGCAAAAAGATTTAACATAGGGTTCTAGAAGGTAGGGGCAACAACCCATGAATAGACTTAGAAAAGATCTGAAACTGCTTATGATTTTTCCTCACAATCTCCCTCCAACCAATAAGTTTCTACTTCACACAACAGTAAAGGCGTTTTACAGATAATATAAACAGATATATAAACACTTATATATCACTTTATTGCAACATAAAATATGTAACAAAAACTGTGTGTAAGAGAAGGTACATACCAGTAAACGTACTTGCATCATCCCTCTCTATTCTTGTTCCATCACTAGTTGACACACAAGAAAAGTGCAGAGGCTCAACTTCTAGAAGTCCAGTGAGAGATGTGAAACTACCTTCAGCAGCGGTGCCACTACTAACCTTCCCATTTCCTAATACAAAGGAGAGACAAGTTTGATAAAGGGTGAATTAATCTTAACAAGGCAACAGTCATAGTGAGAATTATAGCCACCACTTCAATTTTAACTACAAAGATGTATAAATGCACAAACCTTACACAGGGCTTCAACAATGGACATGGTATTAAGAAAACTCACAAACAGGAGGTACTACTCGTCTCTGTACTACAGAAGCAGAGTTGTACAGAAGCAACCACTAACCAGAGGCATACACATTAATAAGAAACTAGAACAAGTGATTTAGATTTTAAACGAGGAACAGAAAACAAAAGAAAAATAAATATTTTAAATGGGGAAAAAATAAGAGAGCTACTTAGATTTAATGCAAAATAATCAGAATATATCCTATGATATCAAGTGTATAAATGACACTAAATTAAAACTAAAAAAATACTCTCAAGATATTAGCAAGATTATATTCTAGAATGAGATATACTGCTTTATAATCATAAAAATAAGTTAGCACATGTAGCAGTAAGAAAAAAAATCAAATGGTCACATCTATGCAAACCATAAAATGACAGAAGACTGGATGGAAGAACACAAAAGAATTAAGAGTGTATATGGTACCAGGGGAGGAAAAGTGTCATTTAGTACTTGTCAAATTTTCTAAAATCAGAGCAATACTTTTAAATAGAATTCTTTATCAGACAAAGTAAAACAGAAGGAGAAGATGGAAAGAATGGAGACACAGAAAAAAACCTGAAGGAATAAATTAAACACCAAGACTAAACTATCAAAACCTTATTCTCCAACATCCATTTGTGCCCAGCCCAGGACCTGATACATGTATTAAAAAACAGTAATAACAATTTACTGAGCACTTATTCAGTAGAAGACATTGCAGATACAAGAGAAAAATGACAGGCCCCAGTTTTCATGAAATTCATATTCTATTCAAAGTTACCAGATATGAAACAAATAATTATGCAATTGAACCTTAAAAAAAAAAAAGTGCTACACTTTACTTAGAAGTTCACAGGACAAGTAAGTCAAGGGGAAATCAATCTAAGTGAATAGGCAATAAAATACTTCCATGATGAGGTGAAGAGATTCATGTGAAGAATAAAAGATTTTTACGGATCTACTCCAATGAGGCAGAGGAACCCAGGCAGAAGAAATGACATGAGTAAAATCTCTTCAGTAGAAAGGACCATGGCACATTAGAGGAACTGAAAGAAAAATGTGCCTACTGGAACATTTCTCAATCCTAAAATCTCTCTACACATCTTTAAAATAATTAAAAGAACTCAAAAATTGAGCTTTCCTTTATATTGTTTGTATATATAGATTTATAAAAGTAGAGATTTTAAGAAGAGAATATATTAAACATTAATTCACATAATAGTAATAAATTAATCTGATTAGATATAACATCTTTCATTTTTGATGAAAAAAATCACTGTCTTCTAAAACAAAAATAACTTAAATGAGAAGGGTAGCAAAGTCTTACATTTTTGCAAATCTCTTTAATATGTGGCTTATCAAAGGAAGCTGGATTTGCCTATCTGGATCCAATCTACAACAGTATGATGCTTTGGCAGAAATATATGAAAAAAAAACTTGACAAAGAATATATGTAGTTAGAAAAGAAAGGAATATTAATAAAGTATTAAATATTCAAAAATTTGAAAAGTGCCAGTTTAGGATTAATTGCAATATAGAATCTGAAATCTTGAAAAAGACATTCTCAAACTCTGCTACAGCAAGATTAGTTGGTCTACCTTATTCTTTTAAGGAATCTTCTGTCCAAGTATGATGATGACTCACCACGCATCAATCATTTGGAAAATACTGGTTCATTACTATATACAGATCTTCTAAAAGTTAATACACTTCCTTATATAATATCAGAAAATGACACTAACTAATAACATAGCCCATCAGAAAAGTCATTATGTATTGAGAAGCTGTCAAGCTCTCCTTGGAGGACAAAAGTTTTCCAAAATTCTAATCTTTGCTTAAAAGTTCTACTTCTAACATTGACAACAAATAACTATCAATTGGATGGATACTGACATACTTTTTAAATTCCTTTTTGAGAAAATACCTGCCAAATAATCCAATCTGAATGAACACATTTTGTTTCTCATTCTTGCAAATAAAAATGGCATTCCATGAAATAAGCAACAAAAGTTTATAGCTGTAACAACTATACAAGTTCATTTTCTTGAAACAACCATGGTTCTTCAGTATGCAGCAGAAGTGTTTCATGCACACTTCCCATTTCAAAACAGAATATTTAAAAGATGTGTACTCCTGAGTTCAAAACTGAATAAAAATAGTGATTTTAACTATTTCATCAAAAATATTTCTAAGTAAAACCATCATGCTTCTGACTCTTAAGTGTATGGGGAAGATCATCATGCTTTCAAACAATCAGTACAAAAATCTATGCAGTGAAAAGGGCAGATAGGAAAACAGTAGATCCACGGACTCCCTGAAAAGATTCAGGGACCCTGAGAGAGCCTATGGACAACACTTTGAGAATCACAGGACCACAAAAAGAAAACTAACAGGGGAAGGGAAAAAGTCAGATCATACTAGATCATCTATGCTATATTACAGACTTTGGATGGTACAATCTTGGGAAGACATGAAAAATATCTTAAGAAGAGAGAGTAATCAGATCAGGTTTACATTAAAAAATGACTGCAATCATTGCACTGTAAAGTATGAACAGAAGTTTGAGCCAAGAACAGATGCAGAATAACCAGTTGGAAAGTTATTTTTTAGTCCAGGTTCAAGACGACTGTGACCTGGACAATAATCTTGTGATTGTGAGACGTAAGAGAATGGGCAAATTGTAAATACAGGTTGGTGGAAAAATAGATAGGATCAGATGGTAGCCCCAATGTGGAGGATGAGAAAGAGAGGATACAGTTCACATTTCTGTTTTGTGCCACAGATGCCATTAACTGAAAAAGGAAATGCTGCAGAAGGTCTGATGGTGAAGAATAAAAAACTGAGACATTCGTATGGAGATGAATAGTCATTTTACAATGAATATGGCTGCTCTTGTGTATTTAACCAACCCCCTGGCTTGGCCTGAGCTTTATGGTCTTCTCTTTACAGTTTCTCTGTAACAAATTTCATTCTATCCTAAAGTGTACAGGAAGCATGTATAGGTCTAGTTCTAACCCCGCCTCTGAGGTCTACTCATAATTTGACATGTCACTTAGACACACACTGGCATGAGGTAATCAGAGCCTAAGTCATCAAACAGAGTAATTCATTAAAAAGCAAGAAGACCAGATGTATAATCTCTTTCATTAAAAATGCTCATAAACACATGTAGCAAACAAGTCTAAATAGCTAAACATTCTGTTAACAACGGTAACCTAAGAGAATAGAGAGGTTAAAGTTGAGATATTTTGCATTTTATTTCTGTATTTTATTTTTCTCTTTTGCTTTTTTCACAATTCATAACTAAATTTAAACAAAACTGAGACTAACCCCCCAACTTACTTAAATTTAACATGGTAATTATCATGTTTACAAGTAAATTTTTTAACATTTTGGTTTACTAGTAACACTTGTAATAAGTTCAATAAGATGGAAGAAAACAAAAAATAAAGTGATCATTGTCCTAACAAAAACAGAAAAACACCAAACTCTAGCATCTGAAGAGATTATACAAATAGTGTTATATATTCAGTCCTAAACGCACATTCTTTAGAAGTGCATCCAAGAATACATGTAACACTGTGTACCACGTTTACCTCAGAACAGTATGACAGAAGATGCAGAAAATTATTTTTTCTTTCTGCATCTTTGCTTACTAAAAAAGCATATATTAATTTTATTTTCTTTAATATGAAATATTTCCAAATAAAATTGGAAAGACTACAGCAAATAAACAAATTTTAGTCTATTAACATTAAAGTCATACTAACGTAATGAAACACACACACAAAAAAAAAACAAACAAAAAAACCCAAGTTTGCAACCCTGTGAAAAAGAACATCAATATTTTTTGATGGGGGAGTTGAGAAACAAAGCAAATACTTTAATGATTCACAGACACAAAAGTTAAGTTCCAGAAACTTTTAGTTCCCAAAGACAGAACGGAATAACTACAATCGACTAAAAATCGATGGTATCTTAAACCCAAGATAAAAAATTCAGAAATTCCTTTAATCAAACATTTTACTACCTGAAAGGACATCTGACAAATCAATTTCATCAGACTGGACACCAATGCTGCTGTTGTACACATTTTTACAAGAAGAGCCACTCATCTCCAAATCAAAGAGGACTGGATCAAATGGTGAACTATACAATCCGTATCTGAAAGATAAAACAAGGTCCTAGCGATTTTCCTGTCAGTCATCTAATTAATAAATTATCTATTTACGTAGCTTTAGGACTTCCCTGGTGGCTCAGACGGTAGAGCATCTGCCTAAAATGTGGGAAACCTGGGTTCAGTCCCTGAGTCAGGAAGATCTCCTGGAGAAGTAAATGGCAAGCCACTCCAGTATTCCTGCCCGGAAAATTCCATGGAGGGAGGAGCCTGGTAGGCTACAGTCCATGGGGTCGGAAAGAGTCAGACACGACTGAGAGACTTCACTTCAAAAGCAGTTTTTACACAGGGCAGAAGGAGACACTAACCACACTTAACTCAAATTCACTGAACTGTGTTCCCTGCAAACCTATGCTCCAAAAGATATAGTTCAGAGACTCAATAAATGTGGTTTCAATTAAGCTGGTATCTAATGAACCAAGACTGAACCTTCATCAGTAGACTGAATCAAAAAAAAGAGGCTTTCAAGCACCCTTCCCTTGCCTGAATCATGACATTGAGTCAGTAGAAGATATAAAGGTTTTCAGTAACATTTCATCAAAATCAAGATTTCTAATCAATAAAGATGATTATAAAAGTGACTGCTTTAAATAACAGAACACACTACTTCAAAATAACTCAAATCTAACCTTTAGATATTTCTTATTTCATTATGTTTAAGTTTTAGAAAATAAAATGGCACATAAAGAATACTAGTTAAGGGCAATTACATGATTTACACAATTTCACCTTACAAAGTTTTAACAACGAAGAATCAAAGTACCTTAAGTGTTTTTTCCCACTAGCAAGAAACACCACTTATAAAGAATTTTAATATAGTTAGCCTTCCAACTATCATCTCCAGGACTTCCAAAGTTGTTAAAGGGAATTATTCTCAGAGAAAATAGAGGGAAAGAAAACATTAAGCAAATATATATCATAACAATTCTGTGCAAAGGTAGTACCATATCCAGAAAGGCCCATCATTAGTCATTTCAAAAGTTAAATACCTTGTCTGAAGCAAAGCCTCCATTGGTGTTAACCTGTCCTGTAACTGCCTGGACACAGCAGTAAGCAGAGATGCACAGGCAGTGCTGCACCCAGCCAGATCGTCGTCTTTAACATAATTCAGTAAGACAAAATACCAATAGACAGAACCTGAAAGCAACAACAACAAATCAAGATTTCTTTTCCTCATTTCTCCTTCACAAAGAAAACTTCAGATTTCACATTTATGAGTATGTCCTCTTTTCCTAGAACGATTTTCTGGAAAGAAAATCTGTAAGGGCAAATTACAAAGAAGGACTAACTCCCTGGAGGACTTTAAGAGGATGCTGACAAAGAATCGCATTATATTTTTGAGAAGTGTACAAAGTCAACCTAGTCATTTAGGTTTTCAACAAAGTGAGATGATTCTAAGGGACATTTTAGAATAGCCAGAAAAGTGGACATGTCAGACCCTTCAAACAATCTTTCCTAAAATACTCTTTCTCTGTACTAAAAATTTCAAAAACAATAGATGGCAATGAACTACAAATAACATACTTTAGCAAGTGAATGAAGTGTAGTCATTCTATATTGCCAGTTAGATATAGACCAAAGGTGATCGTAAAAGGTGTTCACGATCATGTATTTTAACTCTTTTATAAAACTTGAGATATCTGAGTACTAAGTACACCCCATAATTTAAGCACCCAACCTCTAACAGTATCTTCAAGAAACTGTTTTAAACACCAGAAACTATCACAGAGAGCAATCAAGTCCAAAACATTCTACTCTATGTAACAGAAGAGTTTATAGTTTTAGTCAATATATGTTCAAGGTAAATAGAAAGGGATTCTTTGTCTAAATTAAGATACGGATAAAATAGCCATTTATCAGGCTTCCCAGGTGGCACAGTGGTAAAGTATTCACCTGCCAATGCAGGAGACACAAGAGACACGGGTTCAATTTCTCAGCTGGGAAGATCCCCTAGAGTAGGAAATGGCAACCCACCCCAGTATTCTTGCCTGGAAAATGCCATGGACAGAGGAGCCTGGCAGGCTAGAGTCCGTGGGGTCACAAAGTGACCATGGGGACCGAACTGAGCGGCAGCAACAACCATTTATCAACTAACTTTAAGCAAGCTTTTTTTCTGGTACACCACAAACGTCAAATTCTTGTGGAATAGGAGATAACTTTTTGAATGGATTGGTTATTTATGCAATAAAAGACTGTGAGAAATGTCTTCCAAAAAAAAAAAATTAAATAATAACACTAGGTAAAGGGCAAAGCAGTAGCCCTTCATAGTAAATTCCTACCTGATAACTACATTCACTCTTGAATGGCATTTCCACAGTTTTTAGGTGCTGTAAAAAAAAAAAAACTCACTGGTCCCTTTCAGAAAATTCCAATTTGCCACAGACCCTACCATTCATACACAATATGTGTATGGATCATTTAACTAATTTATGACATCTCTCTGGTACTTACAGATGTTTTAGTTTGTAACATCTGATCTACCATCACTAAACAACCAAACAACTCAATTATTTTAAGGAACTCCACAAAATGTATGAATTGAGATGACCTGATTATTTACTTAAATCTCCCACTAACTTTTTCCTAAAAATAGTATCAAAAAGAGTACTGCCTATCCAATCACTATTTAAAACCCCTTAAAAAACAGACAAGCTACAGAGAAAAAGAAGACTAATTGAGAAAAAACAAAAGTTATTAAACAATCTTAAACATACTGTGAGATAATTCCTAAAGTTAGAGTTACTTATGACTGAACAAGTTTCACATACCACCAGTTGCTGCTGCGGGTAAAAATGACATATTATCAAGTAAGGCCTTCAACAGAACAGATCCAAATCCAGGTTGACATGGGTCGCACTTGCCATTACTGAAAAAAAATTTAAAAGAAAAAGCTTAAATATATTACTCAAGGTAATTAATTCTAAACATGGTGTATTACTCTTAATCTTTAAATGTGTTCATACAGACTGAAAAAAACCTGCCTCAAAGCCCTGTAAACGTGCAGAAAGACAGTAGGGGCTGACTATACTAAGGGTCTTTATAACTGTTTTCTTATGCAATAAACCACTCTTTTTTTTTTAAACCCAAAAGAGTTAAAAAGCTGGTACAGTGAATACAGACTATTAATTTTAAACATTTCCTAGATAGTTTCAGGGTTTAGAGAAAGTGATCTGCACAATGCTGCAAATAAGTCTGGGCAAACGGACATAACCGGTAATAAAGGCCTCAGGTGAAGAATCCAAAGACAATCAGGGATAGTGGGAGCGAAAGTGAGGGAAGAGCTCCCCTTACCAAACTCCCCCAAATCTTCTAATAAGCAGAGAAGCCCAGCTGAATTCTTTTACTACTTGATTTAACGTGACATTTTGCCCAAAACACCCCAAATTTTTTTCCCTAGGATCTCAATAATCCTCAAAAATCCACTTATGTTATACATATATTCAACAAGAACCAAATGACCCTAGACACAAGGTATCACCTGCCAAACTACAGGAGCACCTACAAAGTATATCTTCGACTTAAAATCACCAACCTGATGCACAAGGCTAGAAATCGAGCACACTTGTGGGCTATGCTTCGTCCTGCCTCAAAGAAACAAACACGTACAATGTCTGAAAGACATTTTCGTGTTTTTGAAAGCAGGCTTTCATTTCCTTCCTTTGAGCTGCAAAACAATAGCAGGCATTTAGGCTCATGCTGAACTTCCAATCATAACATCCAAAGGGCAATCTGTGGTAAATAAAATCTTATTAACCTTCCAGGTCCATTTGAATGTACTCCAGCTAACCAACAAAGAATATCTAACACAAGACTCTGGGCATGTTCTGTGATTTGGCCATCATCTGCTTTTCTACACAAAGTGTTGAGAAGCTTCTCATGAAATTCTGAAAACTGCAACATGGCACATCGCTGCACTCTACCAAAAAAAAAGAAAAAAAAAAAAAATATATGGATATATATACACATACACACACACATATACATAAATACATTAATAATCAAAAGAGAAAAATAAAGCTATTTCAACCTGGTTGGACATCAAATATTTCATTTAGAATCATGAATATTACAATTAAAAAAAAAAAAGAACTTTTGAAAATTACCTAGCACTACATGAAGACCAAGGATGAACCAATGAAGTGAAAAGACAATATATACCATCAATGACATAAGCGCTTAAGAGAAATGAAAAGCAAATAAAAATTTTCAAGTAAAAGTTACGATTTTAAAATTTTGTGGATATTGATATATTTACTGCAAAGTCTTCCTTTGTACTCCTATTACTTAAGAACAGTAGAAGAAAATGAGGTTACCTTTCCTTAGAAACTGAAGTTTTCTTAAATCTTCGGATGGTAACTGAGACTTCTTGAAGTAAGTCACAGCCCCGGAGGTTTTCAGATTTACGGGTGCCACTTGTATTTTCATTTTTAACATTAGAGGATTTTTCCTGAACATACAAAAATAAGTAATTGAATGAATAAATGAAACAAAAAGTTATTTACCATTAAAGTTTATAAATAAAAGAATATAACTGAACTATGACTACCAAAACATAACTCAAACTAAAATGATAGCTTTTACCCTCATATTCAGTAAATGACTAATTTACTCCATTGTTATAAAATTGTAACAGTGGAAGAGACATAGTCACTGCTTAAAGGTAATAGCCCAGTGAATAAAGATTATCAAGCCAAAGTCTTGAGTCTCAGTCCCAGCTACTGGTCTATGAGCTATGTCAGCTCCCCAGTGTCTAACATTCCCTCACTTAAAATATGAAAAAGTGGAGTAACAGCACCTGCTCTGCCTACCTCAGAGTTATTTTGGGGCTTAAATCAGATAAAGTACACAGAAGTTCTTGAAAAATTGGAAGACCTATACAAATATAAGATGGCTGGTGTTACTGATTATTTCTACTGTTGCTTATGGATAATGATAATAGAGAAACAAAATCTCAAGTGCTCAGGAAAATCCAAGATCAAACAAGTACGAAGAAACTGCATGATATACAGCTAGTTGTAGAAAATGAACATGAAAATTATGATATATCTCTGAAATCAATTCTCAACTTACTTCTCTTCCTGCAGCCTCCCAAATGTTTACAAAAAAAAAAAAAAAAGTGGTGTGTTACCAGTAAAGGGCACAGAAACAAATTCTTACACACAAGGAAATAAGCATTATGGTCCAAAATAATTATTAAGGCAAGTGCCTGCTAGCAATCACTCCCCAATGAATATACTTTATAAAAAAAAGCTTAAAGTTAATGTAAATATTTTCTCCTTCATTATATTTTTTTTAACTTGCTGCAGAGAAAAGCTATAAACAAACCAAGTTATCCATTAAAAAAAATTAATTATGGGGTATGCTACTTCCAAGAGTGTATCAAACCTCCACCATAATGTTTAAAACAGCATGTAACAGTTTATAAAATTCTGTAAAGCGATTATCCTTCAATTAAAAAATAAGTAAATAAATAAAACCAGCATGTTACAGTTTAAAATGATAATGTTTCACACCTTGCCTGCTGCAACTTTTGCCAAGAGTGAAGCAAGTGAATATCCCTTGTTACTCTGGTGTTTTAGGGATGGAAGTCTTACTACAGGACGTATACCACCATTACAGATCTCATCTGTTCCTCTTTCGTTCACTGCCTTGACATGGATCAAAAATGAACGATATTTTCCTCCTGCCATACCTAGACGAGTGGTGCAGAATGGGATAAATTATTCAATCACCAAAAAGCAAAACTGCTTTTTGTCTTCATAGAGTAAGCTAAATAATTAACTCCACAGAAAGAAAAATACACTTGGCCAGAATTTTCAAATTATACTGCTTGCATATAATATGGCTAAATAACCTTCATACACATCGGCAGCAAACGAACAAAAAGCACAGCAGTTGTATGAACAGCATAATATAGAAAGTTCTGACACCTGGCATGTTTTATCCCAAAGAAGTTATTCATTTCAACCACAGAAATTTTGTGAACTATAGAAGAAACAGAAAACACTGTCTGTCACTGAATCACCGCCCAAAATAACGATGTATCAATATGTGTATCCATCCAGGCTTTTATGCATGTAGGCACACACACACATGTGCATGCATACATACATAGCATTAAAGTATTACACACTTTAAAAAGCACAGGCTTTGGAGTCACTATCTGGGTCTGATAATGGTTCTGCCATTTTATTAGCCATGTGACAAATTAAACTTTCCATGGTCCAGTTTCTTCAAAAGTGAGTAAAAATAATAATAGTACCTACCCCAAAGGTAATTAAAACACTTATAACTGCATGGCAAAAGGAAGCATTCAATAAATATTAGTTATTATCACTGGTTTATGTTTTATATATTTTAACTAAGTTGAAATCATAACATACAATCTATATGTAAAATTAATTGACAAAATACCTTCAAACTAACATACCCATGAACAACCCATAAGCTGCTGCCTAAGCAGGTATGAAATCCTTCTGTGATTACAAAAGCTACCTCTGTTGTTTGCCGCTGACCTGCCTGACTACTGTGCTGGCATGCACTGTTGTATTCTTCTTACTGCTGCACTAGTCTAGGTTCTAAAATGTCTTAAGACCCTCCTTTTCAGTTTTCTTTTTCTACATATCTTTGGCCCACATCATCCTTTTACAAATTTAGCAATCATTTTCTCCAGTTCAAAGTTCTAGGAATTTGAAGAGAAGAATAGTCACTTTTACTAAATTCTAGGAAAACTAACACTTTTACATTATTGAGACTTTTGAAATACACATTATATAATCTATCCCCAATTTTGTCAATCTCATGGACAGAGGAGCCTGGTGGGCTGCAGTCCATGGGGTCGCAAAGAGTCGGATGCGACTGAGCAACTAACACACACACACGTACAATTTTGTCAAAGCCAACATTTTAATTTTCATGTAAGATTTTAAGTTTAAAAAAAAAAAAAAAGATTTTAAGTTTCACATTCTCATTTAACACAACTAACTTACACTTTCAGCAATTGAAGTTGGCAACCCACTCCAGTGATCTTGCCTGGAGAATCCCAGGGACGGGGGAGCCTGGTGGGCTTCCGTCTCTGGGGTCGCACAGAGTCGGACACGACTGAAGCGACTTAGCAGCAGCAACTTAACTTCCAGAGATGTTATTATACAGTTATTACACAGTTTTGCTCACCACTATAACCTAGTAGGTAACCTAACAAATCACAGGGTGTCATAAACTTAATGAATGAAAAAGATGTAGTCAAGGGAGTACAATCAAGCTTGTGTACATACTGTGTCTGTAACTAAAGGGAAGTGTGTGAATGGGGACAAACATTATAAAGGGAATGCATACAAATTAAAACAGTTGTTATTTAGGTGGTCTGATATTTTCTTGGTTTACAGAAGGATCTCCACAGCCTTCTCACCTCCAAGTTTACTGTAATGATTGAGGTGTGTCTCACTTGGATTTTTTAATTCACCCGTGAAATATAAAGGTGACATAAACGTCTTACTACTGCAACATCTAATATCTTACAGACATAAGATAAAATATACATTGTAACTTGTGTTTAAGACACATCATTATATCTAATACTTTCAAAACTCCTCTATAAAAAAACCCTTAAGAGAAAATATTATAACAATATACAACAAACACCCTGAAAACAGGACTAAATTGATGGAAAAGGCAAACATCCCAGAACATAATGATTGGTTATTTGGAAGAATTCTGTATAACATGCTAAATCATACTACCTTCATCTTCTTTGTGCTTTTTCAAAAAGCACTGAGACCCTCAGGACACAGAACGTAGGATCTTAACTTTCACATAACAATAGTCACTTATGGTAGGAAATTACCTCAGCTACCATGAAACTGATGGAATCATTCAAGAAAAGTCCCCTCAAAAACAGTATCTTATTTTTCTGAAATCAGGAAAAATAATTTTTTAAAAAATCTACTTTTACAACTGTGGGACTATTTATTCTGCTTTTGTAAAACATGTTACTTCACCTTTAACAAGTTTGGGACTTGTTAACGTCAACATCCCAGCATGCCCCGACAGATCAAGGCCACTAGCAAGCCATACTGGCCCACAGAGAATGTCTTCTTTATGATCTTCTAAAAATGGACATAATCTAAGACCTAAAAAGAAAAATACACATTTTTCTTTTAAATTAGTGTGTAATTTAAAATGTAATATTTAATAAGCAAATATCCATCCCATTTACATATAACAGCACCACACAAAATTCCATACTTAGAATGTGTTGAAATAAAATTTGCTATCATGCTAAGGAACTATAATCATTATCTGATATATTATGCTGTTTTTCATTCCCATATTATCTACATTCACCTTGATTTTCAAAAAAAAAAAAAAATTATAAAACCATGACATGATTTCAAATCTCAAGATATTAAAAAACAAGAATGCAAGTATTAGCACAGCTGTGTTCACTAAGATGAGCTGAAAATCAAAGCATATTGCCAAAGCAGAATTATAGGTTATTTTTAATTGTGTTCTTAAAACCATGTTTTTGCAAGCCATAAAGAAATCTTTGCCCAGTAGGATGCATTTGGATCACTACTCCTTTTACTGTCATGGACAACAGCTCTGTAATTTAACTCACACTGTGATTCCTCTACATCCATGTGCTGCATTTCTTCATTCAAATCAACCAGGGACGGTTTCCCATTTTGTTCCACTTCAATGTTAAGAGCTGGAGACAAAGGAAAGGTGATCTGCCTATCTACTGCTGTTTCTAGAGGATAAAAATATTAGTAAACTTAATGTTGCTTAATATCAATGATCTATGTGCCTAAAATTCTAAAATTCTCCATTAAATTGGGAACTACAGTGATTTTTAAAATGGTTGCTAGCAGAGGAAGAAAATTAGATTCAAGTGCTTTATACTCTCTTCTCTTTTAAAGGTGGTAAAATATTCACCTGAAGAAATAATCTGCTAGCCACTAAACCAAGAATTCTTACCCTAGGCTATACAGTACACTGCCTGCAGAGTTTTAAAAATACCACTACCTAAGTCCTACACCAATTAAATCTGAATCTGTCATGATTCAAAAGTATACACACACACATACACACAAACACACACATATATACACACAAACACATATATATACACAAACACATACATACATATTTATAAAATAGGAAATTATTCAGGTTTCAATGTTTTTATCCCTGGTGTGAAGTAGCCTTTTACTCTGAAATTATCTCTAGTCTTTTAAATTAACCTATTAAGATCAAAACACTGAGAAATAACGTCTAGTTCCAAATATGTCAAGTATGTATAATCTATTTTAATAACTCAATATATCAAGTTCTGAGCTAGTAAGAAAGATAAATAAAGATGAATATATTTCTGGCATTACATTCTGAGTTTTACTAATAACCTTAAAAGAATATATGCATTCCATACAAAAGTTCTTTTTACAAACAAGTCTCCTTCTCACAAAGAGAAATGCGTTAAGTCCAGTAATGCTAAAAGTGAAACTAACTCACAAAGGAACTAACTGCCTAAAACCATAATTAAATTACTCAAATTTATGCAATTCTGAACAACAAAGAGTTACTGAAAAGTTCTTCAATGTTCTCTGTATAAACTTCTCTAAATAGAACCACAAAAAAAAAGAAGGAAAAGAGCACAGGGGTGTGGGAGCAAGAAGGGATGTCAAAACTAGACAGCCAAGTTGAAAATGAGTTTTTTTAAGAAACCAAAATCTTCAAATTTTGATCCATCTTACCATTGACTTTCCCTAAGCCTGGAGCTTTATTTTTCAGCAGTGTCACTTGTATCTGTGGAATATTGGTGATATTTGAGTTCAAAACAAATTTAAAGTCCACATGTCCAACCATACAAGCTTTAGGCAGAACCAATTCAAATACATGTTCATCCCAGCTGTTGCTGTCAAATAAGGGAGAAAATGATAGAGTGAAATCTTTCTTTAGCTGTAACCATCTTATCACTTATATTACCTTTCTCTGATGTGTAGTCGCCAACAAAACCGAATGCTTCTCAGTGGGATTAGGGGAGAAGACAAGCAGTTCTACTGAGAAAGGTTAAACTTGGGGCAATGAAGAATCATACCTCAGGAATCCATACCTACCTTGGGCACTGTACACTCAAAAAAACCCTTGTTCCTCTAAGTGTGAACTACTGTGCATCAGAATTATGTGCAGACTTATGGGCCCACTCTGATTCTAAGAGTGGGGTCACAGGAATTTGTATTTTAAAATAAGAACATTTTGTATTTCTTATACATGTCCATCCTCTGATTTTAAATTCTGTATATGTGCTGAAAAGTAAAATTCCTCCACTAAATTTCAGATTCAAATCCAAATGCCTATTAGGTATCTCAAATTTAACATAAATAACCCCAAACTACTTGATAACCAACTCTAAAAGCTGTAAAAAGAAATTCCATTTTTTAACGTGCTCAGTCCAAAACATTAGTCATCCCTAACAATTCTTACTCACACCAGACACTCCGTACATCAGCATTTACGATTCTTTCTACCTCCAAGCTGTATCTGACCACGATTCTCAATGCCTCTGTCAATTATCATCATGGTCCAATTCACCATCACCACCACGATTATCTGAATTACCACAACAGCATTCAAGTTAGAATTCTTGCTCCTGCCTCTTCCCTCTAATACACACACCACAACCACTCATATACTATCAACACAGTAGTCTTAGTATATCCTTCTAATACATAAATTATATCGCATCACTCCTAAATTCAAAACTATCTAACACCTTCCCATCTCACTCAATGTAAAAGTCTCACTGTGGCCTATAAAGACATTCATGATCAACTATTTCCTTTGATCTCACTTCCTATCACTCTCCTCCATGTTCATTGCACTTAACCAGTAGCCTCCATGCTCCTCCTAAAATTCATAACATATACTCCTCAGGATCTCTGTACTTTTTATTGTCTCCAAATTAATGTCCTCATGGAAGCCTTTCTGATACCCCTTATATAAAAATATCACACACATTTTCTCTCACAGAGATGTACACCCAACAACTCTATTGCCATTCTATTTTAATGTGTTTCAAAGCTTTTATGACTATATGACATAGTAGATATCTGTCTTAACTGCCTGTCTATCACCACTAGAATGTAAATTTCCTAAGAGCCATTTTACTAGTAACTTCCAAAGTACCTGCACAACTGGGAGACTGGGATTAACATGTACACACTACTATGTAGCCATATAGCACAGGGAACTCTACACAATACTCTGTAATGTCCTATATGGGAAAAGAATCTTTAAAAAGAGAGTGGGTATATGTATAACTGATTCACTCTGCTGTACCGCTGAAACTTAACACATTGTAAACCAACTACACTTCAATAACAACAACAACAAAAGTACCTGTACAAAACAGACATTTAAATATTTAGTCACACAATCTACAGATCTATTTAACTAACTAACTGGAAGGCTGGATTACTCTCAGGATTTTATCCTACAACTAAGAACAAGCATACAGGAATTTCCAGGCTTCCTCGATGGTTCAGTGGTAAAGCAAGAGGCACTGGTTCAATCCCTAATCAAGGAAGATCCCACCATGCCATGGAGAAACTAAGTCCATGCGTCAAAACTATTGAATCTGTAACCTAAAGTTTGGGAATCACAACTACTGAGATCATGTACCACAACTACAGACACCCACACACCCTAAAGTCCATGAACTACAACAAGAAAAGCCATCGCAACGAGAAGCCCACACACCACAACTACAGAGTAGCCCCTAGCTGCAACTAGAAAGTCCACGCAGCAACGAAGACCCAGCACAGCCAAAAATAAATATTTTTTTAAAAAAAAGAATATAGGAATTTCTAAAACCAAGGTGACAAATGAAACAAACAAAACTGTTAACATGTAAAAGTTAACAGAAAGAGTAACATATAATAATAATTCTATGTTGTTACTATAAGATGAACTTAAGTTATAAAATTAAACTGAATTTAAATACCTTGGAAGAATGTTTTACCTGTCAGTCTGTAGTTTCCAAGTTCTAGTATGCTGAGCAGCATCCCCGTGATGCTGCTGATGCAAATGTTGAGGATGCCTCCTTTGCTGCTGTTCTTGTTGAACCTCCACCCAGCATGGTGGAACAGTAGCTGAAAACCGTGGAGTCAGAGTTTCAAAGCGGGTTAGCTCCACTAGAGATGTCAAGATGTCAACGGTGAATGGCTGGTCCACCAATAAATCAACTCCTTAATAACAGTGAATGCAGAATTTGAAATTGGTTTTAAAAGAAAGGAATTTTAATCCATGTTTTTGTCTAATCAATTACAACATTTGTCAAATAGCCTAAGTTAATAATGTAGGCTAAAGTAACTAGCACGGAGTCCATACAGGCATAAGAAAAATCCACCTCAGATATTTCAAATTATAGAAAAGGAACTTATTATTGGAGAAATCCAAAATCAACCTCAGAAGAGCCCTGACTGAGATTTAATGAGCTCCAGATTAACAAGGACAACAAAAGGAGTGATGCTGAAATGTAAGCCCTGACTGACATGAATAATCGTCTTTTACACTGTTATTTACAAAATAAAATGTTAAACATCTGCAAGTACACAATACCTGCTCCATTTTACTCTGTTAAAAAATAATTTTAAAAAAAATCAGAACTATACTGATGGCAAAAAAACACAAACCAAAAACTCAAAGCAGCATTTTTTCCACTTCTAGGGTACTTAAGAATACCATGTATACACACCAGTATTTTAAGAGTAACAACCTGATTCAGAGAGATAAGTTTGCTTTTACAAATTTATGTATTCACATCTTTGAAAAGGCTGCTGCTGCTGAGTCACTTCAGTCGTGTTCGACTCTGTGTGACCCCATAGTCGGCAGCCCACCAGGCTCCCCCGTCCCTGGGATTCTCCAGGCAAGAACACTGGAGTGGGTTGCCATCTCCTTCTCCAGTGCATGAAAGTGAAAAGTGAAAGTGAAGTTGCTCAGTCGTGTCCGACTCAGCGACCCCATGGACTGCAGCCTACCAGGCTCCTCTATCCATAGGATTTTCCAGGCAAGAGTACTGGAGTGGGTCGCCATTGCCTTCATACAACAAAGTTGAAAAACTTGTTTCAATTAACAACAACAAAAAAATTTTTAAAGACTAAAATATGAAATCTGATAAATTTAGAATAGTTTCACAAAGAAAGTTTACATTTAGTTCTATAAAATTACTGTAAGTGTACTTCAAACTATATTTTTCCTCAAAAGCTTCAGTTCAGTTCAGTTCAGTTCAGTCGCTCAGTCATGTCTGACTCTTTGCCACCCCACAGACTGCAGCTCACCAGGCCTCCCTGTCCATCAACAACTCCCAGAGTTTACTCAAACTCATGTACATTGAGTTGGTGATGCCATCCAACCACCTCATCCTATGTCATTCCCTTCTCCTGCCCTCAATCTTTCCCAGCATCAGTGTCTTTTCCAATGAGTCAGCTCTTCGCATCAGGTGGCCAAAGTATTGGAGTTTTAGCTTCAACATCAGTCCTTCCAATGAATATTCAGGATTGATTTCCTTTAGGATGGACTGGTTGGATCTCCTTGAAGTCCAAGGGACTCTCAAGAGTCTTCTCCAACACCACAGTTCAAAAACAAAGGGCTTTTTAAGAAGCCCTCAAAGCTTAGAGCTTTTTAAAATGTGATTGAAATTATTAATATTGTTTGCAAACATTTAACAGCGTATCAATGCTCCTTTACATTATTTACTTGTTTATAACCTAATTCATCTTTACTAAAGAGTACGTTATAGACTTTATATGAAAATTATTATACCAATATCCCATAAAATATGAGAACATTCAGTATGTTAGCTTTTTAAACCAACTTGTATAGTTAATTAAGACAAGCAAGTCCAATTATACATAGCAAGAGACATGAGTCACTTTATCTCAACAGAGGATAATCTTGCCTCCCAAGGGCCATATGGATGGAGGCAATTGTGTCTACTACTGGAATCGAGTAGGTAGAAGCTACAAATACAGCTAATACAGCACAAGACAGGCCTCCCACCACAGAGAATTATCTAGTCCGAAATGTCAATAGTGCTGAGAATGAGAAATCCTTAAATAAGGTAGTGAAGATTGCTACATATACACAAGTCATCACTAAAATTAAGATTTATTATACCAGTAATCACTCAAAGTTTGCCTTTAGTGCAAAGAAGAATGATCAAATACCTAAATATACAAATTCACAAAGAAGAAATAAACATTTTCTGTGTTATTTCTGTTTGGAGTACATTTGAGTTTAAACACATTTTTCATTAAAGATTCATTAAATTTCTTTTAAATGCTAGGCTTCTTTTAATAGTTAGGTTGGGGAATAAAGTGTGGTAAGTGCCAAGGATAAAACATATCAGCACTTCAAAGTACAAAAGGACCGTGGTATAGGGCAAGGGCAGGGAAAGACAGCTTAGTAACAAATGAAGAGCATGAAACTGAATACACTTTAGAAATCGTGGAGTTTCCAATAACTGGAGGTTGAGCAAAAGACCAGAGTTTTTAGTTCACAGAGCAAGTAAAGATTTTTAAACAGGAATAACAATGCTAAAATAACATCTTTTGAAAAACAAGTTCAGGGGGCAGTATAGAAGGTGGATGGGAGAAAAGGCAAACAAACAAAACCAAACCTATCGAAAAGTCCACAATGGGGTGATGAGGGTCTGAAAATATCACCCCAAGGAAAGAATGTTTTTTCAGCATTTTATTCCAGGAGTAATTAATATTAGCCATTCCAGTCACTTTACACTTACTTAGTGAATTCTTCACTCTTTCATATTGTTCTGTTCCATCCTAACTAGACTAAAAGCCTCTTAAACAACCAAAATCATGTTGTTACCTCTTAGGTGACTTTACCAAAACTGGCCAACTTACCACAGGTTGAGAACCATTTCTTATTTTAATGTTTACAACATTTTCCAACTACTGAAAACAGAGTGATAAGTAATATACAAGAACAAGTCTGATAAAAGAATATCAACAAGGAAATGAACTCTCAAAGTAACCAAGAACTGACTACAAAAAATGAAATAATGTTTTAGATTATAAAAGAGTGATTCAGAAAACTTTGAACGTCGAAAGAATCTGCATTTTTTATAAATCATTTTTAAAAGTTAATATCATACCTGAAATGCCAGGACTTGAAGGATTTGATAAAGGTTTGGAACCTTCTGAAGACGGTTCTATTCCTTTAGAAAGAGATCCATCCACTAGTATGTCAGCTTCATCAATATCGTCACAGGTTCCTCCAATTTGGAGAAAATGAAGCTCACCACCTACAGTATAGTAAAATTCCATCAACACAGGTATATGAAAAACAGGTAAACAGACAAGTGCTTGCTATTTAGTTAAGAAACTTAATTTATTCTAACACCACTTAAAAGGCAGAAAAAGAGAGCTACTAAAGTGATACATCTGCAACAACTTAGGAATCAAACTGTCAAGGAATTACAATTTCATATGTGAAAATAGTTATTTATCTAGTACTTACATATGTAAGACATTATTTTAAATGCTTGATTCATTTAGTCTTCACAACTAACCTTAAGCAGGGAGTATTATTGTGGCCACTTTACAGATGAGAAAACTGATGCACTAGCTATACCAGAATCCACAGCTCACTCTATTAATCACAGCAGTAGCAAAACTGAACAACAATTCTTCCTAATTTTTTGAATCATTCACAATAAAATGAAACCAAATCAAATTTCTATTTTTCATATTTCTACCACAGAAAAAAAATGGAACGTGAGCTTAGCAAAATATTTAAGAAATAAAAATAAGTAAATAAAATAATTGGAGATTTACTTCCAGCATGACACAACAAGATAAATCTTATCTTAAAGGCAGTTATAAAATTAAACAAAACTGTCATTTAAACAGAGTGAGTCAAATGGTGAAAACCAGATCTGCTACTACTGTCACAGGGACTCAATGATTTGGAAAGCTTGTCTGCCTAAGGTGACTCAGCGGTGAAAAGAAACCCATCAACTTTGCTGTCTGAAGCAAGCATTCTGTGTGGGGCAAGCAAAACACCAGAACTAACCAGGGATTTAACAGAGTTACAAAAGTGAGAGAAACAGAGCGGGCTTGGTAAACATCTCAAATATTCCACACTCATCAGAGGCTGCACATAGGTGCAGCAAAGACCAGATGCGGCCCAAGTCAGCAGCACATTCCCTGTCTACTAAGCCCCAACGCTGATGCAGAAGAGACCTGAAAGGGCACAAGAGAAAATAAAAATAAAGAAAACAAAAGCCAGGGCACACCTGAACACAACCTTGCCAATAAAGGTACCTGGTCACAACCAATTATCAAAATCTTTAGCTGAACACTAAACTATGTGGACAGGCAGGTGACAAATAAGAAACAAGTCTTAAAAATAAAATCCAGAGGAGAAAACAATGAAAGAAACATCAGTGGCTGCCAAAGAAACAGACTTCACAGATTTAGTCCAGGTGAGTTACCAAATGATAACATAACAACAATTTCCAAACGGGGGTTAAAAATCAGAATGCAGCAGTTCTCATACGTTATTTAAAATGTCCAGTATTAAACTGAAAATTATGAAACATGTAAAGAGTGACCAATATTCAAGAAAAACAAAAGCAATGAGAAATATCTCTGAGCACCCAGATTGAGATTTAGCAGACAAATACTTCAAAGAAGCTGTTGTAAATATTTTAAATAATAAAAGGACACCAGATATAGAGAATTCAAAAAATGAATGGTAAAAATGAATCAACAAATCATCTCAACAAATGAGCAGATATTATTTTAAAAGAACAAAAGGCAATTATTAGAATTGAAAAGTAAAATGAAAAGTTTGCTAGAGACTCAATGCAGATTTGAGATGACAGTAAAAGGAATCAGTGAAATAAAACAGATCAATAGTTGCTAGTTACATATGAAAATTAAAAGTAAATCCTCATCAAAAAATAATAATAGATCAAAAAGAAGTAACAAAAGAATGATATGTGCAAGAACAATCAATAATTTTACATACAGCATCATTCTTCAAACATGAATGCGAAATAGAGACATTTCCAAACAAACAGACTGAGTTTTCTGCTAGCAGACCAGCCTTACCATAAGTACTAACGAAAATCTTTCCAGATGAGATGAAGGCAACACAAAATCACAAGAAAAAAACAAAATGCCAGATAGAAGATAAACATATTTTTTTCTCATTTAACTTTTTTAAAAGATAAAGACTAGATAAAATAACACTTTTGGTTGGATTTATAACTCATCTAAATGTAATATATAAGACAACAGTAGCACAAAGCTGGGAGAGAGAAAAATCAGAGCGAGGTTTCTATATTTTACTAGATTTAAGCTAGCATTACTCTGAAGTAGACTGTGATAATCCAATAAGAAGACAATTTCAAGAAAAGGTATTAAAAAACAGAATCAACACAAGCACCAATGACATCACACCAAAGGACAGAATAGGAAGTAACTGGTAGGAAGCTCTAGAGGTCAGTAGTACCATCAACGCAACTACTGAACTAGAAAGAACGAATGGAGGCCTTCCCTGGGGTCCAGGGGTTAAGACTCTGTACTTCCACTGCAGGGAGCATAGGTTCAACCCCTGACTGGGGAACTAAGATCCCACATCCCACATGCTGTGCAAAAAAGGTTAATTTATAGCATTAATTGTACGTTTTAATCAACAGACTCAATGCTTCTCCATGAGAAAACTTTTACGCGATTCAAATATACTTACGAGATAGTGTCAAATCCATTTGATTTACAGTTTACAGTGCTTTTAAAACTCTACTTTATGGATTGTTATTTGAACATTTTAAAACAACTTTTTTGTTCTCTTTATTGCTATTAGTCTCATCTTTTCAAATGCATTTTGATCAATTAATCCTTAAGCAACCGGGGAATAATTTTTAAAGCAATTAACTTCTCATGTTTTCTCTTGTCCTTCAATTCATCTAAATTCCATCACAATCGTGATCACTTCCTAGAAATTGTCATTGTTTAAACTCTATGAAAACACTGATCTATTTTATAACTTAAATGTTATTTCTCCTCTGAATCGCCAAAACCATATCTCATCAAAAATTCAAATCATTAAACTCTGATTGCACTTGTGAAAACTACTAGTATCTTATGACTACGTGCCCTGGGAACAGGTCACTCAGATTCCAAAACCACTTCCATTTCGAATGGCCTACAGCAAGTTAAACTGTTTTCATTTTTTTTAATCTTTCAGATTAAAATATACCAAAAAGTTCAAAGTATAGAAGTTCAATAAAAGCAGGCTCTCCTACTTTTATTATATTCTGGCAATTTAATGTAGCTTAAGCACACCTGGACAGACTGCCCAGGTCTGAACACTAACTCTGTCATTTATTAGCTCTGTGACTTAGGCAAGTTAAATTACTTAACCTCTCTCTTCCTCGATGTTTTTTTTTTTTCTTAGAGATAACTAAAATGAAGACAAAACTAGCACATACCTCATAAAGTTAGTGTGATGACTAAAATTAACAAAGCTAAAACTCTCACAGAAATGAACTGGCATATACATCATTAAGCTCAGATTATCCTTGATACCACATAGTATTTTAATGATTTTTCTGAAAGTTTCATTATTCTAAAGCTATTTTAGACTATTCCTTTTTAAAAAATAATCTAGTTAGATGTTGATGTTATTTGGCTTTTTCCATCATGTTATTTCACTAAATGTGTTTCAAAGAAAGCAATCCACATCACCACATCCACCATTACCCTTCTTAGCCAAACTCTTGAAATCTTTTTAGAGAGAGGAAAAATTCAGATTAATTCCTACCAGAACCACAAATGAGATACATAACTCTTCCCAATCCCAATTTTTCTGCCAAGCACTGGTTATAGTCACTGAGGCTTCAAGTATCTCCTGGTCCTAAATTCCTACTAAACAATCAATAGGACTATTCACTTTGCCTGATATGGTCAGTAATTCCTTAGTAACACTACCTGTTACTCTACAAGATGCCTCAAATATTGCAAAACTGACTCACTGTCTGCAAAAAGTTAGGATTAAATATGACAAGGAACATTTATTTGGCAGAATTAATAATTATTTACCACTTTTATTTCAGAAGAAAATAACAACATGTATTAATATTTGTGCCAGAAACTTTACAGACATTATTTCATTTAATTCTGTCAAGCCTGGAAATAGACTGTCTTTCCTAGTTTATAAATCAATAAAGGTTTACTGAGTTTAAAGTAATCTGTCCAAGGCTACAAATTTGAGCAGATGCAGTTGGGATTCACAGAAATTACAGCAGGTTATTTTCTTGAGGTTAAAGCAGTGAAGATACTTTCTGAGAGACTTACTAACTTTTTTACAATTAGAATCCTTACCTAGGGCAGTAGGAAAGTGTTTTAAGAACAGGTAAAACAGTACAAAGATTCACCACTTCATCATAAACATAAATTTCTCTCCATCTATATGGATCTAAAAGTCACGCTCGGTATACACATAAATGAATGCCCTGTACATTGATTTCATAAGACTGATGAAGAACCAAACAAGCCCACAGCTTACCTTTGGTGCACGCACACAGCTTGTCTGTGCCCGAGCAGTAAATGAACCAAACAAGCCCACAGCTTACCTTTGGTGCACGCACACAGCCTGTCTGTGCCCGAGCAGTAGATGACAGAAACAAATGCGTCCTGTTCCTCAGTGCCCTCCTTTTTCGGAGGTT
The DNA here is from genome assembly GCF_003369695.1 of Bos indicus x Bos taurus. Classification (NCBI taxonomy): domain Eukaryota; kingdom Metazoa; phylum Chordata; class Mammalia; order Artiodactyla; family Bovidae; genus Bos; species Bos indicus x Bos taurus. The sequence continues at coordinate 14,950,905 of NC_040086.1, read as the reverse complement.
CCACTTTGGCCAAAATTTCAAAGTTTGAAAGATCTAATATTTTTACATATCCTCCCTGAGTAGTTATGACCAGGTGTCCAAGAGTAGAAATGTCAGACTTTTTTCCTCTCTCAACCCCATTCTTTGCGGTTAACTGCATCTCCTCAGGAGGTTCCTCACAGTCATCCTCTCGGTTATCCAATATATCTGGTGGAAGCAAAATGAGCGAGGTAATTGTGTCCTGGGGATCTTTGATATGCTGGATTTTTATTGGCTCCTCTTCTAATGTCACTATCCGAGTGGCATAATTCATTTTATAAAGTATTAAATATCCACCACTAATGTTCCTCTGCTCAGGTTGAATTATCAAAGGAGTCTGTACATCTGCTGGTGATTCATGTTGAATTATACTAATATTTGCACCATTCACTGCAGCAAGATTTGATTCCAGCTCACCTTTTCGTCTATTACATAGTGCAGAGTTTAATTTATTTAAGTTATTCAAGGCCTCTACTTGATTTATTGCACTCAAGGATTCAACGGGGCATGTCCGCAGTCCTATCAATAAATGAATTCCATCAGCACAAGGAGTTATTGAGTCTATACAAAGATTCTCCTCCTCTGCAAACTTTGGCAGCCTCAAGCACTGAACCAAAGTCCCAGGCTTGGGAAACACAGAGTTCCACTTCTCAGAATCTGGAGAGGTAAGGTTGGCTGCCGCATCTGCAAACTGCTGAATGTAAGTCACAGGAGGGTCCTGCAACAACAACTGCTCCTGGCTATCCAGCTCCATCTCAATGATCTGTGGAACCGTAAAACCATCATCATGCAAACTTTTACTCATTATATTGTTCATCTGTGAAAAGATTTTTCCTGCTTTCTCATCAGATTCCTTGATGCTATAAAGAAGCAAAATGGGTAAAGTCCTCCTCACCAGAGGAGAATTTAATTCTGAGTTAGTGCAGGATTCATTGTCAGTTGACCCTTGTTCTGATACACTTTCACCCTGAGTTCTGCTTAAACCATCCAGTGACCTGTGAGAATTACTACTAACGGGTGAGGTAGCAGGAGATTTATAGGTTAATAAACCTCCAGCTAATAAACATGGAAAGGGAATGTTGTGTTGTTCCTGGTGCTTCTCCTTTGTCTTCTCACTCTTAGAGCTGGTTAAGCAAGGATTCGCCCCAAGTTCTTCAAGATCCTTAACAGTATCTTCAAGCACATTTGCAACAATCTCCCACTGAAGCTTTTCTGGCTGCTGGAGGATGCTGAGTGCTGTTATATCAAGGCTCACTTCCATGGCTTCCTTCTGTGATGTATGCCCTTTGAAAAGGAACAATATTCATTACAAATGACTTTATGAATGTAAATCAAAATCTGTAGTATAACATTTTCATTAGTTCTCTTTTAATCATCCAGTCGGTGCATTTTAAACACATTAATGGAAGAATTTAGTCCTTTTACAGGAAATTTAATCCAAGCTGAGAAGAACCTACTCAGAAAAACCATAGATATTAAAGAGTCTCAAAAATCATTTTCAATTCACAATACACTCTCCTGGCAATCTGTGAACAAAATCCTTTTTTAAAAAAAAGAGAAAGAATAAACAGGTTAAGAATGAAGAGATTATTAATATCATAATAACAGACTTCTGCCCTTCAATTCTACACTAAAATTACACTCAGTACTATGCATCTGTCCTTTATGCACTTTGCAGAATACCCATGAAACATTACTATAGTCTCAGTTCATCACCTCTTTCCCACTCCACATGCTAATTATCAGTTGACTGTCTTAGTATGTAACAGTATGCAATTTAACTCGAACCTCAGCTCAGAAAAATAGTAACCACAAAAAGTTTCCCAAATTTGTCATTTTAAGTGAAATATAAACATCTTCTAGGGCTTCTCTGGTGGCTCAGTGGTAAAGAATCTGCCTGCCAATGCAGGAGACACAGATTAGATAACTGGTGTAGGAAGACTCCACACACAGTGGACCAACTAAGCCCGTGCACCACAACTACTGCGCTTGCACTCTAGAGCCCGGGCCAATAATTAGTGCACCCACACCCACAGCTACCGAAGCCCCCATACCCTAGAGACCATGCCCCGCAGCAAGAGAAGCCCCCGCAATGAGAAGCCTAGCACAACCAGAGAAAAGCCATGCAGCACAAAAGACCCAGGAGAGCCTAAAGAAATAAACAATTTAAATGTCTTCTGTACTATCTGCTAATATTTAGTTCATTTCAAGTCAACTACATTACATTACTCCTATTGACTTTTTGTTTATTGTGTGCTTCAAACTATCCCCTTCAAACAGAATAAAGGTCATTCCTCAGTCTCAATTCTCCAAAAATACCATCTCTCTCTACACAAAAACCTGACGTAGAGGTCAGTCAACCTCTTAACCAGGGATAATCTCTTGATACTAAATGCAAAGTTTCAACTCATCCTTTATTTTTCTCAACAGCACAAACTATCAGGCAACAATCTATTATAAACAATAATATAAAAAATCAGTCTACGTAACTTGTGGAAATGAAAAAAAAAATTGAAATTGGCTTTACAATTTTAGATTAAGAAGAACTCAGAAAAGGAAGGAAATAAGTATAACTCAAAGTGAGTGCACAGAAGTTTGAAAGTTACCCAAGGAAAGGAATGAACAAGAGAGATTTATGGAACACCAAACATTTGAGTTATACTGAAAGCTCTGTTTATACCATTTTGTTAACCATTTCATAAACAGTATCTTCAAAATGCTAACAGCTTTATCAGGACTTCTTTATTTTCTGAGCATAATCTTCTCATTTCATATAATGTCACTATTGTCATCCAGAACAATATCCATGTCTCACTAAACAGAAAAAACTTAGTTACAAACTTCACAATTTAATTGTACTAGTAAGTTGTTTATTTAACCACTCATTTGACTATATTTGTGTGCAGTCTTTATATTGCCATGCAATAATTACATATATTACTCTATGAATTCACTCATTTAGACATGAGGTTGAAAGCTGACAGTGAGATTTTTATAACATGTAATAATACACTGTAACTAAACTGTAACTTACTTGATAAGTTATGATAGAAAATTGCCAATAAAAAGCTATTTTAGTCTGTGCACATTTTAAAAGAAAATAAATTAACCATTAGTTACATATATTAACCACAGTTAAGACAATATTCAAAGCAAAGGTCATGTGAGATGAGAATATCCATTAAAAAAGAAAATGTAACAGGTAACATTACTACTCTGCTGCTTCTCAACTATTTAATCAATGTCTAGGACTCTACATTCCCCTTATAAGATTGGCAAAGCACAGTGACAACTGTCAATACTACAGTTAAGGAAAACTGTGATCTTTACTTGCCTCAGAAGTTCTCAAACCAACTGGACCACAAAATAAATTTTATAAAACATACCTACAAATATCCTGCAGCATAATGTTCTTCAGATAATCATGTTGGGAAACCCTTCTCTACCCTGCTTACTGAGCTGCTGTCAGTCCCACAGTTCAACCAGCCAACTTCCAGGGGTTTAAATTATGCATATTCCTGAACCACCAAATTTCAATTTGAATTGTTCTTCAATCTCTTGCCAAACACTCTTCCCACTCTACAAAAGAAGGTGTACTCCTTAATTCTGATACGTGGACCAAAGACCAAACTTGTCTTTCCTGTATCATCTAGATACTTTCAAAAATCCTTAACTTTCAACTAAAAAACACATAAAAGTCTCTTAAGTTTCCATTTACACTTTTGAAATTAAGAAATACAACCTATAATTCTTCAGATCATATCATTCAAATTGATGGGATGAGCTTAGAGCTAGGAAATGTAAGTTGTGAAACAGCATCTATTACTTAATTTTACATACTTCAAGAAGACAATACATTTCCCATTTAATATCACAAGCCTTCATAAATTCACCAATAGTCTCTCAATATAAAATTAGTTTAAAAGGTTATACATATTTTACTATAAATGAATGAACCACTTACAAATCCTCAAAGCAAGTAAAAATTCTACACTGGAAGGATTTTTTTTTTCTCATACCATAGCTACCTAGTTTCAATACTATAAAAGGACACCACTCCCAACCTTAAATGAGGTATCACAGAAAAGAGTCAACAAAAACATACAGTAATATTCTAGGTACCAGGAAGTGAAGAGGACGACAGAATCTAAAGGAAGTGTGAAAGATCAAACTGGCAGATGAAAAATATAAAGGTAAAAAAGGGATAAGGAAACAGATCAAGATGCAACAATTACAATTACAAAAATACCTACTGAGATCCTTAGACCAAGAGGAAAGAGTTAAGCAACAGCATACAAAGGAAAGATCAGAATAAAAAAATTTAAGGGCAGAAAAAAGAACATTTAGTTTAAACATTTCACTTTACATAGGAAAAACCGAAACCCAGAGAGTTTAAGTGACTTGACAAGACCAAAGACATTTCATAAGAGTTCAAGCTCTAACCAGATCTCCAGATAAGGAATGAGTATTCTTGTCAGATGTTTAAAACTGCAACAGTAGCCCTTTCTTGGGCCAAGGGGTAACAAACTGGAAAAAGAGCATACTTCATCAGACTACATTTTTAAATGCAATCAATTATTCTTCCCAGACCTAATTACACATTTGTGTTATTATTCAGGGCAGTTTCCTACTTTTATTAATTTTTTCATTCTAAGAACTACCTTAAAAGATAAATGAGGGTGAATCTAAAAATCAGTGCAGTATTTTGTTTGGTGGCTTTAAAAAAAAAAATTTACAACAAATTAGAATTGAGAGCATCTGCTACACTATACTAACTTTTGACATATAACTTTTAACAACCAAACTATCTAAAACCAAGTTTCCTCTAAAGAGATTTCATAAGTTATGTATGTCCTTATTTCATGACATTGACATTAGAATACAGCTAGAATTTCATAATGGTCACTTCTTTAAAATAGTGGCTGCTGCCCAAGTACTCTGCTTCACAAATTTTAATCTTAGTTACCAAATTAGATATAAGAGATTTAAATATCACTATTTTATACACTAGAAAATGCAATCGGACTATAATAAATGACAGAGTTAGGATTTGAATTCTGATACAATAAAACTATTTTGAGATGCCTTGCCTATAACTACATTAATATGAAGCCTTTTATACCCCTTTGCCCTAATATTTCATAAAGTTTTCTTTTAGAAATAAGAAATCACTAATAATTATTATTGATTTAAACATTATATTTATTTAACAACACAATACAGTATACAAATAAACTGAACATATTGGGAAGAGTTTAATGTCACTGACTTATATAACAGAGATTTAGTAAGATTCATTTTTAATTCCTTTGGCGCAAATAAGTACTATTTAAATTTTTAGTATGAAACTACATATACATTACTAATTCAAAATCTGATACATAATTGAGTTTTCTTTGTATATAAATGAAAATTTAGACTTTGTACTCAAAATATAGAATTATTTGGTATTTAGCTCTACCTAGAAACTAGATAGAAACTATATCAGAGAAGGCAATGGCACCCCACTCCAGTACTCTTGGCTGGAAAATGCCATGGACGGAGGAGCCTGGTAGGCTGCAGTCCGTGGGGTCGCTAAGAGTCAGACACGACTGAGAGACTTCACTTTCACTTTTCACTTTCATGCATTGGAGAAGGAAATGGCAACCCACTCCAGTGTTCTTGCCTGGAGAATCCCAGGGACGGGGAAGCCTGGTGGGCTGCCGTCTAAGGGGTTGCACAGCTGGACACGACTGAAGTGACTTAGCAGTAGTAGCAGAAACTATATAAATGCAAAGATATAAAAATAGATTATCTAACATTTTTTACATACCTGTCACAGAATCTGATCTGGAATGCTCTTCACTGTCTGAATCCTCCAGTAAATCATCACTTAAAAAAAAAATTAAAAATTTCCATTTCAAAATAAAGTACACATGAGAAAGCAAAGTATAATGTTACAACCACTGTTTCGTGTCTAAAACTTAAGCATCACACAACTAGCTTATGTAATATATAAGTTGACTGAAACCCTGATTACACTAACAGTGAATCATCTTAAGTCATTAAATAAATGCTTGCCTGAAATAAAGCGTGGTAATCTCTGAAAATTTATAGTAGAATCTGTAGGATTTTGACAACTGAAGAGGTGTAGACAGGGATAGTTTGGGTAAATAAAATGAAACAAAACAAAACAACAGCTAATAAAATCAAACACAAGCTTCCAGTAGTAAAATTTTAATAAACACTCTATTACTAGGTACGGGCTTCCCTGGTAGCTCAGATGGTAAAGTGTCTACCCGCAATGCAGGAGACCCGGGTTCAATCCCTGGGTCGGGAAGATCCCCTGGAGAAGGCAATGGCATCCCACTCCAGTACTCATGCCTGGAAAATTCCATGGACTGTGGAGCCTGGTAGGCTATAGTCCATGGGGTCAGCAAGAGTCGGACACGACTGAGCAACTTCACTTTCACTTTCCCAGGTGGCACTAATGGTAAAGAACCTGCCTGCCAGTGCGGAAAACAGAAGTGACACAGGTGTGATCCCTGGGTCAGGAAGATCCCCTGGAGTTGGGCATGGCAAACCACTCCATTAGTCTTGCCTGGAGAATCCCATGGACAGAGGAGCCTTATGCGCTACAGTTCAGAGGGTCGCAGAGTCAGACATGACTGAAGTGACTTAGCACTCTACTCCTGAATTCAGGAAAGTTATACCTTAAAACCAATTAGAACAGCTGGGTAAATATGTGTGTATAGAAGTGTTTTCACAGAAACACGCATTCCCCACTTGTGTTTTGCTCTTGCTTTTATTTATTTATTTTTTGCTTGTTTGGGAAGGGCTGTTAAGAAATCCCTGACACGCAGGAAAACTACTACAACTTAAGAGTCAAGACAATAAGACAATAGCTGCTCTTTTGCTTTCATTCAAGTAGCCAAGAAATTGCCAGCCTCTCTCTTTGCACCCCATTTTATTCTCAGTCTCCACTGTTAGCAGATAAGAAAAAAAGATATAATTACAGAGCACTCCAGCACAACATTAGGCTGTGTCTGAATGAACAATCAGCACGTTTATAGTAGTTCTAAAATTCTGATAAACTACAAAAATTAAAAGATGCAGTTCACAGGAAGGAAAAGTAATTCTCCCTTTTTGAAACAATAGGCTGCACATCCATCTGAAAGAACTGCTACTGCTGCTGCTGCTAAGTCGCTTCAGTCGTGTCCAACTGTGCGACCCCACAGACGGCAGCCCACCAGGCTCCCCCGTCCCTGGATTCACAGGCAAGAACACTGGAGTGGGTTGCCATTTCCTTCTCCAATGCATGAAAGTGAAAAGTGAAAGTGAAGTCGCTCAGTCCTGTCCGACTCTTAGCGACCCCATAGACTGCAGCCCACCAGGCTCCTCCGTCCATGGGGTTTTCCAGGCAAGAGTACTGGAGTGGAGTGCCATTGCCTTCTCCTCTGAAAGAACTAGGCATTTATAATGCTATTTTATATGAAATATAACCTGGCAATCTCCCTTACAAATGCTTAAAGGAACGTCTGAAACTGGGGTAGAGAGATATTTGCTTAGATATTTTTGACAAAATTTCTGTGTTTTTTTCAACTGGTAGTAATTAGCATAACCAATTTCGTGCTATAACTTAAAAATTTTAAAAAAGGATGTGAAAAAGATAAGCTCCTATGTTAGCCTTAAGCTATTCAAATACTAAATGGCTAGTCTCAGAAAAATAATAAAGATGCTTGGAAAAATAAATCTTAAGAGGAAATATTAATGACTGGGAATTTACCCAAAATAAAGAAGTCCAAACCAAGAAAACATAGTAGATTTTGAGGATTTCTGCATCAAGAAAAATAGTCAAATTATTACCCATCTACACTTAGATAAAAGATAATCTAGTAGTAGTATATTTTAAAGACAGAATTTAGGTGTTCTGAAGTTACTAAGAATGTTACAAAGGGTTGCCAGATAATTGCCTTAATTACACCACCAAAAAAAAAAAGGCTTTATTGTGAAAGTTTTTAAAATAGTATTTTGAAAAATATATTTTACAGAAAAACACTCATACTGCCATGTGATAAACTCATGAGTAAAACAACTGAATTGTACACTTAAAAGGGTGAATCTTATGATAGGTAATGATGCATCAATAAATTTCTTTTAATCACATGGATTAAAAAAAAACTACACAGCTAAAGGTTAACATGACTTGATGGTATGAAAATGGAGACTCCATTCAGTTTACTTCCATGTATTCTCCAACATTTATTTATAGCTGACCGTTAAACAACACACAGGTTAGATGTACCAGCCCTCCCTGCAGTGGAAATTCTGTGTATAACTTAAATTGTTGGCCTTTTGCATCCATGGTTCTGCATCTACAGATTCAACTAACCATAGTTTGTGTAGTATTCACTTTAAAAAATAACTGGACTCACACAGTTCAACACTGAACTCATGCTGTTCAAGAGTCAACTATACTTACATAATAGACACTAAATTTACTAAAGTCTTTTACATGAAATAAAACCTTCTGCAAAGTAATAAACATGCAAAAAATATATGAATAAGTTTAAAATGCTTAGTTAAGATTATATATGCTAATAGTACAGATTTATCTTAGTTTTGGTATATAACTAAGATATACAACAATATAAGCAACTTTAGAGTTAACTCAGTAAATTTTTGCCAATTTGAAAAACATAACATACAAATAAGGCATCTAGACAAAATGTTAATTCGTTAAAATTAAATGTGTCCTTGGGACTTCTCTGGTGATCCAGTGGTTAGGAATCCGCCTTCCAATGCAGGGTTCTCCGCCTCAATCCCTTGTCAGGGAACTGGGCAATTAAGCCCATGCACCCACAACTAGACAGGCTGCACGCCACAACTATGACTCGATGCAACCAAATAAATTAAAAATACATTAATTAAATTAAACACATCTGAAATATTCCTTAAATAAATTCAGAACAAAGACAGATGTTGCCTACTAAGTAGAAACAGACAAAAAACAATTTCTAAGCAAGCTATACTGTAATACTTTAAACTTCTTGATTAAGCTTTAACTTAATTCAGTTAATGTATTATTTCTCAAGCTAATGAAACAGAGTATATTTTAAAATAAAATATGCTATTTTATATATACTATATCTTGTGCCTCAGAGGCAGAAGTGGTTTGATTCATTATATCCAATACCAATCCAACAGGAATCCTGATAACCCTGGAGGAGACAAAGCAGGGATAAAGGGCTTGAAGCTCCACGTCTTCAGCTTCCTCCAACCACCGGAGTAATCTTTGTAACCTTCTACCCAAAAAGATTTTAAGTCTCTTAAAAAAGCAGGCAGAGGGATTTATATCTCAGTCCCAACACACTAGCTCAGATAACACCTGTCCACCAGAAATACTGGATATATGTTTACCTAAAATGTGAAACACTTTACCAAGGTTTGTGTGTGTATCTGTATAATCTTAAAAGTATATCTTGATTCAAATTTTAATCCTCAAATTACAAAACTGTGGAGTCAAAAGTTCTAATTAAGTCAGTGTGTTCAGGACATACCAAGTTCATTATCTTCTATGAATAATTTTCCACTAATTTCTAAGAAAATCAGAGATCAAGCAGGATTCATTTTCAGTTCTATTGGCAAATATGGTCAAACTCAAGACAACAATGGGCCAAGTGCTTTCTCATTAAGCTTTCACAGGGACTTGAAATAACTGAGAACACCATGATGCTTTAATTCAGCCTGTTCCAGAGCTCAGACCACATTCATTTACAGACCCATAATTTCCACATACTATTAGCAACAGGGACTAGACATTTAATACGCAGTGAATTTTCCATTAAATAATGAAAAAAATCTCCATTAGTAAAGTTTCACTACCAAACAAACAGTGAGGTAAAATGATTAAATCACTGTGGTATAACACCAATCACACATGAGTAACACAAGAAGCCCTGCAAGTGAAATGATAGATCTCCATACGAGACATCTGATCACAGTTACACAGGCTCCATTTCACATTACTGCCTTCAGAATCTTACAAAGTGGTAGCTGCTATTGCTGAAGACCAGCTGAGTGGCTTATGGAACCTTTCATTCTGCCTCCATGGGACCATCACAAATGTTGCTCTATAATCCAACCCAGTTCAGAGTTACAAGTGCAGTGCCTCTTGGGAGACAACCAGGTGACGTGGGATTACACCCTGATTCTCTCCCCTGCGCAGATCAAATACAGCCACAGAAATCAGGAAACTCTAGGAAGGCTGAATGGAAGAGAATCCAGCACAAGCCTACCAGAATCTTTAACTGGCAATGATTATTGTACCTCAACTCATTGCTGACTACTAATACATTTAAATAAAAATTAGATTATCTAGCCTAACCACAGGTTATTTCACTATTGATTATCATTTCTATATTTTAGGTGCTAATGAAAAAGGAGAAATGAACCAAATGATTCAACGGCTCTATGAAAAGAATTAGTAGAAGGTGAAGTTACAAGTCTAATCCAAGGATTTCATTATTTAGAATTTATATTTCAATGGAGTGATTATTCCATTGGTATGGATTGAGACAGAAAATAAAATATGTTTTACAGACTATGGTGTTGGTGAATGAAAATTTATTTCAGGAATTATACTGTTCTTTTGGATTTCTAACCAAACAGTGACTCTCTAATCTCTTGATCAAATGCCTTCTGTCTCTTTCATTAGAATTAAGAGAATATACAATTTAGGAAGAGAAAACACTTAATTTCCATAAATATTATTAAAACAAATTTACACACCTATCTCCTTCCAACTTTGGTATATCTGAGCAACTAGAGGAGTCTTCCAGCCATGCCAAAGTTGGTCTCCTGGATTCAACTGCCGAGCTTGGTTCTCCCGACAGAATAAGCTGTTGTACAATTGCTGGATCATACGCATTAATTTCAAACTTTAAGTGCACCTAAACAAATAAATGAAAAGCCTAAATTTACAACTGATTTTTTTTTCAGTTACTGATTTGTTCCTTCAAAATTAAAACATACCTTCATAAGTTTGGAAACATCCCATATACAGATCTTTCCTCGTTTTGTTGCAGCAGCTAAAAAGTGAGGGCAGCTCCCGGACCCAAAGCAAGATATTCGGTCAGTTCCATCCGTGCAAGGAAACTGTGCAGGACTTGTTGCAAGAGTGACCGACAACGGTACATTCTGTGTATGCTCACCTTTCACAAACGGGCAGTTTGGGGAATGTCTCTCGTGTTCAGACCTTCACACAAATTAAAAAAGGGAAAATTTACTAAGCAACTAAGCTGTTGAGTCTGTAACACTAAAAGAGAACTCTATGATATTTTTTCTTAAAAAAAAAAAAAAAAAACAATTAATTTAACCCTGAATATTCACTGGAAGGACTGTTGATGAAGCTTAAGCTCCAATACTCCGGCCCCACCTGATACAAAGAGCCAACCACTCACTGGAAAAGACCTTGATGCTGGGAAAGACTGAAGGCAAAAGAAGGGGGTAGCAGATGATAAGACGGTTAGATAGCATCACCGACTCAATTAACATGAATTTGAGCAACCTCAGGGAAATAGTGCAGGACACAGAAGCTTAGTGTACTAAAGTTCACGGGGTCACAAAGAGTCAGACAGACATGACAGCAACTGAACAACAACAACATTCTTTAATTAAAGACTCAAATACCAAAACTTTCCATTTTACTAAGATCACTAACATATTAACCACTCACTTTAACAACACTGCACCTACAACTTACCTACGTCCATATGTAAATCCTGGACAATTTGTAGTACAACAAGGTGTCTTACATAAATGCTTTTACATGGCATCTCCAGGCACATGACATTTAAAATGGATCTCGTCACAACTAAACCTTAGAGTATTTTTCCTCTTTCTAATTTCATCTGAGTTTTAACTTTTTAATTAAAATTTTATTTTAATAAGTGACATTTGACTATCTAAAATATAGCAAAAGACACACGTCAGGGCATAATATCCAACCCCAGTAATCTCCGATCCCACCTCCAGATAGCCACTATTATACTCCTAAAATATTTTTATAAACTTATACCCATATATATACATACAAAATAAACAGAGTTTTCTTTAAATAAACAGCTTATTATACAGTTCATTCTATAACAGCTTTCTTGATATAATAATGCACTGATGATGATTAATAGAGAACTGTTTATCCCTTTAACTGTTGGATCAGTCAATTATATGAATATATTTTATTTCTCTAGTCCCCTCCCAAAAGGCGTGTAAGATTTCCCAGTTTTTCACTACAGTGACCATTCGTGTTGTGCATAAGATGGTACCTGATAAAACGCATTATACAAATGTTTGCTATTATTATTATTTCTATTAGTAGGGCCTCAGGGTAGTTACGTAAAAGTGAGGTTCCAATACATGATTCTCTAATGTTTAACCAAGTTCTCAAATTTTATACACCAGAACAGACTCCCCAGAATTACTTTAAAATTAGAAATGTAAATCATAAGGCCCTCCTTCTATAGACTCCCTATTGATGAGCTCCCCACTAAAGAACAGGCTGAACTGCTGAATTTAATCATGCTTTTAAAATTTATTTTGTCATAGCCTTCTAGTTTTCAGTCATAGTATACTTCCATTCTTTGGCACTTCTAATATGTACAGACCTTGGGAAATCAAAGACCTTAGAGATCCTGTATGCCAAGTCATATGACAGAGCACAGACAGCATTACCTCATTCTCTTAGAACAGAGGCAAAAATAGAGATGACAAATGGCAAGAGTATTAATATACAGATCAGAAACATAAAATATAGAAGCACTTAGCCTATTAAGTTCAGAAAAATCAAGACTCACCAAGGTTCATCAGTAGGTTCCCAGCAAACGAGACATACACTGCAAGTGAAGCACATGGCTCTGTCATCTCCAGATGAGGCAGGCTGCAAGTGTGTAGGGAAAACAGAAAAGGCTCATCAATACTAAAATAGCTTAATAAAAAGTCTTCTAAATAAGTTCATAATTTTAGGTAAAATTCCATATTGAGGAAAAGAAAATTAGCCTATACTACTAATATTAGGCTTCAACAACATATTTTTAATCCCCAAATGTTTATATATTTGCAGCTTTGTTTGAAAAATTGGGTTTCATCAGCAAACGACCACTGAATCAAATATGCAGACACACAGCCTCAATCTCTGGTCCAGCATCTTGTAATTGTATTGCTAAAGTATTTTAAACATAGTTAAGTACACAAGAGGAAATAGTCTAACAGGTTTATTTTGAAAAACTGAATTCTATGCTACTACATAAGCAAGTGTAAACATAATTTTTATGTTTAATAAAAAATAAAGTGAACATAATTCATGTAACATTCTTTAAGTAAGACAGGACAAAATCACACACACACACACACACACACACACACATAAATATATATAAAATCAAAACCTGAACTAAAATATACCTTTGAAAACTAAAATTAATATTTTTGAGTACTTACTCTACTTAGTGTTTACTATATCTAAAGTGTAAATATATTTTTTAGAAGACTGAGACTAATCAGCCCCGAATACAGGAAGAAGATTCTAGAAAACCTATGATTTGATCTCTTTGAAAAAAATGGAATACAATGAAAAACAGCTAAATGGAAAAAATATCAAGGTGTCACTTAACAGAGGCTGTTATATGAAACAATACCAAAAAATAAGGAAGAAGATAAATTATTAGGAAAAATAGTCCTTATTCAATCCTTAATTTAGGGAAATAATTTCAATAATTCTAATACTAGCCAGTCTCCAAACAAATCTATCTTTAACTGGAAATCTGATGGACTTTGAATCAAATCTTCAAATATCTTGGTTTTCTGATATAATATTAGTTTAAGATACTCCAAGAACCCTTTAAGATAATGAAGGAATAATTATTCTTAATATTCTTTATGACAATAACTTCATGTATCCAAAGTTTAATTTAGTTCCAAAATTAAATAAGCATGTCTTATGTAAACTGACATGTAATTATTAATTTCTTAGTTTCTTTAGCAATGGAAAAACACTGGTGAGCCAGTCAACATTACTCAGTTGAGGTTTCCTTTAATTGGTTTATTATGCCAATCTAAACTCATTTTTCTTAACTTGCTCTTTTACTTAACTGGCTCCGTGAAGTTTTCTATAACGTCCCATTCTCATGTCTTTTTCTCACACTCATCCTTACACTGTACACCTTCTTTCCTACATAAAATTATGACTCTTTCCCCTAATTATTTCCCTTTCTACATTTCTTAATCAATTCTTTAATACATACGTACTCAAGGCACACTGCACTACCTGCGAGGCCGCTTCCACAGCTGTCTGACATGTGGGTGATCCGTATTCCGGTAAAATTAAAATTTCAAGAGTACTCCCATGTACTGCTTTTATCGCACTATCTTAACATATATACTCCTCTGTCACGAATGCGTAAGTCAAAACTGAAAAACACACACCTAGAGAGAACACTTCTCGAGACACAAATCTGGAGAATACTGCCTGTCTGCTGATGATTATATATAAAAACAGATTAAATATTATATTAATATATAATCTGCAAGAAAATAGTTATAAGGCATTAACTCAATTATTCTTTTTTTAACCTTTTCACCTTTCATACACAGTATGTGATATAGGAAATAGTCAGTTAGTATTATGATCAAAGAAAGGTATAAGAACAAAACTCACATTACAGACACACAAGCACGGAGCCGTGTACATAAAATAATACATACGTCTGAAAAAGTATTAAACGTTGACAGTCTTACTAAAGGCTACAAATTCACATTGAAAAACATTTTTCGACAGCCTTATTTACCTGATGATAAAATCCAGCTTGAGCCATGGGATCTGGCTGTGCCCATCTGTACCCTACATGAGGCCATGAGGTAAACGTCTCCCGTCTGTTAGCTTCACTATACATCAATGATCTAAAAGTAAACATACTTTATGTAACCAAAGTTAGGCACCAAATTACAGTGACACTGTTATTCACCACTGAAGAAAAAAGCTTACCAGATTATCAACAAGAACTGGGAATGTTTAATGACAAAGCTCAAATTTGTTTTATAAATTTGAAATAAGTTTTAGGAATTTCCCATGAACAGAATAGGGAAAAAGAAACATGATAAGATGGCTGCTGCTGCTGCTGCTAAGTCGCTTCAGTCGTGTCCGACTCTGTGCGACCCCATAGACGGCAGCCCACCAGGCTTCCCCGTCCCTGGGATTCTCCAGGCAAGAACACTGGAGTGGGTTGCCATTTCCTTCTCCAGTGCATGAAAGTGAAAAGTGAAAGTGAAGATGCTCAGTCGTGTCCGACTCTTTTCGACCCCATGAACTGCAGCCTACCAGGCTCCTCTGCCCATGGGATTTTCCAGGCAAGAGTACTGGAGTGGGGTGCCATTGCCTTCTCCGGATAAGACGGCTACAACAGATAATTCCATGGGTAGACTAAATTAACCAATGTTGCATAATAGCGATCAAAGAGCAGAGAATCTGAAAATGTAGAGGCACAGAACCCTATGCTTTTATCAAGTGACAAGTTTTGCATAAATGGATAAAACCACAGCCAAAGGAACAGTAGTTTTACCCCAATCATATTGAAAAAGTATATTCTAGTTTAAGTTTTTTTTAGGTAGAAAGCAATTTTTATGTTCTTTCTCCAGAGAAATCCTTTTCCAGGAAATCTATACTTTTCAGGGGATTATAAAAAAAAGGAAATCTTCATATGTTTTCATTAACATAATTAGCTCACTGAGACTGAACCTGCAACAACAATACCAGAATATCTTTTTAAAACAGACTATCAAAATTAGAAAAAGTGGACAGATTTTCTGTTCTGAAAACATGAAGATGTCTGTAGCCTTATCAAGCAATTATTTTTTTTTTCCAAATCAGGACACAACTATGAGTTAAACCTAAATCTCATTAGCAGTATTACAGGAAACTATGTACTAATTTAAGGGAAGAATTTAAAGAAAAGTATTTTTCTGGTCTCATAGTGATGAATTTTACCACTTTCTTTTATTGAATCAGTTTCTCTTCTGTGTTAGGAAAAGGAACTTTACATACTGGTCCTTTCTTATTTGAAGCTGTGTGGACTTTTTCTAATTTTGATAGTCTGTTTTATAAAGATATTCTGGTATTGGTGTAGATCCTTACTCCAGAGAAGGCGATGGCACCCCACTCCAGTACTCTTGCCTGGAAAATCACATGGGCAGAGGAGCCTGGTAGGCTGCAGTTCATGGGGTCGAAAAGAGTCGGACACGACTGAGCATCTTCACTTTCACTTTTCACTTTCATGCATTGGAGAAGGAAATGGCAACCCACTCCAGTGTTCTTGCCTGAAGAATCCCAGGGATGGGGAGCCTGGTGGGCTACTGTCTATGGAGTCACACAGAGTCGGACACAACTGAAGAGACTTAGCAGCAGCAGCAGCAGCAGCAGCAGACCCTTACTCAAACCTCCAACAGACCTCAGAGTTCAAGGTTTTCATAAGCGTTCCTAGAATCGTATTTAATGAAATAAAAACCACAGACTACATCAAAATTAGTACTTTGAGACATTTTAACACCTCCAGAAACACTGAAAATCCCATCTAATGAATGCATTTTCTAAAACAAACCATTCACCACAGCTTACACTGATTTCTTTAGAAAGTCTCCTACTGATTGCAAAGAAAATAGC
Source organism: Bos indicus x Bos taurus (assembly GCF_003369695.1). Taxonomy (NCBI): domain Eukaryota; kingdom Metazoa; phylum Chordata; class Mammalia; order Artiodactyla; family Bovidae; genus Bos; species Bos indicus x Bos taurus. The sequence continues at coordinate 14,934,194 of NC_040086.1, read as the reverse complement.
TCTAAAATTATAATCTAAAGATAGGCAGGGCTCTCAGACAAGAAACACTGATTCTAAGTACATATCCTTCCTTTTTTCCTCTTCTCCAGACATACTGCAAAGAATATTTTAATGATAGCCAAAGACATATCATGTGACAGTTAAGATTAAAAAGGGCAGTCTCCACATTTCGCCCAAAAGTTAGAAAGCAGGGTTACTATGGAATATAAAAATACTTCCCAAATGTTAACAACCAATAGAAGTTACTTATATAACAAAAGAAGCCACTTAACAAAAAAAGGGCAACTGATTAAGCAGTTTTGGTTTACAAAAGGATAAACTAAAAAACATTGCAAACTAATATAAGAGAATATGGGAATTCCTTGGTGGTCCAGTGGCTGGAACTCCAGAGTTTAGCTGGTGAGAGCCTGGATTCAATCCCTGGTTGGAGAACTAGTATCCCACAAGCCATGTGGAACAGCCAATTAAAAAAAAAAAAGACCTATATTTAAGATAACGGAAGTTAAAGGTTAACTCATTCACTAATATTTTTGTTACGTCGGCACATACTCTTTATAAATGTACTTCAGAAAACAACATGAGCAGATAAATTCACATTCAATGAACAAGTGAAAATGTAAAATGCTACTGCTACCGCTAAGTCACTTCAGTCCAGGCTTCCCCGTCCCTGGGATTCTCCAGGCAAGAACACTGGAGTGGGTTGCCATTAAAATGCTACATGGGAAGGCAAATGTGAACTTAACAAAATCGCTAAACGTAGTAACTCAGCAAAATGTTTCTAAACTTCAGTACTGATAAATATTATCTCAAATAAAAATCACTTAAATTTTTCAATGAATGCACTAATGACTTTTAGTTTTCTATAAAGCAGAACTCCCAAGAAATCTCTATTGAAGAAAATAATGACCGAGGTATGACTTTTTTAAACACTTTAAATCCAGGGCAGGCAGCATAAAAACCTTTATTCAAAACTGCCCTAGAAAAACAAAACAGACAAAAAGCCCACAAAATTGCCCTTAGTGCTTTTTTAGCTCTGCCCACTCTTTAAGAATATTCATCTATTTGGCTGCGCTGGGTCTTCGTTGCAGCAGGCAGGGTCTGTAGCTGCGGCAAGCGAACTCTCAGTTGTGGCTTGTGAGGTCTAGTTCCTCCACAAAAGGGACTGAACCTAGGCCCCTTGCAGGGGGAGCTCGGAGTCATAGCCCCTAGGCCACCAGGGACATCACTTAACTCTGTCCATTTTTTAAGGAGGAAATAATATATGGCTCTTATATTCAAATTCTGGGACCGTGTTTTAATTTACCAAAATTTATGCCAAAGGTCACAAAATTCATCAAGGCAAAATAATTCTTATATATTGAATTATATATATAATACATATTACATATTGAATTATAATATTAACGACTCAAATATTTACTAAGCAATTACAAACCTAGAATTTAAAAAAATATAGCTTCATAATCCTCTTAAACACTTTCCAGGCACCAAAAGAAACTGTTTAACAATAGCAATTCAAGGAGTAGTTTACTTCATTTCAGTTTTTTGATCAAAATAAAAATCTGAGTGATTTTCAAAAATATTTAAAATCATAATCAAATTTACAGTTATTCTGTTAATCAAAACACTAATCAATTCAATGTTACTGTCACATCTCTTTATAAGCAAGTTCATACCTGTCCACAGAACGGCCTGGCCCCACCCCAAGTTCTGGACGCGCACTAGGTAAGAGGTAAGACAATCTGTCCATCACTGAGGAAGCCACAGGTAAGGCAGCAACATTTTGATTGATTTTCTTAAGTTCATTCACAATGGCACTGGCAATGGACTTCAACACATGATGAGGAAGATGAAATGTAACTGTGGCCCACTGGAAGAAAACAGGAGTGTAAGCAGAAGAAAACATACTCAACAGTTTCTACCAAAATCCTGATTTATACACTATAAGATAAATAACTATTTATAGTCTCAAGTCAGTTTACTCCATTAACTTATAATTCAAAGTAAGAACCTGCAATTACATAAAAAATGAAATTAACCATCCTGAAAAAGAATGTTTAGACCCAGATGAGAGAACTCTTACTTTGTTTCTAGACATAATCTGTTCACAGATTCAGAGCCTTCCGGTTGGAAGGGAGGCCAAATCCCCTTGAGAAAGGATCCCACAATGATGCCCCACTCTCCACTGTAAATCATACCCCAAGCCTTCCTCAAAGGCACCTGAGGACATTCACTATAGTCACTGTGCACTAGGGAACGGAAATGCTGTGTGATATTCCAGGCACTACAAGAGAGGAACCCTGAACTGACCTAAAACATCACTGTGGTCCATTAATCAAAGTGGAGACTTATCATGGTGAAGTGACTACTGGTATTTTGGCCCAAAGCTGTCTCAGTGAGCTCTGTGGATCCCCAGATCTATCTTGTAGCTCTCTCTCTAACTCCCAAATGTATAACTGGAAGAGAAAGAACAGGAAACTAGAAAAACTCCTACACTGTTCCTCTGATCCTCTTGGACTACTAAAGGAAGAAAGGTCACGCAGGAGCCCCTAGAACTTTCATTTCTTTCCTACAAAGCTACTAAACTACAGCAATACCACATTCTGAGGAAACTTATGAGATTAATGTCACATTAACAGACCTGACAGAGGGGTAATCAAACTACCTCAACTCCAGTTAACTGACCCACAAGCCCATGTAAAACGTAAATGGATCTTGAAGAATGACCATGGATTGTAAAATCAGGTGGACTTCAACTGCAGCTGATATTTCAGATGAGGTATTTTTACTGAAGCAAATTAACAAATCCCTTGATATTTGGTAGGCAGCTACAATTCTGTCAAATACCTTTTTGTCTACACTAATTTTAAGGACCATCCAAAAGTAAGCTGCTTTTACCTGGCAGAAACAACAAATCTGCACAGTCTTACCCTAGGACTCATGCTCTTTACCAAAATCTACTCTGCAGAGATCCTCATCAACCCAACATCCTGCAGATCAGCACCTTGGTCTATTGTATTAGTAACATCACAGTAACTGGTCCAGATGAGAGGAAAGGAGCAAGGACCTTAAATGCCTTAGTAAGATACATGCAAGCCAGAGAGAATCAATATCCCCAGAAAAACTCAGGGTCCTAAAATCTCTGTGAAGTTTCTAGAGGTCCAGTAGGCTAGGCGTGTCAGGATGTTTCCCCCAAGATGAAAGAAAAGTTGCTACAACAATGAAAAGGAGGCACAATGCTCAATGGGCCTAAGTAGATTTTGGATCCAGTGTTCAGCATATTTCAGAATGTTGCTGTAACTCAATTATCAAATGATACATAAGGCACAGAATAAGAGGTTCCTCAGCACACCCAGGCTGAATCACAAGATGCTCTACCATGTGTATCTTGTGAGCACACTTAACGATACTAGAAATATCTGCTCCAAGTAAAGATGCTGTAGAGATTCTCTGGGACAATAATGTAGCAGGATGCTAAGACAAAACCATGCTCTCTCCTGTAAACAATTCTTCTCCTCTAGAGAAACAGCTCCTGGCCTCTTAGTAGTTAGTTCTCATAAAAATGTGTC